>NW_028317943.1:26506666-26815833 GCF_062004578.1 Staurois parvus
AAAAAAGAAGGTTTTACACTATGGAAGGCTCTTCTTTTTCATACACATGCCATTTGGATGTCTGATGCAATAAGAGATGATGGTCACCATGGACTGGGTGAACGCTATTTGTACTACATTGGATGGTGTGAAGGAGGCTTAAGTTGGCATTATCTGTTAACATTGAGCTGTTTTGACTACTCAATAATATGAGGGTTAAACATATCTGGTAAGCGTTTTAGAGTACAGAGTGGGGTGACACACTTTGCATGTGCAGAAAACACCTTATTGCTAAATGATTGATATTCACTTTATACCCATTTTGGTTTCACATGGAGTTGGGACTTTCATTCATGGACTTTATCACATTTATATCTTTTGCACATATATTGAATAACTTTTTGTTACATGGATGCATTTATATATTGATGTATTGAGTTTCATAAGGTAAAAGCTGGATTTGTAGTGTGTGCTACACTGTTGTAGGGAATTGTTTGTTAAATTCTTATATCTGGATTTTGTGCTTAGTTATACCTTGGAACTAGCACAGATTTCCTACATGCCATCTACGTATAGTATTATTGGTTATCTAAAGATACCTCACAGCAAATGCAATGTTCCTTTAGACTCTTTCTCCCTCTGATTTGAAACTCTTTAAGACACTTTTTGAACAGAGAAAGCGTTAAGGGGGAGGAAGGTGAAGTGAGTCATTCCAATTAGTCATTCAGTTTTGTGGATACATATCTTCTCTGAAGAAGGGACATGGCCCCTTAAACATGTCAGTGCTTTATGGTGACAACAGTCATCTAGTACATAATGTTGGCCCACTTTCCACACCAGCATGGGACATTTTTGCATCCTGTTCCATTTTGGTTCTCCCAGTGACCCCATCAGCATTACCATTTCTAACTTACTCTCTTATTGTGACTACGCAGTGAGAGATTGTCTTGCAAATGGTGGCATATCTGTGTGCTCCTGTGGATATCAAACTTTGGTAATATGCCCTGATCAAGTCATTGCACTTTGAATACAATTATATTATTTTTTATTTATTAAAGTGGCTATATCTGCACTATCCAGTGCACTCTCTTTTCCTTTTTATGATCTCAAATGCAAGTGGAATGCACCAGAAAACAAGCTGTTTGTCCATCAACAAGGCCTGTTGACATAGGCTCTAACACATAATTAGGGATAGGATTTTCCAAATCACAATGTTAAATGCCATCTTTATGCCTTTAAATATTTGCTTCCTCATAAAATATTATTTAGCTATCTGGTAGCTATTTATAACTATTTCATTAATGTGTCAAGCTTACAAATGAAGTATTTCGTTATAGGTCTTCAAATGTTGAGTTATTATACTCCTGATCAGTACTTTATCTCATATTAAGTAACTCAGTCAGGGGTCTTTTGTAAAAATAAACGATGATGACAGTTCCCATTAGTAAGAGCTCGGTGTTATAATATGCTGTTCCTAGAAGCTTTATACAGTAGCAAGCACCTATATCATTTCTAAAGCGATGGATGTTTTGGTTGGTTTCAGAGATACTGAGCTAGCACAATGTATAAGGCTGATGTGCTAGTACAGAGAAACAAAATTGGAAAAATGCCACATTTCAAAGCTATTAGGCTCCTTTTGCACAGGCGGTATCATCAGGTCTTTTCAGGTGGACCTGATTGGAAACTCCATATGAGTTTGGGAGCATCACATGTAAACAGATGTGCTTTAGTTTATATATGCTCTGTCCAAGTCCAAAAAATAAAACGTCTGCATCCTATTCCTTTTTTCTGAACCTCATCATCATGGATTGGAGGTAGTCTAATGTACATGGATGCAAATTTGTTTACATCCAGCTGTCCATAGATTCAACATGGACCAGGAAAGCTCCAATTTGTTTAATTCAGTTAAACACTGAATATACACAGATGTCACCAAACTGTCATCCATGGATAGGTGACTGTAAACTTTTTTTTTTTTTAAATGCTTTTTATTGTATTTGGATGCAGTCAAATAACACATACATTGTGACAATCTGATGAAAGCAACAACATATCTTACAATAAACCATATAAAAAAAAACCTATATAGCACTGAGTTATTAATTAAAAAAAAATACTAAACAGTGTCAAAATCCGTTGTAGTTGGGAAAGGTACACCTAGTAATACTTGTAACATATAAAATTGGATATATAATAATGATATTATCACCTATCTCCTCTATCTGCGGATGATGTTTTATATGGTGAATGAGACAATGGACCCCAGATTTGATCAAACCTCAGCAGAATGCCCCTGTTAGAGTATGTAATTTTATACAGAGGAGGGCGTTGGTCAGTTTTTTCATTCAGTTAGCAAAGGGGAGAGGACCATTTTCAGGTATGTAGAATAGTTTTTTTGGGGTATAGAAATATAATGCGTTCAGGAATATTTTAGCATGTGAAGGAATTTGGCAATCCTCTATCATCCTGCTTTTGGGCATTGGAGGTTAGGTAGGCCCAATGCAGTTTCAATGAAATAATTAACTTCTGTACAAAATTATTGTTTGTTACGGCAGGACCATATTGCATGAAAAAATCTGCTTCCTAACCACAAGATGACTGTAAATCTTGTTTCTCTACTATGTAGTCAGGGCAGTAGTTTCAGCCTAATATTGTTTTATTATTGCTTTTGACCTATTGCTATATAGCAAAGCCCTATGTAGTAAAAATTCTGCCTTTTAAATAAACAAAAACAGAAATGTATCCAAATCTTTTTACAAAGATGCAAAGATAATTGAAAAGATCATTAGAATTCACTGATGAATTTAGTAAATGTATGTAATGAATAGAAACAATCAACTGGAGGATGTGGAACATGGAAAATGTTTTTATTGACTATATTACAATTTCATCATATGAAGTGACAAATGACAGCTAAACTCCATTAGAGGGCGCTTTAGTCCTGCTAGAGAAGCAGAATGTGAACAGATGCTTGGAAATTAAATATTCTGTATCATGTTCAATATTTTAAGGGCTTTCTGGCAACTGAATGAATTCATCAGCCCAGCCAACAGGCTTTATGTAGAGGAGGATTGTTGTAATGGTAACAGTTGCAGAACTCATATATAATTATGTTGCCGATATTCAGTTTATTTGTCCATCTGATTGTTAGAATAACTAGCATGATAGAGTTTTGCCAGGAATTGTGAAGCAAAGTATCATTTCAATAAAAATGAGCTGTATAGTCTCAGTTTGATGACTTTATTAGTGCAGACTATAAAACTGAAATGTGTCTATCTTCTGGGTAATAGGCTTTGCTAGCAGCAATAATTGTCTGACTATTTTTCTGCATCTTTAATACAACACAAAAGTCAGAATGCATAAATTCTGTGTATCCTGGACCAATAAGAAAATAAAAACAGTTAAATATTGTATATGGCATGTTTCTACTAAAGCTAGGGGAGTGAAATACCTGGTTTGTCCTTTTCCCTACTTCTTCAGTAAATGAACCCTTTGATTTGACCCCCAAATTCCTTCCCTATTACATTTTTCTTTGTGTTATTGCATATATTATTATGAATATCTTATTACCTTTTATGACATGAACATACACATAATGCTGGCATCATCATAGACAAAATAGATCACTTACTAATATTGATTTTATAATGTCTCTTCAAGCTGAGATAAATCCCTGCACCCCAGTGCTGGATTAAACTCTGTGGAGGCTCCTAGGCAGTTGAAACTTGCTGCCCCCATGCTGGTTTCTGGAGGTTTCTCATGCTGTAGTGGGATAACATTGAAGTAGTGTGCGCATCGGCTGCTAGATGGAGATGACCATCACAACTGTACATTACACGTACATTACTTACATTTTTTTTTCAAAACTAAGAGCTGAAAGATGAGCTTTTAAGAAACTATCTGTGATGTGAACCTGATGTCTATGGTTTATGTACTTTAAATTGTTATGGGGTACAGTGGGGAAAAAAAGTATTTAGTCAGCCACCAATTGTGCAAGTTCTCCCACTTAAAAAGATAAAAGAGGCCTGTAATTGGAATCATAGGTAGACCTCAACTATGAGAGAAAAATGAGAAAAAAAAATCCAGACAATCACATTGGCTGATTTGGAAAGAATTTATTTGCAAATTATGGTGGAAAATAAGTATTTGGTCACCTACAAACAAACACGATTTCTGGCTCTCACAGACCTGTACCTTCTTCTTTAAGAGGCTCCTCTGTCCTGCACTCATTACCTGTATCAATGACACCTGTTTGAACTTGTTATCAGTATAAAAGACACCTGTCCACAACCTCAAACAGTCACACTCCAAACTCCACTATGGTGAAGACCAAAGAGCTGTCGAAGGACACCAGAAACAAAATTGTAGACCTGCACCAGGCTGGGAAGGCAAGCAGCTTGGTGTAAACAAATCAACTGTGGGAGCAATAATTAGAAAATGGAAGACATACAAGACCACTGATAATCTCCCTCGATCTGGGGCTCCACGCAAGATCTCACCCCATGGGGTCAAAATGATCACAAGAACGGTGAGCAAAAATCCCAGGACCACACGGGGGGACCTAGTGAATGACCTGTAGAGAGGGGGGAGACTTACTACAACTGGCGCACCCAGAATCTGGTGTAGGAACCAATCAGGTTCTAGGTTTTATTGTCAAAGTTTAACTGCTTCCCAACTGCCCTATAGCAGAAATGCTGCTACAGGGTGGCATGGATGTGCAAAATCATGTATATACAGTCAGGTCCATAAATATTGGGACATGGACACAATTCTAACATTTATGGCTCTATACACCACCACAATGGATTTGAAATGAAATGAACAAGATGTGCTTTAACTGCACACTGTCAGCTTTAATTTGAGGGTATTTACATCCAAATCAGGTAAACGGTGTAGGAATTACAACAGTTTGCATATGTGCCTCCCACTTGTTAAGGGACCAAAAGTAATGGGACAGAATAATAATCATAAATCAAACTTTCACTTTTTAATACTTGGTTGCAAATCCTTTGCAGTCAATTACAGCCTGAAGTCTGGAACGCATAGACATCACCAGGCACTGGGTTTCATCCATGGTGATGCTCTGCCAGGCCTCTACTGCAACTGTCTTCAGTTCCTGCTTGTTCTTGGGGCATTTTCCCTTCAGTTTTGTCTTCAGCAAGTGAAATGCTTGCTCAATCGGATTCAGGTCAGGTGATTGACTTGGCCATTGCATAACATTCCACTTCTTTCCCTTAAAAAACTCTTTGGTTGCTTTTCCAGTATGCGTTGGGTCATTGTCCATCTGCACTGTGAAGCGGCGTCCAATGAGTTTTGAAGCATTTGGCTGAATATGAGCAGATAATATTCCCGAAACACTTCAGAATTCATCCTGCTGCTTTTGTCAGCAGTCACATCATCAATAAATACAAGAGACCCAGTTCCATTGGCAGCCATACATGCCCACACCATGACACTACCACCACTATGCTTCACTGATGAGGTGGTATGCTTAGGATCATGAGCAGTTCCTTTCCTTCTCCATACTCTTCTCTTCCCATCACTCTGGTACAAGTTGATCTTGGTCTCATCTGTCCATAGGATGTTGTCCCAGAACTGTGAAGGCTTTTTTAGATGTCGTTTGGCAAACTTTAATCTGGCCTTCCTGTTTTTGAGGCTCACCAATGGTTTCCATCTTGTGGTGAACCCTCTGTATTCACTCTGGTGAAGTCTTCTCTTGATTGTTGACTTTGACACACATACACCTACCTCCTGGAGAGTGTTCTTGATCTGGCCAACTGTTGTGAAGGGTGTTTTCTTCACCAGGGAAAGAATTCTTTCGTCATCCACCACAGTTGTTTTCCGTGGTCTTCCGGGTCTTTTGGTGTTGCTGAGCTCACTGGTGCGTTCCCTCTTTGTAAGAATGTTCCAAGCAGTTGTTTTGGCCACGCCTAATGTTTTTGCTATCTCACTGATGGGTTTGTTTTGTTTTTTCAGGCTAATGATGGCTTGCTTCACTGATAGTGACAGCTCTTTGGATCTCATCTTGAGAGTTGACAGCAACAGATTCCAAATGCAAATAGCACACTTGAAATGAACTCTGGACCTTTTATCTGCTCATTGTAATTGGGATAATGAGGGAATGACCCTCACATTAAAGCTGACAGTCTGCAGTTAAAGCACATCTTGTTTGTTTCATTTCAAATCCATTGTGGTGGTGTATAGGGCCAAAAATGTTAGAATTGTGTCGATGTCCCAATATTTATGGACCTGACTGTATATGCAATTTTGTATTTCTGGGTAGGGGGTGCGCGCGCGAGTCCTTTCGCGGCCATGGCTGTCAATCACTGGGTCCCGGCCGTTGATTACTTGCAAGTGCCCGGTAATTTCTGAGGATCTCCAACAGGGAGGAGAACTGTATGTAAACAATACAGTTCTCCTCCCTGTCAGCTCGTGCACACTACTTAGGATGGCTGTGAAGCACACACACAGAGCTTACTGTGAAACAGCACACAGTTAACCCTTTGATCGCCCCTCATGTTAACCCCTTCCTGCTCAGTGCCATTAGTACAGTGTCAGTGCTTTTTTTAAGCACTGATCACTGTATTGGTGTCACTGGGGTTGTCAGTGACACCAAGTCAGTTCCCCCCAGGTGTCAGACTGCCCGCCGCAGTCCCGGGTATAAGTCGCTAATCGCCGCCATTACTAGTAGAAAAAAAAAAGAATTCCAGTATCTATACCACCATTTGTAAACACCATAACTTTCATGCAAACCAATTGGGATTTTTTTTAGCAAAAAACATGTAGCAGAATACATTTAACAGAATACATTTCAACCTAAATTTATGACGAAATTAGATTTTTTAAAAATTTTTTATTGGACATTTTTAATAGCAAAAAGTCTAAAATATTTTTTTTTTCTCAAAATTGTGGGTCTTTTTTTATAGCGCAAAAAATAATGCACAGGTGATCAAATACCACTGAAAGAAAGCTCAATTCATGGGAAAAAAAGGCCGTAAATTTCATTTGGGTGCAGCGTTGCATGACCGTGCAATTATCAGTCAAAGTAACTCAGCGCAGTAACGCAAAAAATGGCCTGGTCAGTAAGGGGGTTAAATCCTCAGGAGGGCAAGTGGTTAACTGACCAAGCTGAAGTTAGAAGCTGATTGGTTACTATGCACAGCTGCACCAGATTCTGAGTGGTCCACTTTTAGTAAATCTCCTCCTAGGCTAATTTGAATATTTTCATCTTGGGTCATCTTGAAGTACTGTAACGTATGGACCAAAGCTATTACTTGAGGCAGGCTATATGCTGTGGGGACGAATACATTTACCTCTGTGACAACACCACCCTGGAAGCAGAATGTTAGAGCCACAAGACAAAAACCAAAAGTATGGGATTGTCACCCCATCACCCATTTGTTTTGTTTGTTTAACCTCATGGCGCCAGCTGAATGCAAGTGTGCAGCCTACCAGCATCTGGGCCTAGATGCCGAGCAGCCGCACATTTGCTTTCTATTAAAAAAAACATGTACTGAGAACGCGTGCCCTGTTCGCTCCCAGCACACACGTTCGGTACTCACAGAAAGGTCTCGATCTCCTCTTTCGATCGGGACCTTTCCCAATCATGTGACCGCTGTGACAGCGAATCATGGCAGTCACATGACCCTAAAACCCTGCCCCACTTCCTGGCTTCTGGAACCCTTAAAGGGCCGGGAGGGGTTAAATGAATTCTAGGGACATGGTGACCATTAAGGCCATGTCTCTCAGGGACTGCTTTGCTGGTTCGTGTTTCAGGTTACAAGCTGTCTGCTGTTGGTAGGAGCATTTACTTCAGTCACTGGGCAGATTATCAGTCAGCTGAGCACTGGATTGGTATCAAATCTTTTGGTGGGACAATAGCTGGCAAATGAGTGTGATCTTTTACTTGAATATTCCCCCCTATCCAGGGCTGGAGCTTCCACTAGGCAGTCTAGGCGGCCACCTAGGGAAGCCTGGGCACAGCACAGGCCGGCACTCTCTCTCTGTGTGGGACAATGCCATGTCATGAATGATCCTTTAGCTGAGGGGAGGGGTGACAGAGGGGAGGAAGAAAGGACAAAGGAAGATGTTGGGTGTCTGGGGGCCAGTGTAGCAGCTGAGCTGCTGCTCCTTCCAGTGTTCCTCTCAGACGCTGTCCTTAACTGTAAGTCGGTTGGCAGCTGATGATCACTGTGAATTTCCAGCCCTTCTCTTTCCATTCATCAGCAAAGGCGGAGCTGCGTTTGCAGAGCAAGGTAATGTCTGATTCTGATGTCCCGTGTCTGTGTGAGTGTGACCCAGCCAGCCGGACATCCATCACATATGCAATGTGTCACTGAGTGATGACATCATCACAATCCCACAGCCTGCTCTTCTAGTGCCTGCTGATCTGTGTCATTGTTGGTGGTGGTGTGTTCTGTCAGATCTGCCACTGTGTGGGATCGCTCAGTTCACCCGCCTGCTATCACAGCGTTTTATCTCCCCCTATTGTCTGGGGAATTCCAGCCTGGGATCTGTCAGAGTGTGGATCCATCATCCTCCACTCACTGTCACCCTGCCACTGTCAGCCATAAGATACAGTCCATCTGTGACACTGAGTTTCTCTTTAACCACTTGCCATCTGCATGCTGTTTAAAAACGGCAGGACGGTGGCAGTCCAGGGGCGGGTTGCTGTTCATAAATGGCACCCGCCTTTTCTAGCTGTGCGTGCTCCCTGGGAGCGCGCAGCACCACGATCCGGTGCCCGCTGTGTCCTCCGGACACAGTGAAACACCGATCGTCGGACAGGACCTCTGTACGAGGTCCCGATCATGTGATCACTGATTGGCCAATCAGTGATCACATGCAGAGTAGTAAGCAAGATGTCACTTGTGACGTCATTGCTTACTACGTGTGAAATCTGTGAATGATCACAGAGGTCACATGGTACAAGGCTATTCACAACAGCCTTGTATCATGTGACAAGCTGTGACCAATCACAGCTCACTCAGTACTTCTCAATGACTGCAAGAATGCAGACAGAGAGAAAGAGAAATGACTGCTTTTACATCCTATATGGGTGTAAAAGCAATCAGTGTACAAAAAAAAAAAAAAATCTTCATCACCCCCCACAAGTAGTACAGTGTCATCATGGTGACACTGTACTGCTAGGGTGACCGTATGTAAAAAAAAATAAAAATAAAAAATAATGTAAAAAAATAAAATAAAAATGTAAAAAAAAATGTTTAAAAATTATAATTTTTGGTCATAAACTAATTTGGATTTTTTTTTTTTTACTAAAAAAATAACGGAATAAATTTTGGCCAAGATTTATGATGAAATATTATTTATTTGCAAAATTTTATAAAAAAAAACACTTTTTTTCAAAATTTTTGGACTTTTTCATTTACATAGCAAAAAAATAAAAATCCCAGTGGTGAATAAATACCACCAAAATAAAGCTTTATCTGTCTCAAAAAAATGGTAAAAAATTCATATGGGTATAGTATTGCATGACCGCAATTGTCATTCAAAGTGTGATAGTGCTGAAAGCTGAAAATTGCCCTGGTCAGGAAGGGGGTAAAAGTGTCCGGACAGGAAGTGGTTAATATTGGTGCTGGTGGCATGTTATGGCACTTATTTTTCAAATTAAAAGAAATTTAGCAGTTTCATGTTTTGCTGATGTAATATTTTCTACTGTTTTTTCAAAAATGTATTTTTTGTGGGGGGCACAAGTAGCTGGTCTTGCCTAGGGTGTAGAATAGTCTAGCACCAGCCGTGCCCCTATTAGTGGGTGGTGTCAGCAGTTACCTCAGGTCTGTTACCTGGACTCTCTGGATTTTCTGACTGCTCCCCCACCCGCCATCGTCTTTCCTCTATTTTTTCCTCGTTGCAGTCAACAATTATGAGGTAATGTCACCTACTTTATGGATAGACAATGTTTGTTAAACTGTTATTTAGTTGGTGTAAGATAATGCTGCTTCAGTCTTGGTGATTAACCTCTTCATGCCGGCGCCTCCTGGCCCTTTAAGGGGTTTCAGATGCCGGGAGGCGGGGCAGGATTTTAGGCTCTCGTGACCTCAGTGATTTACTGTCACCTGATCGAAAAAGATTCCGATCGCAAGGGGAGATCGGTACCTTTCTGTGAGACACCGAGATATGTGCTGGGGGCACACAGGGCACGCTCTCAGTACATATGTGTTTTCAAATTGTACGCAGATTTGCGGCCACTCAGCGTCAAGGCCCAGCCGCCAGGAGGCTGCGTACGATGTCGGCCTTTTAAAACAGAATTAACAATGAAAAAAAAAAAAGAAATTTTGATAGGACCCTATTGGTCTCTTCTGTCATAACTCCTTCTCCCTGCCTGCCAGCATATTAATGTACACTGAGCCACACATGCATAATAATGTACTAAGATGCTGTGCATATTAGCACATTTTGGCTAACTGCTCCTGAGGGCCCATTTAGAATCAATGCTGCAGGGTTTAACCTCTTCTTGCCAGAGTTACGCATATATGTGGCCCTATGTGAACAGTTTTATGTGCTGAGAGCACACACCCTGCGCGCTCCCAGCACAGTTACCGGCAGGAACCAGAAAGCGTCCAATGCATACTTGCGATCGGGAGTTTTCTGATCATGTGACC
Organism: Staurois parvus; assembly: GCF_062004578.1. Classification (NCBI taxonomy): domain Eukaryota; kingdom Metazoa; phylum Chordata; class Amphibia; order Anura; family Ranidae; genus Staurois; species Staurois parvus. The sequence continues at coordinate 26,517,268 of NW_028317943.1, forward strand.
GCTGTGATTGCTAATCACAGCGGTCACATGATTGGAATGCCCACCTCCTGGTGTTTAGAACCTCCTAAAGGGCCGTGAGGCGGCATTGGGAAGGGGTTAAAGTGATTGTAAAGCCTTGACTTTTGGCGCCGGCCGAACGCAAATGTGCGGACCCTCGGCATCTGGGCCTAGACGCCGAGAGGGCGCACATTTGCGGTCTATTAAAAAAAGACATATGTGCTGAGAGCGCACGCCCTGCGCGCTCGGCACACATGTCCGGTACTCACGGAAAGGTCCCGATCTCCTCTTTCGATCGGGACCTTTCCCGATCATGTGACCACCGTGACGTCGTGTCACGGAGGTCACATGTCTCTAAACCCCTCCTGAAACCCTTAAAGGGCCGGGGGCGCCGGCGCCAAGGTGTTAAATAAAAAAAAAACAAGCAACCTATACTTACTTGCTGTGTACCTGCTTTTGCACAGCGAAGCCCTGAACCTTCTCTTCTAGGGTCCCCCGCTGGTACTCCAGGCTCTTCCTCTTCTCTGTGTGGCCCTATAGCAAGCATGCCCTGTACTTTCCAAGTCTTCCTTGTCAGCTGCAGAGTAATGAATCTGATCACACGCCCTCTCTGGGAGTCTGGCCCAGGGGATGCCTTATTTGTGCTCTGTGGTTGTAATAGCATTTTCCTATGGTATGACCCAGGCTGTTGACACCACTGTGTCGGTAGACCCAGCTCACAGACCTTTGCACTCACTCTAGGCTGTGGCTTCTGCCAACCAAGAGGATGAAGATGACAAGATGGCAAGACGCTCACCAGCAACAAGAACCTGTAGGCACAGTGTATGACAGCATAGGTAACATACTAAATATTAAAAACAAATTACTTCCACTGTCCTGTCATAACCAGACAGAGGGGAATTAAAGCGTTCGATCATACAGTGGTGTTCAAATCAGGTTAGGTGGCACCCCAACCGCTGTCAGGTTTTTACTGCTGCCCGTGACCCCGCTAGGAAGATTTACCCTCTCTATTAGTCCTGGTGACCACCGTCACTGGGAAAGAAATGAGGAGAAATCCAAAACTTAACAATTGTAATTGGTGGGGGGAGTACATGGGGCAAGTTTTTCAAAAAGGACATTTACTCAAGTAACAAGTGTCTAAAAGGAGAATTCCCCTCACTTTGGAGAGATTATTTGTATTTGTGTCTTTGGGCCAGCAAGTAAAGGGAAGGACATTTACTCAAGTAACAAGTGTCTAAAAGGAGAATTCCCCTCACTTTGGAGAGAATATTTCTATTTGTGTCTTCAGGCCAGCAAGTAAAGGGAGATCTGTTCAACTGGACACAGAAAGGGGGGAAAAAAAAAAAAGAAGGAAACTGTTATAGACAAGTAAAGTAAGTAAATAAATGTTTTGTACTATGTTGTCTTTATGATTTACGTCTTTCTCTTTACGGAACCCCTAAGTTGTTTTTTGTTATCCTATGTTGTGTTTTGATGTTATTTACTGTATATATGTAAACCATCAATAGAAAGAAAGTTATATTTAAAGTGGTTGTAAACTTCAGACATGATATATGAACAAAGCATATCCCTCTATAGTGTGTGCTTGTCTTTATCCAGAGCACTAAGTGTTATTTCTGTCTGCTGCTTCATTCCTCTGCATCAGCATGATGAGTCCCTTCTGTCAAGTTTTCCTGATACCAAGAGAAAAACGGTGACAAGGGAGGGACCTCCAGCACACAGCCTGTGATTGAAAGCATCAGCTCTGTTCCTGTGTGAAAGGGGGTGTGTCCCTTCCCTCCAATCAGCTCTCAGAGCTTTCCTCACTGAGCTCTGCAGTGAGTCATTTCAGCTTTCCACCCTCTGTTTTCTGAATGCTTAGACAAGCTTTATAAATTATGGACTTTGAAAGGATGCTGAGAATCGAAGACGACAGATAAACAGGTACAACATGTTGTTACAAATTAACCGGAAAAGGAGAGGCTTGGACAGTCACATAGGATGTTAAATAGTAAGAATTGATTTAGTGAAAAATAAATTACAGGGTCATAAGGTAGTGGATGTGTAGGGATTATTTTGAGAGAATAATGATATAATTTAGTGTCACTTTAAAGCAGAACTATAGCCAAAACATTTTTTTCATTTTGGATAGAGAAAGTGAGGGTTATAACCCCTGTCAGATTTTTTGTTGCCATCTGTGTCCCATTGGGGAGATTTCCCTTCAATTCCTGTCCCATAGCCAAACAGGAAGTTAGAGAAAATCCCTGCAAATTAAGGGAATTTTTTGGGGACCCCCAGGTCACCAGATCTACTGTCCCCTTTGAAAGATTTACCCTCTATTGCTTTTCTGGGGACAACCCAAAATTTGGGGTTTTCTTTTACATTCACATTCAATGATAATGGTGTAACACCCTACTATTATCCAGACTGCAGGATGTTAAGAGAGCCACAAGGTGGCAGTGTCCTGCAACTCAGTGGCACACATCTTGGTTAAAGGCTTTTTTGGATTTTGTAGGCTGAACAGAAGGACTTTGTTAGAAGGCAGCGAATTGGGGAACTATATTTCCCAGAGTAGCTGGCATGTAGGTGGAGGCATATAAAGGTAGAAGCCCAGGAACAGAGGCGGAAGGTAAGCTGGGATAGAGCAGGAAGGAAAGTGTGAGGAGGAAGCTGTGCAGAACGTAGGAGGACCAGACCAGGCCACAGAGTAGAAGAGCAGAGAAAGAGGAAGAATAGCTGACATCTCCAAAGCATCTGGAGAACTACCCAGTCAGCCGGAGAACAAACTCTGCAAGAAGAACAGCAGGACTACTGGGAGCACCCATCTACAGCGAGACCACCAGTGACTGGGATGATGGCACAGTTTGAATGAGAGAGTTTTTAAGTTGTCACTGACATTCTATCGAATCAGCTATTCTTTATACAGTTACTGACATTGTCCACAAGTTACACAAGTTGAGGCCTAGTTCACCCTGCCTATTAGCAAACACACCCCAGCATAATCCAGTCATTAGAGCCAACTGCAGTGTCCGCCCTTTGCTGATCAAGCCACACCATTGTTTCCTCTGCAATTGGTCTTCATCCATCAAGGGACACTTGTCATTGTTGCCATTTGCTACTGGGGCCTAGAGAGGAATTAACCATTGGCCAATAACTGCTTCTGCCCACCCTTTAGGCTTCTTGCTGAAACCTTGCATCTCATCTTGTGCCTTAAAGGGGTACTGCCCAAGTTAAATACCACTTAAAGGGATAGTGTTTGTGCTGGCCTACATCCTTTTGAGAGATTTCCACCTGGTGCAATCAAGGAGATTTGAATTCTTGTAGTGCACCAACTGGGCCCCAACAAGCGCATAGATTTTTCACTGCAGTTAAAGGAACTTTACCCTCCTAGTTAAAGTTATCTTTCCTTATCTCTGATTTGAACCTTGTTATTAGCTTCTGAGGGACCAAAGTGAGCTAGCCTTACTCTTTAGTAGTTTTCTTTGCTCACTGGGGACAGAAACATCTCAGAGTTGAGGCTCTTGGTTAAATTTGGACTTGCTGGATGTCCAGAACTGATTGAGATTTTTGTTGTATGTGTTAACCTTTGCTTTAAGTTACCAAGAGTGATAACTGTTATTATATACATGCCTATAATTCTGTGCTACTTTACAGTGCTCATTCTCAATGCAATTATAAGCAAAGTAGCAGTTCACTCTAACTTATGTGTGATTCTATTTAATATATATATATATGTGATTTGCATTTCCGGGTAGGGGGCACGTGTGCCGCCATTTGAGGTTAGGGATGTCAATCACTGGGTCCCGGCCAGAGATTCCCTGCTGGCACCCGGCGATTGTGTGTAAAGCTGACAGGGGAGAGACCTGTGTGCAAACAACACAGGTCTCTCTCCTGCCAGCAAAGACATGCTGCTTTGTATCTCTCTACACAGCAGAGAGATACAAAGCAGCATTTCTCCCTAGTAAAACAGCACACATAGTAAACACACAGCACACAGTTAACCTTTGGTCAGCCAAAAGTTAACTCCTTCCTGCCCAGTGTCATTAGTACAGTGTCAGTGCTTTTTATTAGCACTGACCATTGTATTAGTGTCACTGGGGATGTCAGTGGCAGTTAGTCATTTCCCCCCCCAGTGTCAGAATGCCTGCTGCAGTCCCGCTATAAGTCGCTGATCATCGTCATTACTACTGTGTTTCCCCGAAAATAAGACACTGTCTTATATTATTTTTTTTGGCTCAAAAAAACACACTAGGTCTTATTTTTGGGGTAGGTCTTATTTTTTAAATGTCCAGGTGTGGACAGGGGGTGCAGAGGTGAGCTGCAGGCAGTTGTGGATGAGGGTTACTATGGAGAGGGCCGGCTGATGACAGTTGTGAGCTGCAGTCAGATGCTGCAGATTTGACTTGACAGGTGACTTTCAGACAGGGTGCAGATATGAGCCACAGACAGAGTGCAGGGGTGAGTTGCAGACGTGGGGTGCAGAGGTGAGCTGTGGCCAGGGGGTGCAGAGCTGAGCTGTGGTTGGGGGGTGCAAAGGTGGGTTTCAACTCAGCTCACCTATGCACCCTGTCTACAACTCACCTGACTCAATTTACCTCTGCAACACCTGACTGCAGCTCACCTTTGCACATCCCCCCTCCACTGCCTTCATATGGTTAGCTAGCTTTGCAAAACACAGCTGTCAGCAGCCGGCCCCTCTCTATAGTAATTCCTGTTTCGGGTCCTATCTTCCCACACAGTGCACCAAGCGCACTTATTCACCGCTCCGCCTCTTCCCCACTGGCCGATGATCACCCCTGGGGCATTGGCTTCCAGGCATTAGGCTGCAGGAGGAGATGCCCCACCCCTAAACACACTGCATACTGCACCCGCAGATATCTGTTCCTTCCCTGTCCCACAGTGAGTACAGAGGTAGGGAGGTTCTGTGGGAGCGGATGGTGCTGTCACTTCAGCCGCGCTTCTGTGTTTTATAAGAGACAGTAGATATGGGTGTGCGCAGGGCCAGTGCTGGAGGTGGTGGAATGGCGTTCTGCCACATTCCGGCTGAAAAAAAAAGCCCTGATCACAACTAAGTCTTATTTTCAGGGTAGGTCTTATACTTTAGCAATTCCCAAAAATAGTACTAGGTCTTATTTTCGGGGTAGGTCTTATTTTAGGGGAAACAGGGTAGTATAAAAAAATAAAAATTCCAATATATATACACCGCCATTTGTAGACGCTATAACTTTCATGTAAACCAAATAATTTGCACGTATTGGGATTCTTTTTTAGCATGTAGCAGAATAAATTTTTGCCTAAATTTATGACGAAATTTGATTTTTAAAATTTTTTATTGGAGGTCAAGTAGTAAGAGTACGGAGTAGTTGCCATTGGTTTTAGCAGTTAGTAGATCATTAGTGAGTTTTAGTAGGGTAGTTTCAGTGGAGTGTAGAGAGCGAAAGCCAGACTGTAAAGGGTCAAGAAGGTTGTTGTCGGTGAGGTGGGAGGCCAGGCGATTGTAGACTAAGCGTAATTATACTTCAACTTAACCACCTCCCATCCGGCCGTTGTATATAAACGGCTGGACGGTGGCAGTGCAGGGTTAGGTGGCCATTTATAAACAGTCTCCCCACCCCCTGCCTGTGTGTGCTCCCTGGGAGTGCGCAGCACTGTGATCCGGTGCCCGCAATGTCCTCTGGACACAGTGGAACACCGATTGTCATACGGGACCTCTGTGCGAGGTCCTGATCATGTGATCACTGATTGGCCAATCAGTGATCACATGCAGAGTAGTAAGAAAGATGTCACTTCTGACATCATTGCTTACTACATGTGAAATCTGTGAATGATCACAGAGGTCACATGGTACAAGGCTATTCACAACAGCCTTGTACCATGTGACAAGCTGTGACCAAGCACAGCTCACACAGTAGTTCTCAATGGCTGCAAGAATGCAGCCAGAGAGAAAGAGAAATGATTGCTTTTCCAGCCTTTATGGGTGTAAAAGCAATCAGTGTAAAAAAAAAAAAATCTTCATCACCCCCCCCCCACAGTATGGTGACAGTATGTGAAAAAAAACCATAAATAATAATATAAAAAAAGTTTAAATAATATAATTTTTGGTTATAAACTAATTTGGGTTATTTTTTTTTTTTTACTAAAAAGATAACGGAATAAATTTTGGCCAAGATTTATGCCAAATTTTATAAGAAAAACACTTTTTTTTCAAAATTTTTAGACTTTTTCATTTACATAGCAAAAAAAATAAAAATCCCAGTGGTGAATAAATACCACCAAAATAAAGCTTTATCCGTCTCAAAAAAATGCTAAAAAATTCATATGGGTACAGTGTTGCATGACTGTGCAATTGTCATTCAAAGTGTGATAGTGCTAAAAGCTGAAAATTGGCCTGGACAGGAAGGGGGTAAAAGTGTCCGGACTTGAAGTGGTTAAAAAACAAAAAACATTTCTGAAGCCAGATGTTTGTGATGGGACAGTAAAAAAAAAAAGGAGTATTTCTGGAATTATAGTTTGTAGGATGGAGTTTACCTGTGCTCTGATCACTCCAACCAAAACTTTTAAACCTTTCCAAAGTGTTCCAGCTCAGACAGCTTTAGACCTCCCACTGACTTTAGACCAACGTATGTGTGATAGAAAATAAAAAAAAAAAGCAACTGATTCGCTTCCTTTTAGTCAATCCTGAGTTTGGCTAACCATAAACATGGCCGACCTAAGCCTCCTCGGCGACACTTCCGCTGTTTTGCTGATTCCAGTTCGGCGCGCTCTAGTGATGCTAGAGGCACACAGGCGGCGATTTGGAATCGGCAATGAGCAGTCTGCGGGAGAGGGGTCGTGGGCTGACAAGTTGGGGTGGGACAGAGAGGTTGATTAAACTTGAGGGACGTTTATTGCCTGTGAAGGAAGAAGTTGGAGAGAGTGATGGGGACGAAGATGTGGATTCGGCCGATCGATCTGATCCTGAGTTCCTGGATGCAGAGGAGATTGAGGAAGGAGCACTACAGATCCCTTCCTTCTCTCCACAGAACAGCAGAGGTAAACGCACAACTGCCACATGGCTACCTACACACCCCTCCCCCATACAAAGTACTGGCATCATCCCAGAATCTCTAGTCAGGTGTCCCTGGACCTGTCCTGGTGTTTACCTTTATTTAAGAAATGCACAAGTTTTTACAGGAAAGAAATTTGTTGTGCATTTGTTTTCAGAAGCATGCAGAGAATTACACCTGCAATCAGTTGTTCATGGGTGCAATGTCAGGCTCCTGCAGACACTTCTGGCTCTGTCCCTTACCTGCGTATGAGCTGTCGGTAGAGTTGCCACCTCATTCTTTTAAAATCGAACATATATTAATTACACAGGTTGTGAGGCTGATTTAATACAGATAAAGCACTGAGTTTAATTACCACCTTAACCCCTTTACGCCGGCCGCACACAAATGTGCACCCTCCCAGCGTTTGGGCCTAGACACCGAGCGGCTGCACATTTGCATTCATGTAAGAAAAAAACATATGTGCTGAGAGCGCGTGCCCTGCTTGCTCCCAGCAGACATGTCCGGTACTCACGGAAAGGTCCTGGTCTGCTCTTGCGATCGGGACCGTTCCCAGTCATGTGACAGCCATGATGATGTGTCACGGCGGTTGCATAATCCCTAAACCACGCCCCGCCTCCCGGCGTCTGAAACACTTAAAGGGCCGGGAGGCGCCGGCGGGAAGGGGTTAATCAGCCACAGAACCTGTGTAATTAATATCTGTTTGGTTTTAAAGGGATAAGGTGGCAACTCTAGCTGTCAGCTGCAGAACTGTAAAAAGTGTCCATGGACTACGAGGGTGCTGATCAGCACACTAAAAGTCCATCTGACAAGATGGGTCTTGTAGTTCATTCACAGATCGCTGTGAATGATTGATACGGCTGAGCCACGCACAGCCCCACCGGTTTAAATGTTACAGCAGGGGAGAGGAACTCTTCTCACTGCACTCAGGTGAAAGGTGGCCCTAAACAATGAAAAGGAGAGTGTCGTTACAAATTGCAAAACTATAGATAGATTGGAAAAGTCTTACGTCCACTAACTCACCGTAAAAAGGTGTGGATCACTCAAAAATTGAAACAAAAATATCTAGGGAAAGAACCTAGCAAAAAGAGGTACTTCAAATGGTCCAAGTAGTTTGACTACTTAGCTTTTAACTATTGCTACAGGGTGGCAGGGCTGCGCAAAATCGTGTGTGTGTATATATATATGATTTGAATTTCCGGTTAGGGAGCGCGTGCGCTGCCCTACCTGCACCGCCATTGGCGGCTAGGGATGTCAATCACTGGGTCCCTGCTGGCGATTCTCCGCTGGTTCCCGTCAATTTTCTGCACAGCAAAGAGGTACAAAACAGCATGTCTCCAAAGTAAAACACACACACAGGTAACCATTTGATCACCCCAGATGTTAACCCCTTCCTACCCAGTGTCATTACTACAGTGTCAGTGCTTTTTATTAGCACTGATCATTGTATTAGTGTCACTGGGGATGTCAGTGGCAGTTAGTCACTTCCCACCCAGTGTCAGAATGCCCACTGCAGTCCCACTATAAGTCACTGATCGCCGCCATTTCTATTACAAAAAAAATAAAAATTCCAGTATATATATATTTATATCTATATATATATATATATATATATATACCACCATTTGTAGACGCTATACCTTTCATGTAAGCTAATTACACGTATTGGGATTTTATTTTAGCAAAGACATGTAGCAGAGTACATTTTGGCCTAAATTTATGATGAAATCAGATTTTTTACATTTTTTATTGGATATGTTTTATAGCAAAAAATATTGTTTTTTTTTTTCTATAATTGTCGGTCTTTTTATGTTTATAGCTCAAAAAATAAAAAACGCACAGGTGATCAAATAGCACCGAAAGAAAGCTCTATTTGTGGGAAATAAATGACATCCGTTTCATTTATGTACACTGTTGCATGACTGTGCAATTGTCAGTAATGCAGCGCCGTATCGCAAAAAAAAATGGCCTGGTCAGGAAGGAGGTTTAATCCTCTGGAGGGAAAATGGTAAAGTCAAGGTTTAGTCAAAACGAAAAAAAAAATAGCTCAAGGCACAGTACTTACATTCAATGTGAAGTGTCCCCTGTGCTGCTTGGGGTTAATAGAGCTGAGGGGGCCTGTATATGTACTCCTCAAGAGTGCTGACTATGCCTGCCCTTTTTGCCCACCTTTCATTCATAGAAGCTGTACTACTGCTTCCAGCAATGAGAATGGAAAATGGTCAAATGAAAGCTCCGCCTCCTCCATTCACAGATTGTGTTTCATTGATGGAAGCTATAGTATAGCATCTATGAATGTAGGAGGGGGATTGTATAACTCACAATTGTGACAAATACCTATAACAGGTCCCTCGGCATATATTAACCCCTGCAGCACTGGAAGGTTACAGCTTCAGGGGAAGGGTCACTAGCTCTGGTGACTACTAGGGATTTCCCTTACTTTAGAGGGAATTCCTCTTGCTTCTTGTTTTGGCTATGGGACAGCAAGTGAAGGGAAATGTCCCTAATGGGACACCTTCAATTCTACTTTAAAGTGGAGCTCCACCCAAAAGGGGAAGATCTACTTTAAGGTTTCGTCCCCCGCTCCCCGTTAAGGATTTGCACCTTTAGGGAGTGGGTACCCAATTTTGACAGATCCCCGCTACCACTTCCGCTCGCCTAGTTCTCTTCCACTCCTCTAATCCCCCCCCCGCTGCCCTTTGGGACATGTGACAGGTCCCAGAGGACTGCAGAACCATTCACAACGAGCAACCCTACAAGCTGTCACAGCCGGGTGCCCACACTTAAGATGCTGGGGACACAGAGCGCCAGTGAACCTAACTGCGATGAGGACACCGCTGGATCCTAGGACAGGAGAGTGGCTGTTTTTGAAATACTTTTTTATTTTTTTCGCCAAGGGCTAGACAACTGCTTTAAGTAGAATTCAAACCATATTTTATGTTTGCATAGAGTGTGGAAGGGTTAGATCCCTTGTTGTGTTTTTATTGCAGTTTATGACAATGATGAGATTCCCCCTCACAGTGTTGTCACTTGGAGTGGATGCCAAGGTTGAAATTGCACCAGTGAGGATACTGACCTGAATAATAAAAACAGACATAGGATTTAATCTTTCCCCAACTGATCCAAAATAACTTGATTAATGTATTTGATTGTAATTACTCATTGAGCAATTCCTTTTTTTCTATTGGCTTTTTCATTTTTTTTCTATATATAGACTAGTATTTAAATGTCTGTACAACTTTTTTTCTTTTTTTGCATACCCAGTTATTAAAGACTCTAATATTACCCAGTTCTACTATTAAAAAGTTCCCCTTCCCCATAAAAGACTTAAGCCCTTCCTTTCTGTATGTGTCACAACATTATTATTGGGGGTAAAAACTCCCATATGGGGCCCAAAACAATAACTTTAAAAAAGCATTGCTTATTGCCCACCTCCAGCCCAAGATGTCAGCACTCCCCCTTATCACTGTCGTTTATAACTTCACATGGTCTTCTTCTGGGTTTTGAGTCTTAAAGTGGTTCTAAAGGCAGAATATTATTTTTTTTTACCTTAATGCATTCCCTGCATTAAGGTAAAACTTATTCTTGTGGAAATATCACCCCCTCCCCCCTTTATACTTTCCTGAGCCCAATCTCAATCCAGAGCTGGGCCCATTCACAGCTGGGCTGGTCTTTCTCTCTCTTCCCTCACAGAACAGAGAGGCAGCAGCGGGAGCCATTGGCTCCTGCTGCTGGAAGTCATATCCTGTGAGGAGGGAGCTGGAGCAGGGCTGAGCCAGGCTGTGTGTGTCAATGGATGCAAACAGCCTGGCTCGGGACAAGCCTGCAGGTGCGACACCATAGGAAGCGTCTTCCTATTGTGGAACACAGAGGCGGAGGAGCTTGGAGCACCAACAGGGGACACCAGGAGGAAAAGAGGAGTTTCGGGGCTGCTCTATGCAATAGCATTGCACAGAGCAGGTAAGAATAACATGTTTGTTGTTAAAAAAAAATAAAATAGCCTTTGAATTCATTCCAGAAGTGCTGCACAGAGAAATGAGGATATTTTATCTCAGCATCCACAGAAGTAAGTACATCAGGGACCAAGCAAGGGGTTTGGGGAGGTTGTACTGTGTTAGTTCACCTTTTTAATTTCTTCTGAAAAGGTGAACTAACACTTTAAAGGAGATTTTCATCCATAAAGTAAAAGTGCCTCCTGCTCCGCTACATGTATAGCAGCTGTTTTATTTTTTATTTACCTTTTTTAGGCCTGCCCCCAATATGTGTACTGTGCCCTTTGTACCTCCTGGGATATGTAATTCACAGAGGGGGGAGGAGGGCAAGCCTAGTGGGGCGTCATTGGGAGGTCGGGTTCACCAGAGGAGCTGATGGGCCTCTCAATGATGTGAGAAATAACATGGCAGTGCGGGACGGATTGGTGCCAGGATATCTTTCTTTTTTTTTTTTTTTTTTTTATCAACGATTTTATCCACCCTTATACAGTAAAGTCAGTCATGTTTTATTGCTGTTGACACTGTTATTTAAAATTCATCCATTTTTTTTTTTGTCTGAGGATCTATTGTAATATCACAAAAAAGTTAAAATTTGATATGGAGATAAAGTTTATAGTTGACAGCAAAATGTCCCTATCTTTAATATGGCATCCCTCTACTTTTCTGCAATAAAGAGAAAGCAGGACTTTAGTTTCACTTGAAAGTCTGTAATTCTGAAATGGGTTTATCTGTTTATTGGTATACCTAGTCTTAGAATGTTTAATTTTATTACCAATTGAGTTCTGAAGTCTATTTACTATTGTGTTTTAATATGCAGGTAACCCTCCATATGGCTTCTTGTGTCTAAGTGTAACATCTGTTTTTTTGATTCTTTGTTTCTTTAATTTTAGTGAAAATTTTAACTGAAGACTCCAAAGAATATATTGTGACTGGATTCTTTCCACTGACTGATCCGTGGTGGTCTGTAACTGTATATGTGAAACAAAGCCATTCTCAATATTTTGTCAAAGGATTCCCATCGTACAAACTGGAAGATGACTTTCTTGGAAGGGAATCCATGTTGCCACTGTTTCTTAAGGAATGTGCTGTACATGAAGATTTCATAACACATTTTACAGCCTGGGTGAAACATTACCCTCCTCTTACTTTCACACGACTTATAAATCTGTCAGAGGAGTTTAAGGAAAAACATCAGAAAGATATTTTGCCTTATTTGAGGAACTCAGGTATGTGAAACATTCTATCTTCCTGTATTATATGATTTAAAGCTTGCTGATGCATGATAGATGTAAGTAACACAGGGCTGAAAATCCCAGGAGCCATCCCATCAATGTGTCTCCAGATTTCTGCTGTTTTCTGACTTGTTTAGGCCTTTTTTGTTGCTGTCAGTGAAAGAACATTGAGCTGTGAGATGTCTGTGCTCATTCCGGGATGTATGCTCTTTAGATCCCGCCAATACATCTACAGGATACATTGAGATTGATTTACTAAAACTGGAGAGTACAAAATCTGAAGCAGCTGCACATGGTAATAAGATTCTAACTTCAGCTTGTTCAATTAAGCTTTGACAATAAAACCTGGAAGCTGATTGGTTTCTATGCAGAGTTGCACCAGATTTTGCATTCCAGTTTTAGTGAATCAACCCGGCTACATCTTGTATGTCTTTGCAGAGTACATGCAGGATAATTACTTTGTGAATACTGCCTCAGAAATGGTGGTGGGTGGATAAAAAACATTTCCACTGAGTGATGTAAATTGAACTTGGCTATCTCCACCATGAATGTCCTTTAACACCTGTTAGAAGTTGGGTAAGCATAGAAATCTTGGGTTTAGGAACTTGCATTTGCTTATACAGATACACAGTGGCGAATGTATGCAGTACACCGGCTTGTTAATGCAAACAATAAAGCAGATCACATGACTACATAGCAGATCACATGACTACACAACAGATGCAGGCATGTTCAAAGGTTAAGTTTAATCAAAAGTTAGAATAGGGAAGATATGTGATCCTGGTAACTTTGGTTGCTACATTGTAGATATGCTGGTTGTAGCATTTCAGAAACTGCAGACCTCCTTGTATTTTCACATACCACAGTCTACAGAGTGGTATGACAAGCAAAACATTCTATAAGCATACGTTCTGTTGGCAGAAGCAGTTAGAGGGAATTCAGAGGAGAATGGCTAGACATGTTCAAGATGACAGGATGTCTACAGCTGCTGAATTAGTGGTGTGCAGACTGCATCTCCAAACGCACAGCACACTGAAGCTTAAAGGACAAGTACAGCCAAAGCACTTTTGGGCTGAAAGTGCACACTCAGGTTTAATTTGAGGGTATGTACATGGAATTACAGCTCTTAAGAGTAGCCCCCCCCCTTTTTCAAGGGACCAAAAGTAATTGGACAATTGAATATAATCATAAATAAAATGTTCATTTTTAATATTTTGTTGAGAAACCTTTACTGGCAATGACTTCCTGAAGTCTGGAACCCATGGACATTACCAAAGACTGGGTTTCCTCCTTTCTGATGATTTGCCAGGCTCTAACTGCAGCTGTCTTCAGTTGTTCTTTGTTTGTGGGTCTTTCTGTCTTTAGTTTTGCCTTCAGCAAGTGAAATGCATGCTCAATTGGGTTGAGATCAGGTGACTGACTCAGCCATTGCAGAATATTCCACTTCTTTCCTTCAAAAGCTCCTGGGTTGCTTTTGCAGTGTGTTTTGGATCATTGTCCATCTGTACTGTGAAGCACCGTCCAATCAACTTTGCTGCATTTGTCTGAATCTGGGCTGACAGTGTATTTCTAAACACTGCAGAATTCATCCGGCTGCTTCTGTCTTCTGTCACATCATCAATAAACACCAATGACCCAGTGCCACTGGAAGCCATGCATGGCCATGCCATCACACTGCCTCTATCATGTTTTACAGATGACATTGTGTGTTTTGGATCATGAGCTGTTCCAAGCCTTCTCCACACTTCTTTCTTCCTGTTATTCTGGTACAGATTAATCTTAGTTTCATCCGTCCAAAGAATGCTTTTCCAGAACTGGTCTGGCTTTTTTTAGATGTTTTTGGGCAAAGTCTAATCTGGCTTTTCTATTCTTCAGGCTTATAAATAGTTTGCACCTTGTGGTGAACCCTCTGTATTTGCTTTTGTGAAGTCTTCTCTTAATTGCAGACTTTGATAATGATACACCCACCTCCTGGAGAGTGTCCTTCACTTGTTTGGATGTTGTGAATCGGTTTTTCTTTACCATTGCTATCACCCAACACTGTTTTCTTCCATGGACGTCCATGCTTTTTTATGTTGCTGAGCTCACCAGTGCGTTCTTTTTTCCTGAGAATGTACCAAACTGTTGATTTGGCCACTCCTAATGTTGCTGCTATCTCTCTGATGGATTTGTTTTGTTTTTGAAGCCTTAAAATGGCCTGTTTCACTTACATGGACAGCTTCATTGAACACATGATGTATGTTCACAGCAATAGATTCCAAATGCAAATACCACACTTAGAATCAACTCCAGACCTTTTACCTGCTTAATTGATGAAGAAATAACAAAGGAGTAGCCCACACCTGGCCATGAAACAAATTTTGATTCAATTGTCCAATTACTTTTGAAAAAGGGGGTTTGGCTACTCTTAAGAGCTGTAATTCCTAACTCCTTCCTCTGATTTGGATGTACATACCCTCAAATTAAACCTGAGAATGTGCACTTTCAGCCCATATCTATTATATAACTATAGCTTGAATATGTTTTGGTATATACCTGAAAAAAACTAAAATTGTGCCTGTGTCCAAATATATATGGACCTAACTGTATAAGATGATGTTGCGCCAAGTAAATAGATACTAAACATGTCACACTTTAAAATTGCGTCTGCCTGTGAAATGACACCAAACTATGGTACTTACAAATCCCCATAGGCAAAACTCTAAAAACCTTTACACGTTACCAATTTGGGGCTACTCAGGAGTATTGCTCTCACTCTCACTTTCATATCAATACCTCACTTCGCTATTTACATATTCGTGCAGGACCTGAACACACGATCGCATTTGTTTGTGAGCACGTGCAGGTGGGAAAGCATTAATTTTTTTTTTTCTTTAATTTTATTTCTTTTATTCAAATGTTTTTACACCGTCTCTTTACATTTTTTTCTTATTTTGATCAACTTTATTGCTATCACAAGTAATGAACAACATGTTCATTTTTATGGAGCCGATTAGACACAGATTGGTCTGATCAGTTGCTTCATTGGCCAGTAAACACAAAACCGAAAGTGACTAAATCCTCGCCGCTTCCGGTTTCTGATGTCAGACTGTGGGAGGAACGACGTCAGTTTCTCTCACTGTGTGCCTGGAGCCTGATGCTGCAGGTCGCATTTTTTCCGGGCTCCTTGGAAGAGTCCGGTGAAGGCATTAGTGGGAGGGGGGGACCCCCTTCCACCGCCTGTATAAATAATCCAGCTGCTCAAATTACTTTTACTGACTTCGGAATTGCCGTCTGAAAACAATGACACCCTTCCTATCCAGCGATATACTGGTTAATAATGAAATTTAAACTGTGTCTCCACTTTTGTGGGGAAAAAATACAAGTACACAATCCATATTGTAATTGAATATTATTAAAAATTACTTTTCCTTTTTTCAATCCATAGTTCTGTAATTTTTTTTTAACATTCAATGCAATATTGCATCGTGGAGGCATTCTATATACGGTTTCCTGCTTGTGTGTTACTGATTTTTCCAGAAATTTCCACTAAGATGCAGGTGAGGTTTGAGGCATCCTTTGAAACAAAAAAAAACATCACTTTTGGTGAGGTACTTCAAAAGCACTTCTTAAACAATTTTGACCTTGCAGTTTTCACCATTTAAAATACTGCAAGTGCATCAGCGGATTGATGCACATCGACCTAGAAAAATGGCTTTTTCTTCAGAGCAGAAACGGGTAGGAATCTGCAAAAATGTTTAACCACTTCCCGTCTGGCCCAGGTACATAAAGGGCTGGCGGGAGCAGTGCAGGAGCAGGTTGCTGTTCATAAACGGCGCCTGCATTTTCAGGCTGTGTGCGCTCCCTGGGAGCGTGGAGCACTGTGATCCGGTGCCCGCTGTGTCCGAACACCGATCGCTGTACGGGACCTCTGTGTGAGGTCCCGATCATGTGATCACTGACTGGCCAATCAGTGATCACATGAATAGTAGTAAGCAAGATGTCACTTCTGACATCATTGCTTACTAGTGAAATGTGTGAATGATCACAGAGATCACATGGTACAAGGCTATTCACAACAGCCTTGTACCATGTGACAAGCTGTGACTAATCACAGCTCTCACAGTATTTCTCAATGGCTGCAAGAATGCAACCAGAGAGAAGGAGAAATGATTGGTGTTACAGCCTTTATGGGTGTAAAAGCAATCCGTGTAAAAAAAATCTTCATCACCCCTCAAATTACGGTGACACTCTACTGCTAGGGTGACAGTATGTTAAAAAAACATCAATAATAATATAAAAATGTAAAAAAAAGTTTTTTAAAGATTTATAATTTTTGGTTATAAACTAATTTGGGTTATTTTTTTTTTACTAAAAAGATAACAGAATAAATTTTGGCCAAGATTTATGAAGAAAGATTATTTATTTGCAAAATTTTATAGGAAAAACACTTTTTTTTTCAAACTTTTTGGACTTTTTCATTTATATATTTATTTATTTCAGGTACTTATCTAGCGCCATCAATTTACGCAGCGCTTTACATGTATATTGTACATTCACATCAGTCCCTAACCCTCAAGCGGTTTACAGTCTAAGGTCCCTAACTCACATTCATACATACACATACTAGGGCCAATTTAGACAGGATCCAATTCACCTACCAGCATGTCTTTGGAGTGTGGGAGGAAACCCACGCAGGCACAGGGAGAACATGCAAACTCCAGGCAGGAGGTGCCGTGGCTGGGATAGAATAAAAATGCCAGTGGTGAATAAATACCACCAAAATAAAGTTTTGTCTGTCTC
This sequence comes from Staurois parvus, assembly GCF_062004578.1. NCBI lineage: Eukaryota > Metazoa > Chordata > Amphibia > Anura > Ranidae > Staurois > Staurois parvus. The sequence goes on from NW_028317943.1 coordinate 26,534,296, forward strand.
AAAAAAAATGCTAAAAAATTCATATGGATATACATTGTTGCATGACCGTGCAATTGTCGTTCAAAGTGTGATCGCACTGAAAGCTGAAAATTGGCCTGGACAGGAAGGGGGTGAAAGTGTTCTGGACTTGAAGTGGTTAAAATCCTTGCAATGTACCTGATCACCCAGGGGGTAATATTTTTTTTTTTTCACCAAAAGTGGAGTTACTCTTTAAACCTGAACTCCAGGCAAAAGACTAAATACAAAGATGAAAACATATGTTGGAGCTGCATGTGTTTTTTTTGTCCATCCAGTTCTTAGATTCATACAGGTCAGCCCTGTCTGACAGGTCTGCAGCCTTGATTTTGCTCTGTTGCAGTAACACTTAAAGGTCATGTCACTCGCCCAGCCATTGACCCTTACAATGAAAGAAAAAACAACAGACTGATTAACTCTTTCATTTTGTTTTCTCCTCCTATCAGCACTTATTCTATTAGTCTTTGTTTTGTAGATCATGTGCAGCTGGTGGATTATTAGTTAATTTATCCTATTAGTACATGATCATTATAGCACACCTTGTACTGCTTCTCTCTTCCCCAGTTTGAGCTCTGTTTAACAGGAATTTGCATTTAAAAAATAAATTTAATAATGTATTAAAAAATGTAGTTTGTACCTTTTTTATATCTGTCTGGAGTTCTGCTTTAAACTTATCAGAGTTAGCATCAGGGTGGATTTGATTTAAATCAAACTGATTTAAATCACAATTTAAATCACGATTTAAATCACTAGTCAGTAAGGCTTGATTTAAATCATAGCTTTCTACATAGACTAATTCTTACTGGTATAACTTTAATATGCAAGTAGAGGAAGATTTTTAGAATAACAACTTTTCATATTCGTTTTTTTATCCCCAGTTTAATAGGTTAATCATTCATATTTGGACAACTTTTCTGTTGTACTTAGGAAGGAGAAAAATAATCATTACCTTAATAACAATTTAAATAGATTTATTCAACTGAAACAATAACATTCCAGCATATGTTATTTGCTTAAACAAACATCCATGTTTAACTAATTTGGCTAAACAAAATCTATATATTTTAAGAAACGTCGACTGTCAGCCCCTTCCTCCTCACACTTAGTTTCACTTTCTTCTTGTGCAGATCTATTCCACTCCAATCAATCAGAAAAATATTGTTTCTATTCACTGAACTTCTTGAAACTTAGCACTGAAGGGGTTGATTCTGTATTCATAGGTTTGTAGAAGTTAGGATTAAGGTCTTTTTCTTAACTCTGTTCATGTTATAACATTTTTGCTGTGAAGAAGAGGCATGTGATCTCCGCTGAGTCAAATTCAGTTTTGAGAACTGCAAAAGTAAACCAAACATCTGTGATAATATCTTGTAGGCAGAGAAACTGCCCAATAATCTTACAAAAACCTCTGGAAGAGCATGACATTGTGAATGGATTAATGGAATTTATCTACCAAACAAATTAAACATATACAGCATTATTCTACATAATTAAAAAACTAATCTTTATTTCATGATGGAATAACCTTTGGATGGTAATATATTTTCCTCAAAAAGCATTTTATTCAAAAAAATCCGATTTTAAATCAAATAAATCCGATTTAAATAAAAAAAATCCGATTTTTTTTTTTTTTTTGTTTTTTTTTTTATAAAAATCATTGATTTTTATCTATCCTGGTTGGCATTCATTTTTTATTTACAAGACTGACCTTCCCCATTCCCCCCATTAACCACGCATATGCCACTTTTATCCTTCAGGAAAGCCAAACAAACATTTGTGCATCCCAATCTGGCCATCTATAGCTAGCTTTAAATCTATAGTAGATCTCTCCTAGATTGTAAGCTCGAAAGAGTAGGGCCCTCTAACCCTCGTGTGCTCTTTGTAGTTGCTGTACTGTTTCATGTATTGTCCCCCCTCTATTGTACAGCGCTGAGCAAACCCTTTGGCGCTATATAAACTCGATGTAATGTAATAGTAGATAGAAATAAAGTTGCATTTTCTGTAGCTTGGTGAAACATATTAACTTTCCATTTCTTATTTTGTTCAGCCTGCTGTAACTTTGTATTGAAAGCACTGGAAATTCCACTGGTGCTGAGGTATTTACCCATACTTTTACCACACAAAATGAGGGGCTTGCTAAAGTTAGATGCTAAAGATCGCTTGCCGACCATCAAAAATCCACTTGAAATCTTGACAGCCGTTGACACGCAACCTGACTTACTACTTGAACTTGAAAAAATACTAGCCACTGCACCTTGGAAACTTGGCTTTGGTTCAGTAAGTATCATGCTGATAATTTTGTGCGGTAATAATTTTTTGCTGTATGCCTATCTTCAGGTAAGGAAGTTTCTCCAGTAGACTTGTTAAAAACCATAAAACCACCTTTTTCAGAAGAAGTAGAGAAGAATGAGAACCTTTTGTCAGTTTTTAGTGCTGTGTTTGTCTCTACTAGCAAGATATCTTTTCAATTTCTGTTCTGATTGGGTATTGTTAGGACTGAAAGTGAGGTAAAAACTCCTATCAGCAATACAGACCTTGTGGAGGTTCTAACTCGTTCTTATAGTTTCAAAAAAGTTTTGGCTGCAGTTTGGCGTTAAATTTTAGTTGACAAGATCGCATTGTGAATCGCATTATACCATTCATTTGCATCCAGTGGCCTGACATCGATTGTCAATGTCAACATGTCCAGTTTTTGGCTGGTTGGGCATGCCTATGTCTCTACTTCTTTAGTATTAAATGGTTCATATTCCTTCTGCTCCCCCTCTTCCATTATGTTTTGTAGTATTTTATTTTTATACAGGTATAGTGCACACAATTTTGTTTTTAATTTGTAAAGCAAATTAAATCAAACATTCGTGTATGTAAGTATAAACTTAAATTCTTGATCATTTCTGGTTTGGCATATGCCTCTTATTTTGTATAGTCCTAGCCCATTCATAAATAAATAAATTCACAATCTACTTGTCCAGATCAAATTTTTATTTTTTTTAACCAAAACCGTATTTAAATTGGAAGTGATTTTAGGAATGTCTGGGGGGCTTTTAAAAACAAAGGGGGCTTTATGACGACTTAATCGTTTAATATTTTTAACATTGCGCTGTTTATCTCCGCCTCCCCTCCCTGCCTGTCTCCAGCACCGCAACCGGGGACTAGCAGGGAGGGGAGAGACCTTGCAGTGTAATGAGCACCGTTTTGGCTGCTCTTCAGGAAAGGGGAGTGTCCGACATATTCTTTATCCCTTTCGCTGCCAGAGCCATTTGTGCGTTTTTTACACAAGTTTAAAAAATCATTTTTGACCGGAAGATTACATAAAACCCCCAAACATGATATATTTTCTGAAAGCAGAGACCCTAGAGAATAAAATAGAGGTAGTTCCAATTTTTTATGTTGCATGATATTACCAAACAAATTCAGTAAAAAATACAAGTAAGTTAATTTTAGGGCACAAAAAAATAAAAGATGAGGTTGCAGCAAGTAAATAAATATTCAACATGTCAAACCTTAAATTTGTGCGTGCTCGTGAAATGGCGATGAACTTCAGTACCCTAAAGTTTCTATAGGTGACACTTTTAAAGCTCCTTATAGGTGATCAGTATAGTGTTATGGAGCAGGTCTCGTGCTAGAATTATTGCTCTCATTCTGGCGTTGGCGGTGATATGTAACGTGTATCGCAATCGACGTCTTCATGCATAGGCACCCCAGTGTGTGCTTTTATATTTGTACGTGCGTATATGTGGGGGGGAGGCTTCAATTTATTTATTTTTTTCTAGGGGGGGGGGGGATGTTTTGTGCTTGGGTGTAACTGATTTTTTACAATGAAAATGTTTTTCTTATCTTTCACCTAATTTTTTTTCTTTATCACAGTCCCCTATGTAATGATTTTTGGTGAGAGGTTCTCTTTATTGAGACATCCAGGATGCCTCGCTTGAATGTAATGCAGTGCACATTGCACTGCATTACATTCTTTCGATGGCTGGGAAATCTTTCAACAGGGACCCGGAAGTGACATCATAACGTCACTTTCGGTTCAGGACAAGAAGGGGAGAGGAGTGGATGTGTCTGCTTTCCTCCCTTCCCTCTAGCTGACGGCAGTGAGCTGGTCCCAGGCCCGCAGATGGACAAGCGGAGCCTGGTAGACCATGAGCATAATGCAGCACGTTCTACCATTTTTTTCCTTCACGCAAAACCTGGAACTGACTGCGCTGGTGTACCGAGTCCATTTGAATACATGGAAAACACTTTTCATGCATTTCTGATGATGAAAAAAGGCTATGGACAGCATCTGGATATGGAACAGTTAAAAAAACACTTCTAAACGCAAACGCTTATAAACGCGGTTAAACGCGTTTACACACGTTTACAAGCATTTGGCATTTGAAATGCTGATAAAATCTACTCCTGAACATAAGTTTGGTGCATTCAAAAAAACAACTGTAAACTCAACTGCCTGTAAATGACTGTAAACATAGTGTACATGGACACATAGGAAAACATTAGGGAGAATTCAGGGGCTGCTGAAAAAAATGCAGAAAAGTTCCTAAACGTGAGTTTATCAGCTGCAGTGTAAATTAACCCTAAAACCTGGAAGCTGATTGGTTACTATGCAGAGCTGCACCAGATTTTGCACTCTCCAGTTTTAGTAAATAGCCCCATTGTCCACAGGAGCCATGCAATTTTTATTTGAATCTTGATGTGCAAAGGCATTTGGTGTACTCAAAGTAGATTTACATCCTGTATGGCTAGGAATATATTTAAATGAGTTTTTGGTACTTGGAGTTCAGCTTTAGTCCTCATGCACACTTGATGTTTTTACAGCGGCTGTTTTTGGCATTTGACATTTTTTTTCTACAGCCAGTAAACCCCCCCAGCATGTTATCCTATGTGTCCATAAACACATAGACTGGAATCAACGTTTTGTTTTGGCTGGAAAAAAAAACCCAGTACTGGTGGGTTTCTAGAGAAGTTTTTTAGCTGTAAAAATGCTCTAATGCTTAAAAACATGGCAAAATGCGGTAAACTGCTGCAAACTGGTGTTTTTGGACTTTTTTGACCAAAAAAAAACTTTTTTAGTTAAACAAAATGCAAATGTGGCAAAACTCCGCTAAATGCTAATGCAAAAATGCTTACAAAAGCGAAAAACACACATTTTTAACGTGACTTTACACCATTAACGTTACCAGCGTTCTGAAAACGTCCAGTGTGCATGAGGACTTAAATTTGTATTTACTAGGCAAAATTCTGACAGATGTGGAATGAAGCCACAGAAAGCATATTAAATTTGGAGGACAATACTAAACTAGAAAAGCTACAATTTCTGGGGAAATTGTGTGAAGTGTTCTTGCCTCCACCAGTAGTCTACAACTGGAGTGGGCGGAGTAACTGGGTGGAGTGGCTTGAGTAACTGTTGTGTGGCTGGAGTAACTGTGAAAAGGTTGGACTGGGCAGAGTAACTTTATGGAGTGGGCAGAGTAACTGTGTGGAGTGTTTGGAGTGAGTAAAGATAGTAAAAATTACACTAACCAATTGATCAAATTTAAAAAGTGCACATGGCAAGCTTGATAGAGTGAGAAATGCATTTCAACTTTTATTTTTCAGCTCACACTCTAGCTTTTGTCACTCTGCTGCCTGCTCACACACCTGGGTTCCTATGGCAACTCACTCTATAGCAAGGGCAGAGAAGAGCGGTTAAAAACAAACTGCTCCAACTTGCTCATTTCAGTGGCTGTTGCCATCTTCAAACAGTTGTAGTTTAAAAATTATAAATCCTACACCGAAGAGCTTTATATTGTGAGAATCACAAGACCCAGACCTACATTTTTGATGCATAGTATGTCTCTGAAATATTAAAAATGAAGGCACAGTCGCAGTTTAGAAATTGCCCTTCAAATTTGAGGTGGCTAGAATGGAGTTTAAATGAATGTCAATGGGCGTCATGAGTTGCAAACAAATGGTCATATTGTGAAAACTATCAGGACTATGGCTTAGCCGTGGGCATTTTTAGTGGCAGCAGGGATAGCTGAACGTTTTGATATACGATTTGTGTAGGTGGGCTTGAAAATGAGGGAGTGATGGCAGTTTAGAAATCATGTCCTGATTTTTCAGCTCACACTCTAGCTTTTGTCAGCTCCCACTCTAGTTTTGAACATTCCGCTATTCATTCCTATGGGACCAATTTCACCACAAAAACGCCGATATTTCATGAAGCATTCGGCGAAACGTTCCACAAAGTAATAGCACACCAATCGGGAACAATCCGCACGTTTCGGTATATTACTGTCTATGTAGTGTAAAAACTGTGGGAGGAGTTAGGGTGGTAAATTTGGCTATAATAATAAGAATATATATGTGAGATAACAGTAAGTGGTCTTGCCATGCAAGAACACTTAATGAGCCTTGTCATTGACATCATTGAGTCCTGACCAGGGTGGATTTGATTTAAATCCTGATTTAAATCACTAGTGAAAAGGCTCAATTTAAATCATAATTTCTAAAGAGCAACTGTCATCTCTGTCCCGCAGCGGCTCCTCCTCTGACCCGCTGTTGACTCACCAACAGTCCCATTCATTTTAATGGGAAGGCTGGTGATGTGGCAGCGACACAACAAGGTGAGGGATGTGGCGGCAGCAGGTGAGTGGATGCCAGCTAACAGGCACTGCCTTGATGGATCTAAGATGACAGGTGCTCTTTAAATGTAAGGAATCCGACTCATTCTTGCTGCTAGTTACAATCTATAATATTTGCAAACCAAATGAAGGTTTCCTTTTTAGTATAATAAGCTGTCAGGTTAGTAAAACAGCGATATCAGAACCGATTTTAGGTTAGTAGGTTAATCACACATAGCTGGAGAACGACTCAAATTCTTTTATTTCATGTTTTTTCTCATGGTTACTGTGAAATTGTGTGAATGCCTCAATGCAGTACATGGTATTCATTGAACGAGTTTACCAAAAATGTAACTATTGCAGAATATACAGCCTCATGCTACATAACTAAACTTTCATGCTGAATAAATTAAAGTATTAATGTATCTTAAATAGAAAACTATCTTTAGATAGATTTTTACTCCAAAAGCATTTTATTAAAATAAATCTGATAAAAATAAAAAGAATCCAATTTAAATAAAAAAAAATATGATTTTTTTTTTTCTTTAAATCGTCAATTTTTATCCACCCCGGTCCTGACTAGAACCTTCTAAAATTGTGTTGCAAAGTATTCTATTTAATCAAATACCCTTCTTTTTGTGTTTTAGTTACTTTATAGGCAGCACCATCTGTGTGGCTGTGAAGCAACATTGGATAGCTTCCTACAGTGTGATAAAGACCTTCTGAAAAAGATCCCTGACTTGCAGCTAAATGCACTTCATGTCTACAATGAACTGAAGAAGAAATGCATGAGTCTGGGTGACACTTACGTGGAACAATCTGCCATCACCACAGCGGCCTCTAAAGAAATGTCGGCTGAGAGTGCCTGGGAAGCAATCTGGTTTCTCAAAGATGAGAAAATTGTGGTGGTTGAGCAGGAGCGAGTTTTCCTGTATAATTATTACTTCTATGAGGTGGATATTGCAGACGCTATTACAAAATTAGTAATGAAAAAGCCCCAGAAACCAAAGGTGGAAGGATATGTACTTGGTGGTGACCAAACTTCTCAAAGAGAAGAAAAGGTGTTCTGTAGTCAGACACTTGCATATGAATTCAGTGATGAGCAGATTAAGAATTTACAGATAAATGACTGTATGACTGAAGAGAACCATGTAACAGAACTGGATGCTGAGCAGCAAAGAGCAGCTAGGATGATTCTGGCCAACCCAGTGACCATTATAAGTGGAAAAGGAGGATGTGGAAAGACCACGGTAGTAAGTCGTGTGTTTAAAGCTGTTATGCAAGAAGAAAATGATGAAGTTGAAAAGGCCTGCAAAGCCCTTGAAGATGACATGGATGCTTCAGGAGAGTGGGCTTTTAATGCCACGACCCCTTCCTGTGAGCACAGTGACCTTATTCGTGTTCTACTTACTGCACCCACAGGAAAGGCAGCTTCTCTCCTCAGGAAGAAGACTGAGCTTCCAGCTGCTACGCTACACCAGGTACTGCTTTACTATTACTATTCGTTTATCGTTCACTCATTAACCTTTAGGCCCATTCGCACCAGTGCACTTTGGTAATGTATGTGCTACTGTAACACAATGTGATGAGATGCAGTGATATTCTTTGTGAATAGCACCTCAACGCATCTCCCAGCGCACCTGTCTTACATCGCATCACAACATGTAGTAACATGATACATGCTCGATTTATGTCTGAGTTGCATGTATTCAGCTGGTTGGATGCCTTGAATGTCAGGTTTCCTTTAACCACCTCCCGGCCGCCATACAGTATTATGAGGGACGCAAGGTGGTTCTCTCATTCTGGGAGGACGTCATATGACGTCCTTCCATTCTCACCGCGCATGCGTGGCTCAGGGAGCGTGCAGCTCGGCGATCGGCGGTGCGCTGTGTCCCTCGGACACAGCGGATTACCAATCACGGAAAGAGCCGAAGATGTCGGCTCGGTCGTGTGATCAGCTGTGTCCAATCACAGCTGATCACATGTAAACAGGGAAATGCCGGTTATCGTCATTTCTCTCCTCTCGAGCTGTCACGCTGACGGCTCGAGAGGAGAGCCAGTAATCGGCTTTCCGCAGAGGGCACATGTACACTGATCATCAGGGCACTGATGATCAGTGTGCCCTGATGATCAGTGTAGCCCCAGCAGCGCCACCTGTCAGTGTCCATCAGTGCCTTGTGTCAGTGCTCATCAGTGCCTCGTGCCAGTGCCCATCAGTGCCACATCAATGCCTACTAGTGCACATCAATGCCACATATCAGTGCCCATGTGAGCTGCCTTTCAGTGCCACCCATCAGTGCCAGTCAGTGACACCTATCAGTGCTGCCAATCATTGCCAGTCAGTGCCGCCTATGAGTGCCGCATATCAATGCCTGTCAGTGCCGCCTAACAGTGCCAGTCAGTGCCGCATATCAGTGCCAGTCAGTGCTGCCTACCAGTGCCATGTACCAGTGCTGCCTTTCAGTGCCCATCAGTGATGCCTGTCAATGCCCATCAGTGCCCCCTATCAGTGTCCATCAGTGCAGCTTATCAGTGCCCATCACTGCAGCCTCATTAGCGCATATCAGTGAAGGAGAAAAATCACTTATTTACAAAATTTTATAACAAAAACTAAGAAAAAACTTTTTTTTTCAAAATTTTCAGTGGTTTTTGGTTTGTTTAAGAAAAAATAAAAAACCCAGAGGTGATTAAATACCACCAAAATAAAGCTCTATCTGTCACAGAAAAATGATAAAAATTTCATATGGGTACAGTGTTGCATGATCGTGCAATTGTCATTCAAAGTGTAACAGCGCTGAAAGCTGGAAATTGGCCTGGGCAGGAAGGGGGTATAAGTGCCCTGTAGGCTAGCAGTTAAGGAGGTGTATGAGCAGGAAGGAGAAACCACTGTGTGATCGGGGGGAAAACAGTTATTTAACCTGTCTGGCTGATTGAATAGTTGCAGCAGCTGGTGAGAAGGGTAGGAGTGGTATATCAACAAGTGGGTTGCTGACAAGGTGACTGTGTAAAGTTTCCCTGAACTAGAATTTAAAGACTCTGGAGCACCTTCAGTGGAGATTTACTAAAACTGGTGTACACAGAATGCAGCTGTGTATAGTAACCATTCAGCTTCTAATTTCAGCTTGTTCAATTAAGCTTTGACAATAAAACCCAGAAGTTGATTGGTTACTATGCACAGTTGCACCAGATTCTGTGTGCACCCGTTTTAATACATTTCCCCCATTGTGTTTTACTGCATTTGTTCATATGGTGTTGTTGGTGCTGTGATACTTTACATATCACAGACATTTGGCATTATTCTCCTCTTGACCATTCACATACGAACACTGTGCCTTGGTTAGCACTCTCTCACAGCATTCCTGCTTCTCCACCCACAGGCTTGGATCCTCTGTCTACTCTGTCGGACTACACTGTGCCACCTTGCACATTTGTGGCAGCTCCCTTGCACCCACATGGACTCCTCAGGAGGGTGGAGCCCAGATACCTGGTCCTGTCTCTAGAAGAGACACACACACACCTGCACAATTTTTCTCCTGGCCATTCCCAAAACCTGGTCCCAGGATTAGAGATTTCCTCCCACCCAGATCACTGTGAAATCTCCAGGCTCCAGGTCCCAAACAGAGTTTTACCAAGAACCGTAGAAACTGAAAACACAGTTTCCTCCAACTTAACTGATTCCCGACCGCCCAATAGCAGAAATGCTTCCAGAGCAGTGTGCTTACAGTGAAGCACAAACGCCCCCCAGTAAAACACTCCCAGCACACAGTTAACACTTTGATCATCCCTTATGTTAACTCCTTCTTGCCCAGTGCTATTAGTATAGTGTCAGTGCTTTTTTTTTTTTTTTAGCACTGATCACTGTATTGGTGTCACTGGGGGTGTCAGTGACACCAAGTCAGTTCCCCCCAGTGTCAGAATGCCCGCCGCAGTCCCGCTATAAGTCGCTGTTCGCCACCATTATTAAAAAATTCCAGTATCTACTGCCATTTGTAAACGCTATAACTTTCATGTAAACCAATTCATTTACACGTATTGGGATTTTTTTTTTTAGCAAAGACATGTCGCAGAATACATTTTGGCCTAAATTTATGAAGAAAGTTTGATTTTTTTTTTTTAATTTTTGTTACTGGACATATTTAAACGCTTCTGCGCCGCCCTATAGTAGAAATACTGCTACAAGGCGGCACGGGTGCGCAAATTGTGTGTGTGTGTGTGTGTATATATGTATGTATGTGTATATATATATATATATATATACGTGATTCGCGCTCCCGCGGTTTTTGCACCCCTCCCAGATAGCATCAGATTGCCTGTCAGTACACCAGTAATCACATTTAACCCTTTGATTGCCAGTAATACGCTCACGTATAGAATAAACCTCCATTGCTAGTATAGTGTCTGAACGAATCAATATCTTTGATCAGATCAGCACTATACCAGCGTTCACATTAGTATAGTGAGCCCAAAAACGCAGCGTTAGCGGGATCAGCCCCGACATCTGCCAGCACCTGCGTTTAGCCCTTACGCTTACTTCTCCCCCAGCAAGTGCTGTGTCAGTAGGTCACTGACACTTGATACATTGCACACAAAACTGCAGTGTTCGCAGAATCAGGCCTGATCTCTGTTAGCACTTTCCGGTAAATTTTTTTGCAGTGGTTCAAGCAGTCCCTGACAGCCAGGTGGTCTTTTTCCTGCTAGTCGCACTAGGTACCTATACATTTAGTGGCCAAAATGTCAATGGAAAGGTACTCTAGTGAAGAGGCCTTCAGGATTCTGAGCATGTGAGATGACACTGACACAATCAGCCTCAGAATACAAACCTGTAGACAGCAGCGGCACCCTGACAGATAGCTCAGACCGTGGACAAGAGTTCCCGGCTAAGATCAGGCGTACCCAACCCCGTTCCCAGGTTGCTGAGATGTCACAACCGCATGATGACTCTCATATGCAGCACAGTGCCAGTACTAGTGCTGCTCTACCTTTTGGTGAACTGGCGAGCACCAGCGGCCTAGTACATCCTGGTCTTTCACATACCAGCGCTGCAATATCACTTGGTGACATGGCGAGTCCCATAAGTGCAGTACAAGTTGGTGCGATGACGAGCACAAGTATTGTCCCGCAGCCACCAAGAATTTGCACACAGGCCCGTAGAACCCCTAGTATCCTTCCGGATGTGCTTGCAAATCCGATTGGCAGCCCACAAATTCTGCAGCACCTGTACTTCCCCCATTCACTGCCCAAACTGGAATTCAGGTGGAAACATCAAATTTAAATACTTCCCATGATTTTTTTGGGGCTGTTTTTCACAGAAGATCTGTATGCATTGATTGTGGATCAAAGCAATTTATATGCACAACAGTTTATCGCTGCCAACCCAAATTCAAACCTTTCCAGACCAATCGCATGGAAACCCATTATGGTTTCCGAATTTAAATTTTTTTGGGCCTAACCCTCAACATGGGCATTACTAAAAAAAATGAATTGCAGTTGTATTGGTCCACAGACCCAATTCATCATATGCCTGTGTTCTCTGCATGCTATGGCCAGGCATAAATATGAGAGTATAATGTGTTTTATGCATTTCAATGACAACACACTCTGTGTCCTTGGGGTGACCCTGAATTTGACCGGTTCTACAAAATTCGGTTACTCGTACATCACCTTAACCAGAAATTTGAAGATGTCTATACTCCCCAGAAAAACATCTGCGTTGATGAGTCCCTCATTAATTTTTCTGGCTGCCTTGCATTCGCACAATTTCTCCCCAGCAAGCGTGCCAGATATGGGGTCAAGATGTAGAAGACCTGTGAGAGGGCAACAGGCTATACATATAAGTTTCAGATTTATGAAGGAAAAGATAGTCACGTGGAGCCCCCCCCAGATGCCCAGACTACATGGGGAGCAGTGACAAGATAGTTTGGGACTTGGTGTTAACCTTTTTCTATTTGGGGTACCACATATACGTGGACAATTTTTATTCAAGCGTGTCACTATTTAGACATTTGTACATCTAGAAATGCGGCACCGTGCGACCTAATCGCTGGGGCTTCCCCCAACTGCTTGTAAATACCCCTCTTAGAAAGGGGGAAAAAGCCTGCTTGACAAATGAGGATGTCATTCAGCTGCCGCACCGACTTGTTTATTCTGACAGCAACAGGGTCTTGCTCTCAGAATATTCATAAGTAGGTGTGTTCAGTGCTTTTGGATAAGATTTTTCATCCGCAGTTAAAAAAAAAAAAAAAAAAAAAAAAGAGCATATATGCAGAAGCATGGGGGCCTGGGGTGGCCAGTAGGTGGATGGCCCTTATGCTTCGGCATATACAGTCAGGTCCATAAATATTGGGACATCGACACAATTCTGACATTTTTGGCTCTATACACCACCACAATGGATTTGAAATGAAACAAACAAGATGTGCTTTAACTGCAGACTGTCAGGTTTAATTTGAGGGTATTTACATCCAAATCAGGTGAACGGTGTAGGAATTACAACAGTTTGCATATGTGCCTCCCACTTGTTAAGGAACCAAAAGTAATGGGACAGAATAATAATCATAAATCAAACTTTCACTTTTTAATACTTGGTTGCAAATCCTTTGCAGTCAATTACAGCCTGAAGTCTGGAACGCATAGACATCACCAGACGCTGGGTTTCATCCCTGGTGATGCTCTGCCAGGCCTCTACTGCAACTGTCTTCATTTCCTGCTTGTTCTTGGGGCATTTTCCCTTCAGTTTTGTCTTCAGCAAGTGAAATGCATGCTCAATCGGATTCAGGTCAGGTGATTGACTTGGCCATTGCATAACATTCCACTTCTTTCCCTTAAAAAACTCTTTGGTTGCTTTTGCAGTATGCTTTGGGTCATTGTCCATCTGCACTGTGAAGCGGCGTCCAATGAGTTCTGAAGCATTTGGCTGAGTATGAGCAGATAATATTGCCCAGAACACTTCAGAATTCATCCTGCTGCTTTTGTCAGCAGTCACATCATCAATAAATACAAGAGAACCAGTTCCATTGGCAGCCATACATGCCCACGCCATGACACTACCACCACCATGCTTCCCTGATGAGGTGGTATGCTTAGGATCATGAGCAGTTCCTTTCCTTCTCCATACTCTTCTCTTCCCATCACTCTGGTACAAAATGATCTTGGTCTCATCTGTCCATAGGATGTTGTTCCAGAACTGTGAAGGCTTTTTTAGATGTCGTTTGGCAAACTCCAATCTGGCCTTCCTGTTTTTGAGGCTCACGAATGGTTTACATCTTGTGGTGAACCCTCTGTATTCACTCTGATGAAGTCTTCTCTTGATTGTTGACTTTGACACACATACACCTACCTCCTGGAGAGTGTTCTTGATCTGGCCAACTGTTGTGAAGGGTGTTTAAACATCAGGGAAAGAATTCTTCGGTCATCCACCACAGTTGTTTTCCATGGTCTTCCAGGTCTTTTGGTGTTGCTGAGCTCACCGGTGCGTTCCTTTTTTTTAAGAATGTTCCAAACAGTTGTTTTGGCCACGCCTAATGTTTTTGCTATCTCTCTGATGGGTTTGTTTTGTTTTTTCAGCCTAATGATGGCTTGCTTCACTGATAGTGACAGCTCTTTGGATCTCATCTTGAGAGTTGACAGCAACAGATTCCAAATGCAAATAGCACACTTAAAATGAACTCTGGACCTTTTATCTGCTCATTGTAAACGGGATAATGAGGGAATAACAAACACCTGGCCATGGAACAGCTGAGAAGCCAATTGTCCCATTACTTTTGGTCCCTTAACAAGTGGGAGGCACATATGCAAACTGTTGTAATTCCTACACCATTCACCTGATTTGGATGTAAATACCCTCAAATTAAAGCTGACAGTCTGCAGGTAAAGCACATCTTGTTCGTTTCATTTCAAATCCATTGTGGTGGTGTATAGAGCCAAAAATGTTAGAATTGTGTCGATGTCCCAATATTTATGGACCTGACTGTATACTTTATAATATTTTTTTGCACATTTCATGTGTGCCCACTTTTAGAAGTGGGTGGATACAGGGAGGTATATTCTAATGGTGGGCATACCACACACTTTTTTTCTGGCAGAGATTTCTTCTCTTTTTTTTTTTCTTCAGTCCACAGGCTGCATAAAAAAAAAAAAAAAAAAGAACATAGTATATACACCCAACAAGGGCCAGTGACGTACTGGTACATCACTGGACTTTGAGTGGTTATACCAGGATGATGCCTGCAGCTACAGGCATCAACCTGGTAAAGTTTTTTTTCAGCTGGCAATCGCCTTTCATGTAAAAGCAATCCTATTGGCTAATTATCTGTAGGATTGCTTTTACAAGCAGCAGGAGAAGATGCCCCCCTCCCCTGCTGCCTTCCACGGCCTTCTCCGGCAGTCCTGTGCCATTGGGGGAACCTGAGAATGCAGCCAGTATTTCTGCCAGCTGATTGGAGACTGGAATGGTGCCAGTCATCTCTACTGTATAGTCTTAAGAAATCGGAAGCTACGAACATTTCATCACTTCAGTTTCTCAGGATATAAACAGCGCCATTTGTAAATTGGGAAAGCATCTGATCACACCGATCTTGGTGAGATTAGATAATGTAAGGGCAGAGGAGATATCTAGAGTCTGATAGACCCCAGATTTCTCAAAAAAGAATATATGACAATGCCCATTGGAGTTATAGGGGATATTTGCTTTCCCTGTGATAGCATTAAAAGTGATCAGAAAAAAAATGCCCCCCCCCCCCCAAAGCTACCCCTCTTTGGAAAGTAGACACCCCAAAATATTTACTGAGAGGCATTACCACGTTTGAATTCACTGAGCTCCTGAGAGCGACCCGTTCTTTCACAAATGTTTGTAAAAGTCTACATGCCTAGGTGGTTGATTTTATACACCTGTGGCCATGGAGGTGATTGGAACGTGCGTACGTGTGTGTGTTATATTGAGGGGAAATTTAATTCATGCTTGCTCAAGTCATTATGATTAGGTCCTGACTCCTTGTCAGAATGTATAAGTATTTTTTATTATGGAGAATACAACAGAGGAATTAGTCAATTGACTAAGATTGGAAGAGATACCTATGACTCTGGTGAATAAATGGAATAAGTCATAATAGGGGAGATCTTAGAAATAAAAGAAGTGAGTGGATGTCTAAGCGCATAACTTTTTTAACCACTTGCCTACTGGGCACTTATACCCCCTTCTTTACCAGGCCAATTTTCAGCTTTCAGCGCTGTTGCACTTTGACAATTGCGAGGTCATGCAAGATTGTACCCATATGAAATTTTTTTTTCATTTTTTTTCTCACAAATAGAGCTTTCTTTTGGTGGTATTTAATCGCCGCTGCGCACTTTACTTTTTGCGCTATAAACAAAAAAATTGCAAAAAATTTGAAAAAAAAAGTTTTTGTTTCTATTATAAAATTTTTTAAAACAGGTAATTTTTCTCCTTCACTGATGTGCGTTGAGGCAGCACTGATGAGCACTGATAGGCAGCACTGAAGGGCACTGATAGGCAGCACTAATGAGGTGGCACGGATAGGCGGCACTGATGATGGGTACTGATAGACAGCACTGATAGGTGGCACTGACTGGCACCACTGCTGAGCACTGACTGGCACCACTGCTGGGCACTGACTGGCGCAACTGCTGGGCACTGACTGGCACAACCGCTGGGCACTGACTGGTGGCACTGACTAGCAGCACTGATGGGCTGCACTGATGGGCACTGGTGGGTGACACTGGTGAGCACAGGTGTGTGGCACTGCTGGGTGTCACTGCTGTGCACAGGTGGGTGCACTGCTGGGCACAGGTGGGTGGCACTGCTGGGCACCGATCATCAGGGCACTGATCATCAGTGCCGATCCTTGCTCTGACAACTGCTGGTTCTCGGCACTACTTTCCTCACGCTCTAACAGCGCAAGGAAAGTGCAGCCGAGAACTGGCAATTGCATTTCCCTGTGATCAGCGTGTCATTGGACACGGCTGATCACGTGGTAAAAGGCCGCTGTGATTGCCCTTTCACCACATCGCGTGATCAGCTGTGTCCGTAGGACACAGCGATCACTGAGATCGACGGGTGCACATCCCTGGGGGCGCGCAGGAGTTTGCATTCTGGGAGGACGTCATATGACGCCCTCCCAGAACTGGCTGGCCGCAGTGTAGCCATCATTTGGCTATCTGCGGTTGGCAAATAGTTAAAGTGACATCATCATTGCAAAACAAAAGCAGTTCTCTACAATAGAAGAGTTTTAATTATTTCTCTGGCAGCATGTGTCTCCTCTGTTCGCTCCATTGATTAGCTGCATCCTTTTTCAGCATCCAACACTTCTGAGTGTGCCAGATACCTTGTGTCCCTGAACCATTTGTCACTTCTCTGTTCTATGGTGACATAGGCTTTAGTGATAAGGACTGTAAACAAATGAACAGTTTCCCAGTTTAAGAGGAAAGAATCTGCTCTCTTGCCAGACTATTCATTTCAACATAAGATTAAATGTGCATTTAATGTATTTTTTGCATGTTATTCACATGTGGAATCCTACTTATGTAGACATCCAAAAGCCTTGAAACTGCTGTGGGGTGCTGACTTTTTGGATGTGATGTCTGCCTGCTCAGCTGACTCACCCAAGTGACACTCTATAGCACAGATGTCAAACTGATGGTCCTCCTGCTGTTGCGGAACTACAAATCCCATGAGGCATTGCAAAGCCGACAGTTGCAAGCATGAATCCCACAGGCAGAGGTATGATGGGACTTGTAGTTCTGCAACAGCTGGAGGAACGTCAGTTTGATATCCCTGCTCTAGAGTGTTCCCTCTCTCTTCTGCCCCAGAAGTTTCATAAACGTTTATTTAGGGAGGTGAGAGTAGGGGTTGAGGTGCGGGACCAGCACAGGTAGATACTGTATGGGCTGTGACATACAAGTCACATTTCATTTTCTAGCATGTTCAAAGGCACATTGCAAGTGTATGAAATTTATGGAAAAGATAGACATTTTACCTGCTTTTTTTGAAGTTGGTGAAAGGGTCTCTTTAATTCTGAATCTCTTTCCTTTCTTTTTTAGATTACATGTAGCTATTCAGCTTGGAAAAATCAGCAGCGAAAAAAGGAAATGAATGATAAGGAGCATACATATCCATGGAAATACTCCAAGGTGGAAGCACTGGTGGTCGATGAGGGCAGTCTGGTGTCTATTCGAATATTCAGCACTGTTTTGAAATTGCTATTCACTCATGCCAGGCTGGCAAAGTTGGTGATTCTTGGTATGTGGGGACGGTTAGAGATTTACTTTTGTTATGAAAGGCAGAAATAATAGTAAATTGCACGCAAACCCTTTTTTCTTTGGCTATCTCAGTCTATTCTGCTAAAGGAAATACATAGTGATGTCTTATATAATTTCTTTATTCATAAATTTGTTCAGATGACTTTAGTCAGGTAGATGTGAAATGTTGCATGTACAGTCAGGTCCATAAATATTGGGACATCGACACAATTTTAACATTTTTGGCTCTATACACCACCACAATGGATTTGAAATGAAACGAACAAGATGTACTTTAACTGCAGACTGTCAGCTTTAATTTGAGGGTATTTATATCTAAATCAGGTGAACGGTGTAGGAATTACAACAGTTTGCATATGTGCCTCCCACTTGTTAAGGGATCAAAAGTAATGGGACAGAATAATAATCATAAATCAAACTTTCACTTTTTAATATTTGGTTGCAAATCCTTTGCAGTCAATTATAGCCTGAAATCTGGAACGCATAGACCTCAACAGACACTGGGTTTCATCCCTGGTGATGCTCTGCCAGGCCTCTACTGCAACTGTCTTCATTTCCTGCTTGTTCTTGGGGCATTTTCCCTTCAGTTTTGTCTTCAGCAAGTGAAATGCATGCTCAATCGGATTCAGGTCAGGTGATTGACTTGGCCATTGCATAACATTCCACTTCTTTCCCTTAAAAAACTCTTTGGTTGCTTTTGCAGTATGCTTTGGGTCATTGTCCATCTGCACTGTGAAGCGGCGTCCACTGAGTTCTGAAGCATTTGGCTGAGTATGAGCAGATAATATTCCCGAAACACTTCAGAATTCATCCTGCTGCTTTGGTCAGCAGTCGCATCATCAATAAATACAAGAGAACCAGTTCCATTGGCAGCCATACATGCCCACGCCATGACACCACCACCACCATGCTTCACTGATGAGGTGGTATGCTTAGGATCAGGAGCAGTTCCTTTCCTTCTCCATACTCTTCTCTTCCCATCACTCTGGTACAAGTTGATCTTGGTCTCATCTGTCCATAGGATGTTGTTCCAGAACTGTGAAGGCTTTTTTAGATTTCGTTTGGCAAACTCTAATCTGGCCTTCCTGTTTTTGAGGCTCACAAATGGTTTACATCTTGTGGTGAACCCTCTGTATTCACTATGGTGAAGTCTTCTCTTGATTGTTGACTTTGACACACATACACCTACCTCCTGGAGAGTGTTCTTGATCTGGCCAACTGTTGTGAAGGGTGTTTTCTTCACCAGGGAAAGAATTCTTCGGTCTTCCACCACAGTTGTTTTCTGTGGTCTTCCGGGTCTTTTGGTGTTGCTGAGCTCATCAGTGCGTTCCTTCTTTTTAAGAATGTTCCAAACAGTTGTTTTGGCCACGCCTAATGTTTTTGCTATCTCTCTGATGGGTTTGTTTTTTCAGCCTAATAATGGCTTCCTTCATTGATAGTGACAGCTCTTTGGATCTCATCTTCAGAGTTGACAGCAACAGATTCCAAATGCAAATAGCACACTTGAAATGAACTCTGGACCTTTTATCTGCTCATTGTAATTGGGATAAGGGAATAACACACACCTGGCCATGGAACAGCTGAGAAGCCAATTGTCCCATTTACTTTTGGTCCCTTAACAAGTGGGAGGCACATATGCAAACTGTTGTAATTCCTACACCGTTCACCTGATTTGAATACCCTCAAATTAAAGCTGACAGTCTGCAGTTAAAGTACATCTTGTTTGTTTCATTTCAAATCCATTGTGGTGGTATATAGAGCCAAAAATGTTAGAATTGTGTCGATGTCCCAATATTTATGGACCTGACTGTAGGTAGTTAATATTTGCTTTTTTGCAGCCAGCATCTGGTGAGTGTGATACAGCAGGGTTACTGATATCGTTTTTCTTTTTTTCTGTGTTCTGTGACTGTGCACCCTGATGCAGAATCTTTTGTTAAACACAAGTGCTGATGGAGGAGTTTCAAATGACTCTGCAGAGGAACAACCCTCAGTGTGGTTTCTTGTTAGACAGCATAGACTGCAGCTTGGAAGCACCATATATTCAGTGTTTACTTGTAATATAAGGACTCAAGGATAAGGATACAAATATCAAAATGTAGGAACACACAGTTTATAAACATATATATTCTTTAAAACGTGACCAAAAACCACTGTAGTTTCTTTCCCTTTTAATACACACACTTGTTATTAAAATCTCCTTTTCATGCAGGAAAAGATTAGCTAAAGGGAAACTGTAGAACATATTTAGTAATAAACACTTTGATTTAAATTAAATTTGCCTGACATTTTTGATGTGACATTTTTATAAATCCATTGGTTCTCTTTTTAGTGGCTATTCCTATGTCACACTGTGTTGTTGGTGCACAACGAAATTGAGAGGGAGCGAGAGTCTGCCTAGGAATTGTTTTAGTTTCATTTACTTTATATTGGGTTTAATGCTATTTCTGCCAAGACAGTTTTTTTTTTGTGTGTTTTTTTTTCTTTTTTGCACGCATGCACGTATAGACCTGGCGGTAAAGGGGTTAAAGTGAACCGTAGACCGCCAGCTGGCATAAAAGAGCAGTAAAGTGTAATCATTTTTCTGCAACATTTAGAAGGAAGCACAGCATGTCTATATAAAAGGCAAATATGCCTGCCCCTGTATATATGCCATTATAAATCACATAAAGAAACTTGATTTTGTGATTTTCAATGAACATTGATATAGATAATTTTTTCTTACTCATCACATAACACATACTGTATGTGTAATAGAAATATATATATAGGGATGCTAAAAAAACATGTTACATGTTCCACCCATTTTCAGCCCTGGTCCACACTTGTGCGGTTCTTTCGGCCTGTTTTTTGCGTGGCATCTGCAGGAAAAATAATATATTTACATTTTTGTTTCTGCAAGAAAAGTGCATTTAATATTTTTTTCTGCAAAGGTGAGCTTATCCTTTAATCACTTACCCTAGGTTCATACCTAAGCATTTTCTGCAGCATTTCAGAAATGCAGTGCAGTCCATTTAACATTATTTCCTATGGGACAGGTTCACATCTCTGCATTTTCACCCGGTGTGTTTTTTGGAAAGTGTCTGACTTTTTTTTTAACGCAAAATGTTGCGTTTTTGATTCTATAGACTTCAATGGGAACACGCATGTATTGTGTTTTTGATGCGTTTTACGTTTAAAATCTGCCTAGCAACAAAAAAAGAACCCTGCAAAACGCAAAAAAAACGCAATGCAAAAACACATCAAACACAACCTGCATAGGCGTGAACCTAGACTTACTGAGTATGCAGCTTCTTTTTTCTTTTATACCATGCCTATGTTCCTGTTTAAGCTGATGTAATGGTCATTGCCCCAGGTTCCCTGTTGCAGGGTGGCTCCTTTCTCTTGCAGTGTCCTTTGGAACCACCCCTGCATGCAAATACCAAAGTTGTGTGTGACGATGTAGACCAGTGTTTCTCAACTTTTTTACTCTGGATTAACTCTTGGCAAAAGTTTGAGATCTCGGGGGAACCCCTAACAAAAAATTGCAGATCTACAGCTCATGGAACATTGGATCTGATAAACGAGCTGTAGATATAACAACAACAATTGTAGAAATGGCTTTAAAAAATTGTATAAATAATAGAAAAAAATCTTACCTCCTTAATGTGAAAATTGGGCCTGCTTTTTTTTCTGCACAAAAATCTGCAATATATATGCATTTTTCTGCACAGAAAAGAAAAACTCATCCGACACCAACATTGTGGTGTGAACAGGGCACATAGAAATCAGTTTTTTCCTTTATGTCCTTGCAGGGACCTGTGTTAGTAAAACACATGTCCCTGCAAATGGTGTGAACAATGCCAAAAATATTCTATGGAAGGCAAATCTGCTTGTTTTTTTTCCATCAGTTTTTATGCACGAATGGTGTGAACGAGGCCCTATTGAACTTGAACAGAACTCCCAAATGTTGTGATTCATAAATAAGGCA
The DNA here is from genome assembly GCF_062004578.1 of Staurois parvus. NCBI lineage: Eukaryota > Metazoa > Chordata > Amphibia > Anura > Ranidae > Staurois > Staurois parvus. The sequence goes on from NW_028317943.1 coordinate 26,556,148, forward strand.
GACTGCAGGAACAGTTGAGCCTTGTTCACAACATATATGCATAGGAATTGATGAAAAAAACGGTGCAGATTTGACATGCATAAAATATTTTGGGCTTGTTCACACCACGTGTAGTAGAGACGTGTATTTTTCTAATGCAGGTCTCTGCAAGGACATAAAGAAAACAATTGATTTCTATGTGCACTGTTCACACCACAATGCTGCAGTCGGGTGACTTTTTTCTGTGCCGAAAAATGCATGTATTTTGCGTATTTCTGTGCAGAATATATACAATACCAATGTTTTCAATGCACACTGACAGTACTGTCAGTGTCCTCTCATACCTCCTCTGTAGTTACAGCTCCTGTGAACTCAGAGGGCGGTGCCAGGATGGGTCCAGAGAGTGGGAGCTTGTGGCTGAATGTTGCAGGAGGTGAGGTTCTGTGTATGGCAATGGCTGAATACAGATTGATGTGGGGGGGAGCAGAGAGCAAGAGAACACAGCTGAATGTAGCGGGAGGTGACATCCTGTGTATAGCTGCACTGAGTGCAGACTGCAGAGAACAGGAGCCCATGGCTGGGTCACACTGAATATAGCAGGAGGTGACATACTGTGTATATCAGCACTGACTGCAGAGAACAGGAGCCCATGGCTGGATCACACTGAATGTAGCAGGAGGTGACATACTGGGTATATCGGCACTGGCTGCAGAGAACAGGAGCCCATGGCTGGATCACACTGAATGTAGCAGGAGGTGACATACTGTGTATATCAGCACTGACTGCAGAGAACAGGAGCCCATGGCTGGATCACACTGAATGTAGCAGGAGGTGACATACTGTGTATATCGGCACTGACTGCAGAGAACAGGAGCCCATGGCTGGATCACACTGAATGTAGCAGGAAGTGACATACTGTGTATATCAGCACTGACTGCAGAGAACAGGAGCCCATGGCTGGATCACACTGAATGTAGCAGGAGGTGACATACTGGGTATATCGGCACTGGCTGCAGAGAACAGGAGCCCATGGCTGGATCACACTGAATATAGCAGGAGGTGACATACAGTGTATATCGGCACTGAATGTAGAGAACAGGAGCCCATGGCTGGATCATACTGAATGCAGCAGGAGTTGACATACTGTGTATATCGACGCAGACTGCAGAGAACAGGAGACCATGGCTGGATCATACTGAATGTAGCAGGAGGTGACATACTGTGTATATCGGCACTGAATGCAGAGAACAGGAGCCCATGGCTGGATCTCACTGAATGTAGCAGGAGGTGACATCCTGTGTATAGCTGCACTGACTGCAGACTGCAGAGAACAGGAGCCTATGGCTGGATCACACTGAATGTAGCAGGAGGCGAGATCATATTAGCTTTATGTACAGTTATGGCATATCCTAAAGCTATTATGATCTCACCTCCAGCTACATTAAGTTTGATCCAGCCATGGTCTCCTGTCTTCTACTGTATAGTCTGCAGTCAGTGCTGCTATATACAGGATGTCACCTCCTGTTCTCTATTCCACTTCTCAGGAATCTGCATTCACCCTTTCCATACACAGGATCTCTCCTTCCGATCCAACCATGTGCTCGTTTTTTCTGCTCCCCCCCCCCTCCACAGTGTGCATCACTGCTACCATTCACACAGCATCACACCTCCTGATTTAGCCATGTGCTTCAACTCTCTGCTCTCCCATCCACAGTCTGCATCACTGTCACCATACAGACAGGCTCTCACCTCCCGATCCAGCCATGTGGTCCTGCTCTGTGCTTACCCTCTACGTAGTTTGTTTTCAGTGTCGAGATAGGATGTCACCTCCTCTATCAGCTCCCACTCTCTGTGCACTGCTCCCAGGGCCTCCCTCTGAGCTCACAGGATCTGGAACTACAGAGGAGGCATCGGGTGTCAATGTGCGCTGACAGTACTGTACTGTACTGTCTCCCTTTTATATTGTAAAGTGCAGGGCAAGCTGTTGGCACTGTATAAATTCTGTATAACAATTTGAAATGTTCAGTACATATAAATTTTCATTCGTTCCACTGACTAGTGCCCTCTGCACATTGTTACTACCCTTTACTCTGCCTTATTAAATAAACCCTTAGCTGGCTAAGTGTGATAAGTATGGGGCAAACTGTTTTGAACTATTGCTGTTTAAAGTATTCTGCTAATCATAATCTAACTCACTTTAAAGTTTTATCCCTGCATTTATAAAATAGAAAAAAAAAATCTCATGAACAGATGTATATTTGCTCATGTAATTATGCTTTTCTTTTTAATGTAGGTGATATTCGTCAGTTGCCCAGTATTGAGCCAGGAAACTTGTTGGCTGATATGTTTGCTACATTTAAAGGAATGAACTGGGCAGTTGAGCTTAAGACCAATCACAGAGCAGAGTCACAGCTCATTGTGGATAATGCAACACGGTAAGAGGCAAAAGGAGAAAATATATAATCAAGGAATGTCTGAACGATTCATTTAGTCAGCTAAATCGATTGTTTAACCACTTGACAACCGCTCTGACGTCCTCCCAGAATGCGCCCCCCCCCGATCACATGACTAGGTAATAGGCTAATCACAGTGGCCGTTTACCAAGTGATCAGCTGTGTCCAATGACACAGCAGATCACAAAGTAAATACAGTTGCTGGTTATCGGCAACTCTTTCCTCACTCTATCACACCATGAGGAAAGTACTGCTGATGACCAGCAAATGTCACAGAGCAGATCTGCCCTGATCATCAGTGCCCAGTAGTGCCATCAGTACTGCCCATGAGTGCCACCCAGCAGTGCTGCCTATCAGTGCAGCATCATCAGTGCCTCCTCATCAATGCCCATCAGTGCTGCCTATCCATGCCACCTCATTAGTTCCCATCAGTGCAGCCTCATCAACGCACATTAGTGAAGGAGAAAAATGACCTGTTTACAAAATGTTATAATAGAAAAAAAGAAAAAAAATTTTTCAAATATTTTTTGGTTTTTTTTGTTTATAGTGCAAATAAGAAAAAACTCCAGTGGCACTTAAATACCACCAAAGAAAGCTCTATTTGTGTGAAAAAATGATAATTTCATATGGGTACAGTGTTGTCATTCAAAGTGCAAAAGCACTGAAAGCTGAAAATTGGCCTGGGCAGGAAGGGGGAAAAAGTGCCCAATAGGCAACTGGTTAATCGATCAATGAACAGAAATGCCTCCAATAACAAAATATTTAAAAAAATGAATTAAACTGACTTAATTATTCTCAAGTTGATTTAATTATTCTGTAAGATATCAGGGAAAATATAAATGTTGTAGTAACTAATCCTTATGTAGGACAAATTATTATTTTTCTATACAGATACAACTATATTAGTTTATTTAAAAACATAAAACGTCATTGAGGGTCTGACAGCCTTAACTTTTTGGGTATAGCAGCATTTAAATTGGAAACTTTTTCTACACAGAGGTGGAATTGCAGACATAGCTATTAAAATATTAATTTTACACATAAAAATAATTTGCACACTTTAAACCACTATTTGAGTATCACTATGTTATAACACACAAACTTCTAAAATAATGATTATGAATAAATAAACTGTGGTACTATTCCCAAACCCTTTTTGACAATAGGATATTCTGTAAGGATAAAGTATTTTTGTATATGATCAGCATATATACATTAAAATATTGTTTTACCATTTTAAAGTCATTATAAATATGTCCTTGATAACTATCAATTTTACCCAGTAAATCTTTTAAACCGTCCTTTGTAGGGAATCTAATATTTCATCCTGATTACATCCTTTAATATATCATCATGTTTTATCCGTACACATCAAAACATTAATGAACCCTGTGAGAATCCTTCTCAACATCATACTCAACAATATCACGATTTTGTCTGATACAATATTAACCACAAGCCTACAGGGCACTTGTACCCCCTTCCTGCCTGTGGATCGACAGGATTGGGATTTTATGTGATAGACCAACACAAAGTGGCACATAATTGTGATGTGGAAGGAAATTAATAAGCTTCACCTTTCCACAATTTTTTACAAATAAATATCTGAAAAGTGTGGCATGCATTTGTATTCAGCCCGCCGAGTCAATACTTTGTAGAACCACCTTTCACTGCAATTACAGCTGCAAGTTTTTTTGGGATGTCTCTACCAGCTTTGCACATCTAGAGAGAGAGATATTTGCCGATTCTTTGCAAAATAGCTCAAACTCTCTCAGATTGAATGGAGAGTATCTGTGAACAGCAAGTCTTGCCACAGATTTTCAATTGGATTTAGGTCTGGACTTTGACTGGGCCATTCTAACATGAATATGCTTTGATCTAAACCATTCCATTGTAGCTCTGGCTGTATATTTAGGGTCATTGTCCTGCTGGAAGGTTTACCTGTATTTGTCTCTATCAATCTTCCCATCAACTCTGATCAGCTTCTTGTCCCTGCTGAAGAAAAGCATCCCCACAACATGCTGTTGCCACCACCATGTTTCACGGTGGGGATGGTGTGTTCAGGGTGATGTGCAGCGTTAGTTTTCCGCCACACATAGCGTATTGCTTTTAGGCCAAAAAGTTCAATTTCTGACCAGAGCGCCTTCTTCCACATGTTTGCTGTGCCCCCCACATGGCTTCTCGCAAACTGCAAATGGGACTTCTTATGGCTTTCTTTCAATAATGGCTTTCTGCTTGCCACTCTTCCATAAAGGCCAGATTTGTGGAGTGCAAGACTAATATTTGGCTGCTTCTCTGATTAATGCTCTCCTTGCCTGGCCTGTCAGTTTATTTGGATGGCCATGTCTTGGTAGCTTTGCAGTTGTGCCATACTCTTTCCATTTTTAGATGATGGATTGAACAGTGCTCCGTGAGATGTTCAATGCTTGGGTTATTGTTTTATAACCTAACCCTGCTTTAATCTTATCCACAGCTTTATCCCTTACCTGTCTGGTGTGTTCCTTGGCCTTCATGATGCTGTTTGTTCACTAATGTTCTCTAACAAACCGTGAGGGTTTCACAGAACAGCTGTATTTATACTGAGATTAAATTACACACAGGTGGACTCTATTTACTAATGAGGTGACTTCTGAAGGCAATTGGTTACACTAGAGTTTAGTTAGGGGTATCAGAGTAAAGGGGGCTGATTACAAATGCACACCATGCTTTTCAGATATTTATTTGTAAAAATATTTTAAAATCATTTTTCTTCCACTTCACAATTATGTGCCGCTTTGTGTTGATCTATGACATAAAATCCATTTCCGTTTTTGGTTGTAACATGACAAAATGTGAACAATTTCAAGGGGTATGAATACTTTTTTCAAGGCTCTGTATTTGTTCAGATTGTATTTGTGTAATATTAAAATTTGATGAGCTGAATCATTTAAGTGTGACACATATGAAAAAAAAATCAGGAAGGGGGTAAATACTTTTTCACATAGTATATAGTCTTGTACAGTGAGCTGATGCCTATTCTGCAGAATATTATTATTTTTTTTTTTCTCAAGCATCTCCAATCAGCAGTGTTTGATCTTTGATGCTGTGCTACATTTTGATGGGAATGAAAAACCTGTTGAGATACCTGGTGAAGAGAAGAAATGCATTCTGGTTTCTTTGGCTGGTGAATCTGGTATGTAGTGTGTTGAAAATGGGGACTGTCACTAATTGTGTTTTAAAAGCAAGGGACAACTTATGGAAGTTACTGTTACATACACGTGCGTACCCTGTCCTGTGTTTGGATTTGCGAGTGTGTGCAGGACAGCGGGGGTTACAATTCCATTTTTCTTTAACAAATGTTATTTTATTTTTTTTTTATGTTTATTTTTATTTAACTTTATTGATATCACAAGGGGGTTAACAAACCCCCTTGTGATGGCATTGGACAGGTGACCAGTACACTTTATAGAGACATCAAGGGTCCAATAGATCCCAATATCTCCCCTGCCATCCACTGCATCTGAGCCAAGATCTGCGCAGTTACATACTTCCCTGGCTGTATCAGTCAGCGAATGACAGTTCTTAAACCGGAACTGAGGAATGGTTGTTCCTCTGTCTCCTCCAGCCTGCTATTTTAAAGCTCTGCGATGTGTTCTGGGGCTTCCGGTAAAAGTGGGAGGGACCAGGAACCACATGGATGGAAGTGATGGAACTGTGCCACCTGCACCGTGCATGTGATTGGCAGCTATACAACCGCCAAGTCTCTTTCGCTTTACAGCTGGGAGCCAGCTAAGGAAAACAGCTTCTACTGCCATCAGCTTGTGCTTAACCCTTCACACAGCATATGTCCAAGGAGCTGAACTAATTAAACGATAAAATAACAAAACCCACTTTTACATGTTTTGGCCCACACACCTGGGGCTTGGTCACAGAGGTGACCAATCCCCAGTGTGTGGGGCGAAACATGTCAGAGGGCCTGGCTGGAGTGGCACTGGCTAATCTAGAGGCCACACTCATCCACGTATTCATGCACTGGGTCGATGAGCGGTGCTTCTTCCTTTTTCTGATGATGCTTCTACACCCCTGAATGGTGCATGTGTGTCTGCTCCCTTCACTGCAACCGGTGGGGAGATCCTTATCTCAGTTTAGAGTGGCACTGCAGGTTATACCTAGATCACTGTGAAAAATCACTTATTTAGCCTCATTTCAGAGATCTTTCATGCATTTTTATTTTTTCCTTTAGATGTCCTCTGATGGCCAGTATCACGCAACCTACTTTCTGTGAGCCCAGGTCATCCTGGATGCTCCCCTCCTGTTAATGGACAGTAAAAAGAGAAGCAGCACAGTGATATGCTCATCTCTGTTATTCTGATGTCTCATTCTAACAGCATGTTGCTTGTCAGAACCTGATTGGCTGTTTGTACTGCTTTTTCCTTTTACACTCCAGTTCTGTTGTACAGGAACTGCAAGAGGCTGAGATCAGGTCAAATTCAGGGACTGCTTGCATTTTAAAAAGAAACCTAATGATGAATTAATGATTACAGAGCTTCATTTATTTTTGTGTCTTTTATGTCTGCCTGGAGTTCAGCTTTGAAGAACTGAGTTCTAATCCCATTGAACAAATAAGCACATTTTTACTTGTCATTTACAGTGTGAAATATACTTCTTTTGTAACTCTTAGCGACGATATTGCAATTATACGTATTCAAGACAATTACATTTGAGAGACTGGTTTCTTTGGCAGTTGATAATTCAGATGGTCATTCTGTGGTTTATTCTTTCTTGCCCTGACTGATTTTTATGGCATGAACCAATATACATTTTATTCAGATATTTAATACCCTGTCTGCTGTTAAATTCAATTTACTTTGTCAATCACAGATTTAATTACAGCTATAAAAGCATTGATTGAGGATGGCCCAGGACTGCAGGATGATAAACACTCTCAGTTCATTGCATTTAGGAGGTAAGGTATTAAAAGAGAATGTGTAGTGATTTTCTTTATACAGAATCTTCTTTTTTTATTGTAATCAGGTCTCAAAAATACAGTTTTGGAAAATATTTTTTTTCTTGTGTAAATATTAATGACCACTATAGCAAAAAATGTGAATTCTGGTAACTGTACAGGGTTAATACCTTTTATTCATAGTACTTTGATTATGAATTCCTTTATTCATTTCAGGTGTTTTGTGTTTCTCCATATTTATATTCAAGCCAATCTTTCTACCCCCCCCCGAGCACTCAACAGGTGACTCATAGCCTTAGCTGTGTTTATTTTTCTGTAAGCCTGTGAAGAGGGGGTGTCCCTTTCTTCCAATCAGCTGTCAGATATCAGGGAACTCTGTGCTCTATGCTCTGCAGTGTGTGTGATATCAGATCCCTGCCCCCTGCTGCTATAGTGGAGGAAAAATACGTTGACATGTGTATTTTTGGAACGATCTGTAGACGAGATTGCTGCAGATTAACAGGTACTACCTATGTAGGAGGATTTGTTTAATCTCTGAGCTACACCTGAGACTAGTCACTTCACTGGGCATATGTATAATGTTGCTGTAACTACCTGACCTTTAAAAGTGTAGTAAACTCGTTGAACAAAAAAAAAAAAAGTTTTGTGCTGCAAGGTACCGTATTTTTCGCTCCATAAGACGCACTTTTTTCCCCCCAAAAAGGGGGGAAAATGTCAGCGCGTCTTATGGAGCGAATATAGAGCGGCCGGTCCGGTATTTCCACCGCGGCCGTGTCAGAATACCGGGCCGGCCGCTCAGCTCTGCAGCGGGACCTTATGGAGATGACTGTTGACCTTTGAAGAGGTGGGGAGCGGGTACCTGAATTTGACAGGTACCCGCTCTTACTTCTTTGTTCTTTGATCTTACCTGTTCCTCTATCCAGCGGCGTGCTGTCTTCCCGGCTTCTGTAGTGTGGGCACTGGGCATGACAGCCGGGTGCCAAGTGCGCATGCGCAAGAAGCGGTGCTTTTTGTGAATGGTAAGGCGGTACCTGGGACACATGACAGATCCCAGAAGCCACCGGACCAATCACAAAGCGCAAGTGCTTCTCGCTCATGAGCACTGGGCACCTGGCTGTCATGCCGAGCGCCATTACAGAAGCCGGGAAGACAGCGCGCAGCTGGATCGAGGAACAGGTAAGATCAAACAAAAACTCTGCGGAAGTAAGAGCGGGTACCTGTCAAATTTAGGTACCCGCTCCCCACCTCCCCAAAGGTCAGCAGTCATCTGTACTGTCCGCAGTCTCTGGTCATCCCTGTGCTGTCCGCAGTCTCTGGTCATCCCTGTGCTGTCCGCAGTCTCTGGTCATCTCCTGTACTGTGTCTGCAGTCTCTGGTCATCCCTGTGCTGTCCGCAGTCTCTGGTCATCCCTGTGCTGTCCGCAGTCTCTGGTCATCCCTGTGCTGTCCGCAGTCTCTGGTCATCCCTGTGCTGTCCGCAGTCTCTGGTCATCCCTGTGCTGTCCGCAGTCTCTGGTCATCCCTGTGCTGTCCGCAGTCTCTGGTCATCCCTGTGCTGTCCGCAGTCTCTGGTCATCCCTGTGCTTTCCGCAGTCTCTGGTCATCCCTGTGCTGTCCGCAGTCTCTGGTCATCCCTGTGCTGTCCGCAGTCTCTGGTCATCCCTGTGCTGTCCGCAGTCTCTGGTCATCCCTGTGCTGTCCGCAGTCTCTGGTCATCCCTGTGCTGTCCGCAGTCTCTGGTCATCCCTGTGCTGTCTGCAGTCTCTGGTCATCTCCTGTAAAATGTCTGCAGTCCATTAGTTCAGAATTTTTTTTTTTCCTGTTTTCTGCCTCTAAAACCTAGGTGCGTCTTATGGAGCGAAAAATACGGTAATATCATGATGTGCTACTGTGCATTGCATACTAGCACATTATGAAAGACTTGCCTTAAAATGCAGCCACCAAGGGCACGCTGTCACCACTGACAGGGCTTACATCTTCACCCAGTCTTCCTTCCGGGTTCTCAGGCTGCGGCTGCTTGAATGGCCAAGCTGCCAATGATGTCACTCCCGCGCATGTGTGTGAGAGTCTTGGCCACAGCACACTGCTCTGAAGGAATGGCATGGGTATGATTAAACAGTGCTTGTTTAGGGGATATTCATTTTACCTATGGGTAAGCTTTATTATAAGATTTCCTGTAGGTAAAGATATAAAATGAAAGTTTACTACCACTTTAATTTGTATTTCTCTTACTTATAATCCATCTAAAACTCTGTGCTGACCTAAGGCTACGCTGTCTACAGGGTGACAACACAGCTGGGTGACTTCACTGCAGATTGATCACTGTTGTTACTTTGTTAAAGGAATTAAAAAATTAATAGATCCACTGGCAGGATTAACAAGTAATAAAATGAATGTTAACAAAAGGATCTGCCATGCTACCACACCATCAAATAGAACAAAAAAAAAAATCGAAATTATAATAAATTAATTCACACACTGGTGCAGCAAAACACCAAAAAAGCTGACATAAAGTATAAAAAAGTGCAGCGCAACCTTCCATTTTATACCTTTATGAATAAGGCCTCGTTCACACCATACGTGCAGAAAAACTGATGGAAACTGATGCTCAGATTTCACTTGCAGAGACATCACTTTTACATGCGCGCTTCAATTAGTTTTGTACACGTTGCAGATTTCTGTGCAGAAAAAAGTCTGCACACAATACTACTGTTGTAGTGTGAACATGGCACATAGAGAACAAGTGATTGTGTTGTGCCCTTGCAGAATGCATGCACAAAAACTGACATCTCTGCACCATTAACATTTTATTTCTGTCACAAAGAATGTAAACATCCCTTGTGACATCAATAAGCATGTACATGTGGGTCCCCCTCTTTACAAACCAGCATCTGTGTCCCTATCCGCTCATGCCTCCAACTGTGTCCCCCTCCTTACATGCCTCCAACTGTGTCCTCTTCACATGCCTCCGTCCGTGTCCCTCTCCTCACATGCCTCCATCCGTGTCCCTCTCCTCACATGCCCCCATCCGTGTCTCCCTCATCACATGCCCCCATCTGTGTCTCCCTCATCACATGCCCCCATCTGTGTCCCCCTCCTCACATGCCTCTGTCCGTGTCCCTCTCCTCACATGCCCCCATCCGTGTCCCTCTCCTCACATGTCCCCGTCCGTGTCCCCCTCCTCACGTTCCCCCGTCCGTGTCCCCCTCCTCACGTTCCCCCGTCCGTGTCCCCCTCCTCGCGTTCCCCCGTCCGTGTCCCCCTCCTCGCGTTCCCCCGTCCGTGTCCCCCTCCTCGCGTTCCCCCGTCCGTGTCCCCCTCCTCGCGTGCCCCCGTCCGTGTCCCCCTCCTCGCGTGCCCCCGTCCGTGTCCCCCTCCTCGCGTGCCCCGTCCGTGTCCCCCTCCTCACGTGCCCCCGTCCGTGTCCCCCTCCTCACGTGCCCCCGTCCGTGTCCCCGTCCTCACGTGCCCCCGTCCGTGTCCCCGTCCTCACGTGCCCCCGTCCGTGTCCCCCTCCTCACGTGCCCCCGTCCGTGTCCCCCTCCTCACGTGCCCCCGTCCGTGTCCCCCTCTTCACGTGCCCCCGTCCGTGTCCCCCTCTTCACGTGCCCCCGTCCGTGTCGCCCTCCTCACGTGCCTCCGTCCGTGTCCCCCTCCTCACATGCCAGCATATGTGTCCCCTGCCGACAGTGCCCTTTTACCTACCCAAAAGGCAGCATCCCAGCCGGCATCCAACATGAGGAGGGAAAGAAAACCACAGGTCTCTGCAGATGGTGTGAACAAGTCCTAAGGCCTCGTTCATACCATATGTGCAGAAAACCTGATGGAAACTGACGTGCAGATTTCACTTGCAGAGATATCAGTTTACATCAGGTTTCATGCGTTCTTCGATATGTTTTAGGGCTCGTTCACACCATGGTGCAGAGATGTCAGTTTTTCTGCATGAGTTCTGCAAGGGCACAACAAAATCAATTGTTCTCTATATGCCCTGTTCATACCACAACATTAGTATCATATGCAGATTTTTTTCTGCTCAGGAATCTGCAACTTGTATAAAACTCATTGAAGTGTGCATGTAAACTGATGTCTCTGCAAGTAAAATCTGTTTGTCAGTTTCCATCTTTCTTTCTGCATGTATGGTGCGAAAGAGGCCTGACACGCGAATTTGTGTTGTATACTTTATTTGAGTTGTAAAAAAGTTGGTAATAGTAATACTAAATTGAGAGGGGGTGGAGGTTCTCGCCATAATTTATAAGGCCTTGTTCACACCATACGTGCAGAAAACTGATGCAAACTGACACACAGATTTCACTTGCAGAGACATCAGTTTTCATGCGCGCTTCAATGAGTTTTATACACGTTGCAGATTCCTGCACAGAATAAATCTGCACTTGATACTAGTGTTGTCATGTAAACATGGAACATAGAGAACAAGTGCTTTTGTTGTGCTCTTGTAAAACGCGTGCAGAAAAACTGATGTCTCTCAGCCATGTGAACGTTCCTTAAAGGTATAAATTGGAAGCTTTGATTGGACAATTGGTTGTGCTGCACTTTTTTACACTTTATGTAAGTTATAAAATTGTCCCAGGAGGGGCAAATATTTTTGTCTTAATGGAAAAAAATATTGCTGTAAAAATGACAGCTGGGAATTGCCAGTAAACACAGCCAAGGGCCTGCAGGGAAGGAGCAGGGTGTGCTGCACATGCCCAAAGGATTTTTTTCTCTTTGGCATGTATAGTACTCCAAAGGGCCCACAACTGGTAAATATTACATGTTCATATTTTGCAGTTTGCATTTTTATTTTAGCCAACAGGTTTTGGAGCTCAGTTATTTTGGGGCGAAATTAATACATGTAAACGAGTAAAGCTGACCGTTGGTAGGCAGTTTTTTTTTTCTTTTTTTCACCAGCCTGTGGGCTCAATGGAAACAAAAACTAAGATGGATGGAGGAATCCCCTCCACACCCCCATCAGAACATTGTATTCTGCCAATGGGACTTTGACCAACAAAAATATTCCAACGTGTTTGTTCAAAAGGGATGGCCACACACTGATTGAAATTCAGCCTTTCTCTGCTGAACCAACCATATTTCAGATCATCTATGGCCAGCATAAGAGAACTCCTTATTGGATGACTCAGTCCGATGCTGTATCTGTCCCTCGCTGGCTCACATGACTGCTGATCGCTAAGTTCTCACAGCCGCTCTGAGCAGAGAGCCCCTGGGCTATGGAAGGGGAGGGAGCTGCTGGTTCATGGCTCTCAGCGGCCTGCTGAGAGGCTGAGCCAGGTGCCGCTCCAGAGTTTGGGGTGGATCCCGACTTTAAAGTCGGGATCTTTCCCCAGCCTGGACTGGGTAAATGTTGTCAGCCGACAGTGGACTTCAGCCCGCTGTCAGCTGAAAATGGGTCACAGGAGTGCAGAATGAACTGCACTCCTGTGATCCATAGGAGAAGTACAGCAAAAAAAGAGCTTTGGCTGTACTGCTCCTTTAAATAACTTCTGGTGAGCAGGGAATTTTTTTTCATGCAATAAAGTTGAACTTCAGCCTTGCCTTTTGTCCTGCGCAGTTGTACAGGCTCTTTTGTAGTGAAAATGCTTAGTCTGATTTCACTGCATAATGTGAGCTTCTCATTGTGAATCACAAGCTGCAGCAAGTCAAATAGATCCATTTTTTCCTGTCGGATATCTAGCAACATGTAGCTCTTCCCTCCACAGCCTGTCACTGGCTTGCCCCTTTGGTTTCAGTCCTTGCAATCATTGAGTCTCAGCATTCCATGTGGGTGTTACCCAGGGTGGTCTACATGCACATTCAGTCTACCTAGAAATGCCCAATCCTCCAGACTGGCATCAAACCTGTAAGGTATTTTGATATTTGCATACAGTAACTCTTTCCAAGAGCCAGCCTACCACTTTCATCATGACACAAAGCTCTTGAGAGGAGTAATAAGGCAGGATGCTGTGATGTTTCCAGTAAAATGTACAGCACCTATCTGCTAAGTCACACCAACCATGATCTCTCTGAATTGCCCTGAGATCTAGTGAGTTGTGTTGTGGAAACTAAAAGGTTTTATTTAAAAAGTCAACTGCGGAAAGTCAGAGGCCATGCACTGTGGAAAGTGGTTCCTGACTTCTAATGCGTCATCCCGTTTGGCATCAGAGCAGACTTCATCCAAATCCTGGGAGTCTAGTTTGGAGCTGAGGGTACAACCCTGAAGCCTGTGTCCAGGTCAGACAACTTGCGTGTGATCACTGCTTGAGCTAATACATGTGAGTGGGAGCGATTGGCTGCAAAAGCTGGAAGTCTCCCATTGCTTTGGATGGGGCTGCCTACTCGTAGTAACCCCTGCTGAGGTTCTTGCAGCTGATCACAGAGAGGGTGCATTCTCAATTGTGAGTGTACCCTAAACATGTCCACACATGCTATGAATGGCGTGGATGACATCACCATTGTACAGTCTCAGCAGTTCACCTATTTTACCAGATAGGCAGTTCAGTGGTCACCTGTTGAACACAAATCTTATGTACCATGATCTAGTTGAAAGAATGTAATTTAACAATGCAATTTGAAAGTAAAGCTTGCCAGATTTGTTGAAATGACCTAGTTTTCATTACTAAATTTTCCTTGCTTCATTCTCATTTTAAGTGTCCTGTTTTATTAATGTACCCATATGCTGTGTATGTACTCGTCAGTTTGATTTAAGCTATGTACATAATGTGTTTTTTTTCTTTCTTATGTATATTTAGGAAGGACTGTTTGCTGATAAATGAGCTGTGCTGCACACGCTACTCAGGACATACGATGAAGTACGTACATAAGGAGCTTAGTGTTGGTAATTTCCCTCTAGACTCGTATACAGTATTTATAGCCACTCCGGTGGCCTGCCTGGGCAAATAAGCCAGGTACACATGGTTCGAACTTTGGCAGGTTCTACAGGGACCAGCTGAATTCTGATCTGTGTGTGGTCCTCTCTGTTCAACAGAATCTAAATGTTGGATCAACTTCTTCTGTCGAATGGTTCTGCTGGATAACTTTTTTGATCAGTGGTCTGCAGCTAATGGCTCAGCCGCTGGTCAATGTATTCTGATGGGGCTGAAGTCCCTGCTGTCAGAAGAGAGCAAAGCAGGGAGGATTCTTGCGTCCTCAACTGTGCTTTTTTTTTGTTCAGCCTGCTGGTTGAAGGACAAAACAACTAATAGCGTGTACCCAGCTTTGGTTAGAAATCCCTGTTGTTAAAACAACTTATTCACACCTTGGTTATAATCTGCCTCGAATACTGCAACTCCCTCCTCACTGGTCTACCATTACACAGGCTATCCCCCCTTCAGTCTATTATGAATGCTGCTGCTAGACTCCTACACCTTGCCAAGCGATCAGTGACTGCTGCCCCTCTCTGCCAATTCCTTCACTGGCTTCCAATAACCCAACGTATAAAATTCAAAATACTAACCACAGCTTAGAAAGCCACCCACAACACTGCCCCTAGCTACATCACTACCCTGATCCACAGATACCACCCAAATTGCCCACTCCGCTCCTCCCAAGATATCTTCCTCTCTAGCTCCCTCATCACCTCCTCCCACGCTCGCCTCCAAGACTTCTCCAGAGCCTCTCCCATCCTCTGGAACTCCCTACCACAGCATGTCCGGTCAGCCCCCACCCTGTCTGCCTTTAGGCGATCCTTGAAAACGCACTTCTTCAGGGAAGCCTACCCCACCTCCACCTATGAACTCTACTTGAATCACCTCCACCAGATCATCCCCCGCAGCTATCACCTTTTGTATCACCTCCCCCTTCCTTTAGATTGTAAGCTCCATGAGCAGGGCCCTCATATTCCTTCTGTACTGAACTGTATTGTAATTGTACTGTCTCCCTTATATTGTAAAGCGCTGCGCAAACTGTTGGCGCTATATAAATCCTGTATAATAATAATAATGTTGCATTTTTTTAGGAGTTCTTCAAGGGGGTTGCCCACTCAAGCTGGGGTTGGGCTTTAAATGATTGCAGTACTTTTGCCTCTCCCTCCTCAAAGGCAGCAGCTGACAACTGACCAAAATGTATAATAGTTTGCATTTAAGTAAATGTCTGATAATTTGCAAATGTCTTCTTTTGTAAGAAAATAATGATCTGGTGTTGTTCCTCCAGGAATTCCAAGAACAGATATGATTTTAGATGTGGTGACAAAGTCTGCTGCACTAAAAATGCCTATGTCAAAGATCTTCAGTCCAGATCCAGGTAGGATGTTGCTTTGCCTGAACTTGGCTCCTGGCTGGTGACCAATGCATTTTAATGCCTGGTGTATGAATCATTATTGCTTCATGCTAACAAGTGTTTTGTTCTGCTCATTCTAAGGAGACAATATGCAGACCAGAATGGAACTGACCTCATGAAACAAAGCGGTGACTTAGTCTGCTGCCCTAACAATGACTATATTACTGATCTTCCAATGATGTCCAGGTATGTTGTTTAAGTGTTTTAATTTGACTCCTGGCTGCTGACCAATGCATTCTACTGTCTAGTGTATTCATTATTACTACATGCTAACAGTTTTTTTGTTCTGGTCATCCTAAGGTCACAATGTGCAGACCACAATAATACTGACCCTATGACACAAAGCCAGGGGAAATATGCAGATGAGGAGCGAATCTGTAATGGGGAAATATTTTATATAACGGACGTGAGTAATCTCTTTCATTGTATAAAGGCATTTGTAAATAAATGGCCATATTTTTATACTGGTTATACATGTTTCTGTGGTAGAGTCGTGTATTGCCATGGTTTGATCACCTGGGTGCAGTATGAAGCTGAAGTTAAAGTGGCTCCAAAGTCTCAAGGTTTTTTACCTTCATGCAAAACCTTCTGTGTGCAGCAGCCCTCCTAACACTTACCTGAGCCCCCTCTTGATCTAGCGATGTCCACAAGAGCCTCGGTTCTCTGGGGACTCTCACTCCTGATGGGCTGAGACAGCAGCAGGATCCACTGGCTCCCGCTGCTGTCAGTCACAGTAAGTGAGCCAATCAGGAGAGGGAAGGACGGGGCTGAGTCGCAGCTCTGTGTGTGAATGGAGATACAGAGCCGCTGATTGGGAGCGCACCTGCTCGGGTGCCTCCATTGCAAGCTGCTTGCTATGGGGGCACCCAACAGGAGGGAGGGGCCAGGAGCACTGGCGGGGGACTCAAGAAGAGGAGGATCTGGGCTGCTCTGTGCAAAACCACTAAGCATGACATGTTTGTTATTTTTAAGAAAAGAAAAAAACAATAATATCACTTTAAAGATGTTTAAAATATAATATTTTTGTTTGCTACAGGATGTAGAAAAAGATAAAATCCGTGAATTAACCCTATCTGACGGAGAGGAGAGAGAGTACACATTGAATTATAAAGCCCTTAGAATTCGCAGTGGTTTAAATTTTGCGTGGGCCAGGACCATTCACACATTCCAGGTATGTCATGTACACAAATCACAGACCAGTTTAACCACTTGCCCTCCTGAGGATTTACCCCCCTTCCTAACAGGCCTTTTTTTTTTTTTTTTGCTATTCAGCGTTGCACTATTTCAACTGGTAATTGCGCAGTCATGCAATGCTGTACCCAAACAAACTTTATGTCCTTTTTTTCACACAAATAGAGATTTCTTTTGGTTGTATTTGATCACCTGTGCATTTTTTATTTTTCGTGCTACAAACAAAAAAAGACTGAAAATTAAAAAAAAAAAAAACGGTATTTTTTACTTTTAGCTATAAAAAAAAATATATAGTAAACTCAAATTTAGTCACAAATTTAGGCCAAAATGTATTCTGCTAAATGTCTTTGGTAAAAAATAATCCTAGTAAGTGTATATTGATTGCTTTGTGTGAAAGTTATAGCGTCTACAAACTATGGTATAGATACTGCAATTTACGTCATTTTTTGCTATACAGCGCTGCGCTAGTTTAATGGACAATTACACAGTCATGTAATACGGTACATAAACAAAATTTATGGCCTTTTTTTCACACAAATGGAGCTTTCTTTTGGTGGTATTTGATCAACTCTGGGGTTTTTTTTTTTTTGCACAATAAAAAAACAGAAATGAGAAAATATAATTTTTTTTAAATTTTCAGTCAAAAAATATCCAAAAAACTCAAATTTCGTCATAAATTTAGGTCAAAATTTATTTTGCTATATGTCTTTGGTAAAAAAATTCCCAATAACTGCATATTAATTGGTTTGTGTGAAAGTTATAGCATCTACAAACTATGGTATAGATCAGGGGTCCTCAAACTTTTTAAACAGGGGGCCAGTTCACAGACCTTCACTCTGTTGGGAGGCCGGACTATAGTTTGAAAAAATATGAAACAATTCCTATTCACACAGCAAATATGTTATTTGTAGTGCAAAATAACAAGAAAAAAACAATACAATATTTAAAATGCACTGGACACCACAATGCACTGTACTCTGTAATGCACTGGACACCACAAAGCACTGTACTCTGTAACGCACTGGACACCACAATGCACTGTACTCTGTAACGCACTGGACACCACAATGCACTGTATTCTGTAATGCACTGGACACCACAAAGCACTGTACTCTGTAACGCACTGGACACCACGATGCACTGTATTCTGTAACGCACTGGACACCACGATGCACTGTATTCTGTAACGCACTGGACACCACTATGCACTGTATTCTGTGACGCACAGGACACCACAATGCACTGTACTCTGTGACGCACTGGACACCACAAAGCACTGTACTCTGTAACGCACTGGACACCATAATGCACTGTATTCTGTAACGCACTGGACACCACAATGCACTGTATTCTGTAACGCACTGGACACCACAATGCACTGTATTCTGTGACGCACAGGACACCACAATGCACTGTACTCTGTGACGCACTGGACACCACAAAGCACTGTACTCTGTAACACACTGGACACCACAATGCACTGTACTCTGTAACGCACTGGACACCACAATGCACTGTACTCTGTAACGCACTGGACACCACAATGCACTGTACTCTGTGACGCACTGGACACCGCAATGCACTGTACTCTGTGACGCACTGGACACCGCAATGCACTGTACTCTGTGACGCACTGGACACCGCAAAGCACTGTACTCTGTGACGCACTGGACACCGCAAAGCACTGTACTCTGTGACGCACTGGGCACCGCAATGCACTGTACTCTGTAACGCACTGGGCACCACAATGCACTGTACTCTGTAACGCACTGGGCACCACAATGCACTGTACTCTGTAATGCACTGGACACCACAATACACTGTAACGCACTTGACACCGCCATGCACTGTACACTGTAACACACTGGACACCACCATGCGGTGTACATTGTAACGCACTGGACACTGCAGTGCCTTGTACACTGTAATGCACTGGACACCACAATGCACTGTACTCTGTAACGCACTGGACACCAATATGCACTGGACACCACAATGCACTGTACTCTGTAACACACTGGACAAGAAAAGAAAAAAATATGTTTTTGTTTTTTCTTCATTTTCCAAAAACTTTCTGCAGATCTTGTTTTCCACAAACAAGATCTGCAAAATACTCCCCGTGTTTCTTATCAAATTCCTTGGGGTGTCTACTTTCCAAAAAGGGATCATTTGGGGGGTGGGTTAGGTGCTATCCTGGCATTTCAGGGCCTCCGAATCTGTGATACTGTAGGTAGTCAGGAAGTGTAATGAGGAAATAAAGCTCTTTAAAAGCCTGAAGGTGCTTACTGGATTGTGGGGTCCTGTACTTAGCCAAAAAGTCTCTCACATGTGGTACCCCCATACTCAGGAGAAGTAGCAGAATGTATTTTGGGGAGTAATTCCACATATACCCATGGCATGTGTGAGTAATAAATCATTTAATTGACATTTTGTATTAAAAAAAAAACCAAACATTTGTCATTTTTCAAAAACTTGTGGTAAAAAAAATAAATTCTTCTATTGACTCAACATGCCTCTTACCAAATACTTTGGGGTGTCTACTTTCCAAAAAGGGGTCATTTTGAGGGGTGGGGTCATTTTATGCCCAGCATTAGCAGTTTATGCTACACATCACTCACTCTTCTAACCACCTGAAGATCAAGCCTTTTCTGACACTTTTTGTTCACATGAAAAAAAATCTGTATTTTTTGCTAGGAAATTACTTTGAGCCCCCAAACATTATATATATATTTTTAAAGCAGACACCCTAGTGAATAAAATGGTGAGTGCTGCAATTTTTTGTCACATAGTACTCGTGCAGCGATTTTTCAAATGCAAATTTTTAAAAAAAAATACACTTTTTTTACTTTTAATGCACAAATACACAATATATTGGTCAAATATTTGGTAAAATGTAAAAGATATGTCGAGTAAATAGATACCAAACATGACATGCTTTAAAACTGCGCATGCCCCGTGCAATGGCAACAAACTGCTGCATTTTTAATATCCATAGGCAACGCTTTAAAAGCATTTACAAGCTACCATTTTAGATTTACAGCGGAGGTCTAGTGCTAGAATTACTGCCCTTGATCTGACATTTGTGGCGATACCTCACATGCATGGTGCAACCGCTGTTTACATACTGGCACGGGGTCAACGCTCGAGCATGCGGGGGGAGAGTTTTTTTTTTCATTTTGATTTTATAAAATTATTTTTACCCTATCCCTTTAATTTTATTTTTTTATTATCCTTTTTAATGCTATCAAGGGGAATGCAAATATTCCCGATAACTTCAATGGGCATTGTCATATATTCTTTTTTGAGAAATCTGGGGTCTATCAGACTCTAGATATCTCCTCTGCCCTTACATTATATACCGTATTTTTCGCACCATAAGACGCACTTTTTTCCCCCCCAAAAAGGGGGGAAAATGTCAGTGCGTCTTATGGAGCGAATGTAAAGCGGCCGGTCCGGTATTTCTGCCGCCACCATGTCAGAATACCGGGCCGGCCGCTCAGCTGTTCTCCCCTGCAGGGCCTTACCTGTTCCTCGCTCCAGCGCTGCACAGTCTTCCCGCGCTGGCTTCTGTGACAGCCGGGTGCCCACTGCGCATGTGCTGCGCTTTGTGAATGATCCGGTGTCTTCTGGGACACATGAAAGGTCACAGAAGGCGCCGGGCCATTCACAAAGCGAAGCGCTTCTTGCACCTGCGCAGTGGGCACCCGGCTGTCACAGAAGCCGGCCCGGGAAGAAGAGGGAAGGCAACTCCGCGGAAGTGGGAGCGGGTACCTGTCAAATTCAGGTACCCGCTCCCCCTCCCTCCCCAAAGGTCAGCAGTCTCTGGTCATCCCCTTCACTGTCTGCAGTCTCTGGTCATTCCCTGCACTGTCCACAGTCTCTGGTCATCCCTGCACTGTCCGCAGTCTCTGGTCATCCCCTGTACTGTCTGCAGTCTCTGGTCATCCCCTGTACTGTCTGCAGTCTCTGGTCATTCCCTGTACTGTCTGCAGTCTCTGGTCATTCCCTGTACTGTCCGCAGTCTCTGGTCATTCCCTGCACTGTCCGCAGTCTCTGGTCATTCCCTGCACTGTCCGCAGTCTCTGGTCATTCCCTGCACTGTCCGCAGTCTCTGGTCATCCCCTGCACTGTGTCCGCAGTCTCTGGTCATCTCCTGCACTGTGTCCGCAGTCTCTGGTCATCTCCTGCACTGTGTCCGCAGTCCCTGGTCATCTCCTGCACTGTGTCCGCAGTCTCTGGTCATCTCCTGTACTGTGTCCGCAGTCTCTGGTCATCTCCTGTACTATGTCCGCAGTCTCTTGGTCATCCCCTGTACTTTGTCCGCAGTCTCTTGTCATCTCCTGTACTGTGTCCGCAGTCTCTGGTCATCCCCTGTACTATGTCTGCAGTCCATTGGTTCAGAATATTTTTTTTTCTTGTTTTTCACCTCTAAAACCTAGGTGCGTCTTATGGTCAGGTGCGTCTTATGGAGCGAAAAATACGGTAATTTCACAAAGATCTGTGTGATCAGATGCTTTCCCAATTTACAAATGGCACTGTTTGTATCCTGCGAAACTGAAGTGATGAAATGCTCATAGCTTTTGATTTCTTAGACTATAGAGGTGCATTCATCATCTTGGTTTAACCATTCAAAGTCCAGTGTTGTACCAGTACGTCGCTGGTCCTTGTTGGGTGTATATGCAATGTTGTTTTTTTTTTTTTTTTTTTTTTTTTTTAATGCAGCCTGTGGGCTGAATGGGAAAAAAAGAGACGAAATCTCTGCCAGAAAAAAGTGTGTGGCATGCCCACCGTGGGCTGAAAAGAGAAAAAAAAGAACCTAACAGATTCCTCTATTCACATCGGTCGATGTGGATGAATAATTCTCTGCCAAAGATTTTTTTTTTAAATATATATCAAAGCCCACTGGCCACCCCAGGCCCCCATGCTTTGGCATATATGCTCTTTTTTTAACTGCAGATTAAAAATCTCATCTAACAGTGCTGCACACACTGATTTATGTATATTCTAAGAGCAAGTTCCTGTTGCTCTCAGATTAAACAGGTCGGTACTGCAGCTGAATGGCATTCCTGCAAAGAAAACAGCAATGGTTAACAGTAAAACAGTAACCATAAAATAGTAAAATTGTAACAGTAGAACAGTGACAACAAAAAAAACTGCAACTAATTTTGGTTTTTAAAATTTTTTATTTTTTTTTTATACTTGTACTTTTTATTTTGTCTTTTTTTTTTCTTTTTTAACTTGAACTTAAACCAGATTGTAGGATCTCTCAAAAACCTAACATCTTTCTAGACCCTCTGTAAATATGTGCCCTGAACTGTGCCGTGCTGTACCCTATACTAATACTCCACTAGTGTGTGGTAGCGACAGAAAAAGTCATTGCGGCAGATACTAGGTTGGCCAGGACAGGAGGGACAAAAAAAAGCGGGTGTCACGGCTATTTCCATGTCTGCTACAGAAACATCATCTTTTTTGGGATATCCTTTGGGTTGGGGTACCAGGAATGGCATTGGGAAAATGCCTCTCATGCAGCTGACTAACTGCATCTGTGTTGGGGGTTTTGGCCGCAGCATCTTCTGGATACAAAAGAGCCGTGATGATCTCTTCCTGGAATTTTAGGAAGGATCCACTTCTTCCAGTTGCTTTGTAAAGCACAAAAGCGTTATATAGAGCCAATTGAAATAAACAGACGCTTTTTTGTACCAGCGTCTGGCTGTCTGGGAAACGAAGTATGGCTTCATCATCTGAAGTCCACCCCTCCCATGTTAAGGTTATATCCGTGGACAGAGTGGCTTCTCAACAATACCAGCTGCCGTGGCAATTTGGATGGTCGTGTCTGCGTGAATGGAAGACAGGACGAAAACATCCCGTTTGTCCTTCCACTACACTGCGAGTAATTCCTCATTTCCCAAGTAGGCTTTTTCCCCTTTTCTAAGATGGTTATTTACAGGCCGTTGGGGGAAGCCCCAGCTATTAGGTCGCACGGTGCCACATGTGCCAATTCCAAGATGGTACAAGTGTCTAGTGTCACGCACTAAAAATTGTCCACGTATAAGCGGTACTCCATATGGAAAAAGGATGATACCAAGCACCAAACTATCTTGCCACTGCTCCCCTGGGCATTCGGGGGGGGGGCTCCACATGACTATCTTTTCCTTCATAAATCCAAAACATATATGTATAGCCTGTTGCTCTCTCACAGGTCTTCTACATCTTGACCCCATATCTGGCACGCTTGCTGGGGAGAAATTGTTTGAATGCAAGGCAGGCAGAAAAATTAGTGAGGGACTCATCAACACAGATGTTTTGCTGGGGAGTATAGACATCTGCACATTTTTGGTTAAGGTGATTTACGAGGGGCCTAATTTTGTGGAGCCGGTCAAATTCAGGGTCACCCTGAGGA
Source organism: Staurois parvus (assembly GCF_062004578.1). Taxonomy (NCBI): domain Eukaryota; kingdom Metazoa; phylum Chordata; class Amphibia; order Anura; family Ranidae; genus Staurois; species Staurois parvus. Next base: position 26,579,384 of record NW_028317943.1, read on the forward strand.
CGATAGAGTGTATTGTCATTGAAATGCATAAATATTCTCATATCTATGCCTGGCCATGGCAGCAGAGAACACAGGCATATGATGAATTGGGTCTGTGGACCAATACAACCGCAATTCTTTTTTTTTTAGTAATGCCCATGTTGAGGGTTAGGCTCAAAAAAACTTTAAATTCAGAAACCGTAATGAGTTTCTATGTGAATGGTCTGGCAAGGTTTAAATTTGGGTTGGCAGTGATAAACTGTTGTGCATATAAATTGCTTTGATCCACAATCAATGCATACAGATCTTCCATGAAAAACAGCTCCAAAAAATCAAGGGGAGTAGTTAAATTTGCTGTTTCCACCTGAATTCCAGGTTGGGCAGTGAATGAGGGAAGTACGGGTGCTGCAGAATTTGTTAGCTGCCAATCGGGATTTGCAAGCATGTCTGGAAGGATACGAGGGGCTCTACGGGCCTGTGTGTGAATTCTTGGTGGCTGTGGGACAATACTTGTGCTCGCCCCCACACCAGCTTGTACTGCACTTATGGGACTTGCCACGCCACCAAGTGATACTGCAGTGCTGGTATGTGAAAGACCAGGATGTACTAGGCCGCTGGTGCTCGCCAGTACACCAAAGTTTAGAGCGGCACAAGTAATGGCACTCTGCTGCATATGAGAGTCATCATGTGATTGTAACATCTCAGCAACCTGGGAATGGGGTTGGGTATGCCTGATCTTAGCAGGGACCTCTTCTCCATCGTCTGAGCTATCTGTCAGGGTGCCACTGCTGTCTACAGGTTCGTATTCTGAGTCTGATTGTGTCAGTGAGTCTTCCCCTTTGCTCTCACCTGACATGCTCAGAATCCTGTAGGCCTCGGCACTAGAGTATCTTTCCATTGACATTTTGACCACTAAATGTATAGGTACCTAGTGCGACTCACAGGAAGAAGAGCACATGGCTGTCAGGGACTGCTTGAACTGCTACAAAAAAAGTGCTAACAGAGATCAGTCCTGATTCTGCGAACACTGTGGTTTTGTGTGCAGTGTATCAAGTGACAATGACCTACTGACACTGCACTTGCTGGGGCGGGTAAGCGTAGGTGCTAAACGCAGGTGCTGGCAGGTGCCCCGGCTGATCCTGCTAACGCTGTGTTTTTGGGGACACTATACTATGTGAATGCTGTGATAGTGCTGATCTGATCAAAGATATTGATCCGTTCAGACACTATGCTAGCAGTGGAGGTTTATTGTGTATGAGCGTGCTCCTGGCAATCAAGGGGTTAAATGTGATTACTGGTGTATGACGGGCAATCTGACGCTATCTGGGAAGGACGCTAACGCTATCTGAAGTCGCCGGCAACACTAATACAGTGATCAGCAAAACATCTGTACACTGTACTGACAGGGCAGTGAAGGGGTTAACCGGGGGGCTCGATCAAGGGGTTAAATGTGTCCTAAAGTGTTCTGTGTGCAAGTGTGCTGCTTGTAGTCACTGTGTCTTGATTCTTCTCTCTCTGGGACGGAATATGCCCAGAGAGAGAAGATTTCATCACTTCCTGTACCTGTGTAAGTGTAAACACAGGTACAGGTAGATCCCTTCGATTATCCGACTTAGGCCGACTGTCACTGGCCTAAATCAGATGATTGATCCCTTAGGGATCAAGTCACGGCACCCGTGGGCTCAGCCCCCCCGCCTGCTAAAACCGCGGCAGTGCGACTCACGTGTGTGTGTGTATGTGATCTTGCACGCCCGTGCCGCCCTGTAGCAGTATTTCTGCTATAGGGCAGTCGGGAAGCGGTTAAACATACTGTATATGACGCTAATAATTAGGTTGCCCTGTTACATACAGTAATTACCTTTTATAAATATGTTATTCAGTATATTGTGTGAGCCTAAAGATATTTCACAGGAATGTATTCACCTTTGTTTGCTCCATATTAAAGTGCTGTTTTGTGAACATAACTTGTATTTCTATACATACATTACAAAAAGGATGTTTGGCCCGGTTCCCAGCTGTTGGTTTGAGATTTAAACTTTAAAATCAGTCTGTATAGGCAGTAAAGTATGCTTGTTATACTCACTATTGAACCTAAGGGGTTAATCATCTGCATTGTGTAAAAATGCAGTTTGATGCTGACTTCTCTGATCCTCCCCTTCCAGTGTCCCCCTCTTATCTCCTGGGCAGACCTATGGTGTGGAAACACTCTGCCCATGCTCAGTTTAGTGTGTATTGCTAGAGAGGTTTCTTGGAAGAGTGCATGTGCTCAGCACAGGGCCAATCAGCACTGTCCAGACAGAAGTCGGGTTCTGCATCCTATCTAGGAAGCAGCACATGCTTGGTTGGAGACAAAGGGGGATATTTACTAAAACTGGTGCACAGAATCTGGTGCAGCTGTGCCTGGTAGCCAATCGGCTTCCAGGTTTTATTGGCAAAATGTAATTGAACAAACTGAAGTTAGAATCTGGTGCCAGCGTACATAGTAACCAATCAGCTTCTGAATGCACCAGTTTTAGAAAATCAACCCCCACAAAAATCTGGATTTCTAGTAATAACAGCAATAGACCTAAATCAGCGGTAATTTTTTGGGTATTCTGGATTCTTGACGTTTGCACTTAGTCCAGTTTGGCTGTACATTACCTATGGCTTTGTGTTCAAAATAAAGTGAAGGACACCACACCTGAGTAGTTTGGTGTTCTGTATATAAAAATATGTGCATTCTTGTGAAATATTACGTGATAAAAAGTAAAGAGCCCTTTCATATTAATGCATTTTTGCTGCGCTTTTACCCTACTATAAAAGCACAGAAAAAAAAAATAAAAATATTTCCCTTCAAATCAACAAACTCTTCACACCTGCGCACTGTGTTTTGAAAAATCCTGAATGCTGCATCTTTGGTGCCCTGTTTAAATATGTGCACCAAAAAAAGCACCTCTCATTAAAATCACTGGAAAACACATCAAAAATGCACCATGGTTGTGTTTTTGGTGTGCTTTTTGAGTCACATGTCCATGTTGCACAGGTGCATGCTGGGAGTCAGGCAACCAAAAAACACAGCAAAAACGCAGTATGCATTTTTGCCACCTTTTTTCTATGGACCACTGTGAAAGTGCCCAAGAAGGTAAAATCTGAAGCATATCAAAATCCAAGAACAAAAATTATAAATATTTTAAATCATAGATGTGATGGGTGCATTGGTGTTTTTTTCACCTTTTTATTTTTACTGATAACGTTGTACTCTCTGCTGTTATCAGCTCACAAGATTTCTGGCAGAATCAATAAGCATTGGTTTGCACTTGCCAAACAGCGTCAACAAAACCCTGTCAACGGTATATTTAATAGACCAAAAAGGAGAAAATGGAAGTTGATTGTTATGGTTTACACACACTTAAGATTATAATTGAAGGTATTACAGTAAGGGTGTATAACAGTGATCACCAAACTGTGGTCGGATGTGGCCCTTGGGCACTATTCCTCTCATTGATACAAAGCATTGTTTTCTCCTACTGCCACCAATGATGAGGCATCATTCTGTCCACTAACACCAACAGTGGGACACAATTCCTCTCACTGACATCAACAGTGGAGCCATATTCCTTCCACTGGTACCAATGATGGGCCATATTTCCTTCCACCTCTGAACATTATTCCTCCCACTGACATCAAAGATGGAGCACTATTACACCCACTAAATACCAACAATGGGGCACTATTCCATCCACTGACACCAACAGTGGGTGCTATTCCTTCAACTGATACCAATGATGGGGCACTATTCCTTCCACTGACACAAATGATGGGGGTCTATTCTTTCCACTAATACCAATGATGGGGCACTATTCCTTCCACTGACACAAATGATGGGGATCTATTCTTTCCACTAATAGGGCACTATTCCTGCCACTGACACAAATGATGGAGTTCTATTCTCTCCACTGATACCGCCAGTGGGCCACTATTCCTCCTCCTTCTGACCACAAGCGCTATGTAATTTAAAAGAAAAAATTTTTCTGATATGCAGATTTCAATTTGCAATGATTTTTATAGACGTTGCAGATTCCTGCGCAGAAATAAATCTGCACATGGTACAAGTGGTGTGAAGAGGGCACATAGAGAACAATTGGTTTTGTTGTGGCCTTGCAGAACATGTGCAGAAAAACTGATGTTTCTGCACCATGGTGTGAACGAGCCTTAGTCTTCAAGAATCTTTGAGCTAATGTTAACTGGTTGGAGAAGTCAGCCCCATGAAGGGCAGAATTTACAGCACTAAGGTATTGTTTTTTTTCAAGCACTTATGTTTTATCTATTCATTCTTTTTTTATTCCTTGTTCCAGGGCTCAGAAGAAGACACCATTGTGTATGTTTTAGGCACTGCTGGCAGACAGAACTGGAAGCATGTATACACGGCTGTCACACGGGGCCGAAAACGTGTATATATAATAGCAAACAGTGCTCAGCTTGATCTTGCAATTGCTAACAAGTCTCGTGAAAGAAAAACTAGACTCCAGCAGCGTCTGAAGGACAGCTTGTCCCATAGTGGTGCCTGGCCACAGTCTGGTGCTTCTACTTCCACCAATCCAATGAAAACACAGATGACACAAGGCAAGCCCGGTCTGCCCTACACACAGCTTAAAACGCCTCCTCGCTTCCGATGCTCCTCTGTGCCCACCACACAAGCTATGGCCTCCTCCAGGAGCACTTGCGCTGATGGAGAGGTTTTTGCAGGCCACATGTCATCACCATCAGGCTCGCCAGTAAATCGTGAAAGCCGAGCGGTGGAGGAGTCACCCTCACAGAAGCGGGTAGGAATCCCTGTACATGATATGGAGACCCCTACCAAGTTATACCGGCGTGACAACTCCATGGTATCATTCTCTTTTTTTTGTCTACTGTTGGAACGATATATTTATAGTTTTATGTATGGAATCATAAGTACTTGTAACAATTCAGGGGATATACTGCTGGTTTGTAAACATTGGTATGATAGCCTTTGATGGACAAAGTTAATCCATAATTAGGATCTCAGTTAGTGAAGCCTAATATCACCAATAGCATACATTGCTTAAAGTGGAAGTAAAGTCCACTTTTAACTTGTACCTACAGGCAAGCCTATAATGAGGCTTACCTATAGGTACAGTGAATGTCTTCCTACACTTGAACTGTTTAGGAGATATTCACAAGTGATGTAGCTGGTGATGCCACCAATGCAGGGATAGCATACCTATGCCGTACCTTCAGAGCTCTAGGCCAGGGGAGAGATGTCAGCGCCCCCTCAGCCATTCATACAGCCGGGGCCCACAAACCCAGAAGGAAGACTGAGTGAAGATGGAAGCGCCAAGATTTGTGACAGCACTGTGCGGGAGGGCCCCGTGTACAGGCAAGTCTGTCATAATGTGCTAGTATGTGGTGCATACTAGTACTTTTTATGAGTGCTGATTCTCACATGTGTGGTGCGGATTGAAGCTCAGGTTTCACAGCTAATTGACACAGTAGCTGTTCACTGGTTCAGGACAGGATTAATTCAGGATTTTATCCTATTCACAACTGATGACGTTCGGTTTAGAAACGGTTCCCATAGAAGTCAATAACCTGTAATCCGCAACTGAACCGGACCACACTGCTCAGAAATCGTACATGACTTTTTAATCAGCACCGGACATATGTGAACATGCACCAAAGCAAACAATGTTCTTTCACATGTCATGCGGATAGGATGTGGTTCAAACCACATCCTATCCGCATATATGTGAATAAAAATATATACAATTCAAATGAAAACTGAACTGTAGCTCAATACTTTGACCTGGGACAAATGTGCAGAGTAGTAATTCTGCGTTTTGTTGGTCTACATACACTTCAAGAGGGAGATAAGCGATGGCCCCATAATTTGTTTGTAGAGATTTTGTATAAAACAAACGCCTCATAATGTCTAATTTTCTTCAATTTTTGTTTTTCAGAGTGCGGCAGAAATTTCTCCTTCAAGTAGACTTCAAAACCTGCACATAAATAGTTCATGTAACAAGCAGCTTTTTGATCACTGAGGACAGACACCTTTTAAGGATGCTGGATTAGGTGCTGGAAACCTTTTCTACAGCAAGTAGATTCTCTTGTCAGGTGTAATACAGCTTGACTTTGCACTGTAATAGGGGTTTACTTGAAACTCTAATGATGTATTTTTTGTATATTAGAAGCCTTATTAGATTAATGTGATGCAAGTAGTGATAAATGCTGAATTGTAGAGAGGCATTCAATAAATCACCAGTACAGTTCAGTGCATAAAAAAAAAATGCAGCATGTTCTACTTTTTCTGGAACGCACTGGAGTGAACTATGCCATTGGACCATATAACCTACTATCTGTACATTTATGATAAAGGAAAAAAAAATGCACTGGACTGCATGTGGCATGAACCGGCCCTCAACAGATGCAGGCCCTGCAATTTTCCTCAGTGCCCTGCAGGTGCAGCAACTGATTGATATTTATAAAGGCACTCCCATATAAATTCACTCTGCACATAGACACAAACAGCCATTTCTTCAGCATAACAAAAGGTAGGAATCTGCAACAGCTTGTTAAAATCCCTGCAATGTACATAGACCAGCTAGAGAGGAATTTTTTTTTTTTCTCAACAAAAGTAGAGTTACTCTTTTTAAATGCACGTTTTGTCTGCCTTGCCCATACAGTTGTCTGAAGTTAGCTTTGCCGTCTCCCACTCTATTTCTTACTACTCCCTTTTGGTAATTTCTGTGATGAGGATGTGTTCGTGTGCCAGCCAGCAAGTAGGGATTTGTGTAGTATCTTCCTCATACAGGTACCAAATTATTAAGTAGTGATAGAAGCACCAAGTCATCCATCCAGCACTCAGTGTGCACAATGGTGTGCTTAGCCAAAAAGTAAGACATTATTAAAAGTTCCATTTTTTTTTTAATATCAAGCATATGCTTGTTGAATGTTATAAAAGTTACAAACAGTTTTTTGTAGTAACAGAAATTTAGCTTAAGTTTCCATTAACACTTGGGCGACTTTGGATATCAAAATCACATGACAAGTGGCAGGCGATTCATTTAAATGGCATCAAATCAGTGCGTTCTAAAGTTGCAGTGACTTTGAAAACTTTGATCCAGAGTGTACAGTCAGATTAAAGTCACACTGGAAATTGTGCAACTCTGGAGTCGCACAATTGTGATGAGGTGTCTAAAAAGAATTGCTTTATCTTTAACCCCCTTGATGCCGACATAACACAAATATGCGGCCTCACAGAACTGGGCTTTTTTCTGTGGGGCTGCATATTTGCGTACCTGTCTTTCTGCTGGGAGTGTGCCCCCAGGCCCCATTCTAATGATCGGGACTCCCGATTCTGGGTCACCTTATTGCTGTGATAGCGTCTGATTGGCTATCACAGTGATCAGTCACTGTACAGCCCAGCCCCTTTGTGTTTTTTTCCTCTATGCCAGGAGTTAGAGAGATACAATGTATCTCTCTCATCCATTCATAAAGGGAAAAAAAAATAAATAGAAAAAAAAAAATACCTAGATCAAGGTCTGATCAAGTTCATTGTCAGGGTAAGTGTTTGGGTCAGGGTCAAGATTTTTTTTTTTTTTTTAATTTTGTGTCAGTGTGTTTTAGGTAAAAAAAAATAAATAAATAAACTACCCCCCCCCCCCAAAAAAAAAGTGCACTATTGTTTCTGGGCTGTACTATGGGTACAAACAACAAATTGCATACACATATATGGTATCGCTGTGATAGTCAAGAGCTGGAAAATTTATTTTGGGTTGTTCTTTGATGTTAGCTTATGGTAGTAAGAAACACACAGCTAAACTTAAAAAAAATAGTTTTCTGTACTATTTTGGGCCAGTTTTCCTTTGATAAAAAAAGAAAATCAGGAGATATCCATTACCCTTTACCACCAAATGAAAACCCAATTTGTCCTGAAAAAAAAATCGTGGTCTAATGTACCTGGATGTACAAAGTAGTTGTGATGATACGTACGCATTTACTAACACGTCAACCTTGCTAATTTGTGCCTAGGCATTTTAGATTTGTTTTACCCTTAGGTGTGAAAGGGGTTAAAGAAAAATAAGAGATGACAAGTGTTGTGACTTGTCAGTATGATAATTTGTAATTAAATATGGTCATTAAAACTAAGGAATAGCTATGTCCTAAAGTGACCCTGTGAGGGCACAATTATGGAGCTGCCTTCACGAACTTGTTTTAAATCTGTAGCTGTTTGTGCTGTGACTCATTCTTGCATCAATGCCTAGTGCAGCCTTTCTCAACCTTTTCCACAGAGGAATCCTTGAAATTCCTGGAACCCCTGATAAAAATGACTATATCTACAACTCATGATACATTTGATGGTCATTAGGACAAATTGGCCTCTTACAGATAGCTAAAAAGATTATTGGTGTCAGCAGGCACTTACCTGAAAGGTAGAAATTGCTCAAGGGAACCCCAGACAACCTCTGGAGGAACCCCAGGGTTCCATGGAACTCTGGCCTAGTTAGTTACTGCCGAGGAACAAGCATGCAGCCAAAGTCTAAAAAGCTCCCATCCTGTATGTTTACTCTGTCACCAACTCACGAGGTGGTGTAGTCAGAATCAAGATGATTGCCCCCAATCCTTTTAAACACAATTCAGCAATGGCAGTTAAGCCATTTTCTATAATTATAGGGTTCTCTTAAGTAAATATTAGTTTAATGTGTATCATATCATGCAGACATTTATGAAATGTGTCTGAAGCAGTTTACAAACATTAGGCATCTTTCTCCAAAGCTCCAATCATGCTTCATATCGTTCACAGTGGGAATGTAACTTTAATGAGCACTGCCTCAAGCTTGTAAAAACCTTGCTTACAGCTACAGTCAGATCATTTTTGGTCATTTCCAGTCAGGAGCTGGAGGATGCATTAGAGACGTAAGGAAACCTGCATAAAGTTTGTGCTTCATCAATGCATGCTGTGCACAATACTCTTTAATCTAGTGTTTACAACATAACATCTTTCTGAACTACTGCTGCCAAAAAAATGTCAGGTTCATCCGCTATAAAAAATGTTTGTCAACATAGCATGTTAGTATATATTGGAAAAGTGCTAAATTATATTTGTTTTAAAAAGTGTCACTCTCTAATCTGGCTCCACTGTTGACACCAAGTGTACATTTCTTAGTGACCACGGATTCTTTTAGTCAAGTAGCCAGTCTTACTGACAAGGAGTCTTCGGTATTGTTGCTTGTTTTATATCATGGTTTATTCCATTTTGTACATCATGATTGTTCCATACAAAGTTTCAACAGCTTCAGTTCCCAAAACCATACATAAGACAATAAATGTCATGCTATTAAAGTATTAAATTTGTACAAAAATACTTTACAGTTAAATACTCGTTTGTTACAAACAAAAATACATATTTAATTAAATGATAAATGATTTCCTTTTCTCCCATAATTTTGTGTAATAGTATACTTCATATTTTGACTGGCAGTGTGTTGTAAAACAGTATGCTTGCACAGGTAAGAATAACATCCATTAGACAATACCAAAGGACTGTAGAGTGCAGTTATATAGACACACGATGGAGGCTTCCTGGATCCTCTTCTACTCAGCAGATGCCAATGCTAGGAAGCACAAACAGAGCTGCTGGTGAGTCTCCAATCAAAATAAGAATCACTTTATTGCTTCCAGGGATAAATTGGCAAAGCTCTTTAAACGTGTACACCTCTAAAACAATGAGACATGGTATAGGAAACCATTGAATGCTAATGCTCTTATTTATACTATACAAACACCAGAACTTGGATGAAATGTCTGCATTATAGACAACTTTCATAGAGTCTGAATAGGCCTGAGGAATCTGAAATTATATAGTGATTGACATCAGGTTGAAGTTGTGTAGGTTTGAAGACAATGCTTATTTCAGCCTTATTGTGATTTAACGGTGCAAAACATGTATACAAAGTAACAGAGACCATTCACTGCAAGAATCTGGTAGAGGCTCATTCAGGACTAAACCACACACAATACAGTATACCAGGAGTTGGCATAAAGGCTAAGGATGGTTTGGATGCAACATGTCATCTTGTCAGATAGGGTAAAAAAAAACAACAAGCTAAACATAGTTAAAAATCCTGCTCAAAAGTCTTAGCAGCTATAAATTATATTCACAGGCCCATTCGTACAACAGGGACCTACTAAATGTTCAAAAAGTTCTGCCCCAGTTGATTGGTAGTAAAATAAGCCACTTTTATTTCAGTAGGTTCATTGCACATCACAAAAGCCCCATGTTTGTTCAAGGTTAAGCTTGGAATGGCACTAATATTTTGAGTGGTCACAAAGTAGCAGTAGAATCTGTAAAAATCATTTTACTCCAGGCTCAGGCGCATAGAGTACCCTCAGGATACCGAGTGGTTCACATTCCCTGTGCTTAACAGTAAAGCCACATAGTGACATCTGTGCGGTTCAGTGGCACAGATCTGTAGGACAGGGATACAGCACCAAGTTTTGTTTTTTTGTTTTTTTTTGCTACCAAGTCACTGTGCTAGAAATTATTTTGCTATAAAGTATTTGTTGAGTCTCGCATATCCAGAGATGCTAAGCGTCCACTAGTTTGCTGAGAAAAAGGGTCACTGTGATCAGTCCATTCCTCCACCGGTAGGCTTGGTAGATCTGGTGCCTCCTTCTGTGAAGCAATGGGGTTCCTGCTAATAACCAAATCAAGCTTGTTTCCAGATTCTGCTATTAATGGGACAACCAAACAGCAGTCAAAGTCTCTGGTGCGGACGTGGTTTACCTGCAGTAATTGGAAAACAAGGGATGAATAGTACAATACTTGATATTTGCATGCATGTAGTTGATCACCAAGCATTTACTTACACACACCTATTTGCTTTTTACCATTTCACTAGCCTATAGCTTAAAGACTGCACTGCTTAGTATAAGCAGTGAAAGAGCATGAAAAAAAAAATCTCCCTACTGGGGCCCTTACGGTTTGGGCAGGTTATATTAGGCACTACCCAACAATACTTAAGTGTTGTGGGCTTACAGCAAATCAAACATACTAAATGTAAAATTTAAAACCAGCTTAGTGAGAATTACTATTATGTACATCAAGTTATCCAGAAGCATTCCTGAAATCTCCCAACTACAGAATATGTAGAGTATAAACATTTTTACTCAGAGCTAGTGGTAAGTGATACCTAGGTAACTGCGTGGTGTGATGTGGATATCAGCCTTGGTGAGTTGAAGGTCACAGAGCTCTTGAAACTTTAGATAGTCTCTGCTAAACATTTTGGGAAGCTTTGTAGCCTTTTAATCACTTGCCCTCCTAAGGATTTACTCCCCTGCCTGACCAGGCCATTTTTTGCGTTACGGCGCTGTGTTACTTAAACTGACAATTGCGTGGTCATGCAACACTGCAGCAAAATAACATTTATGTTCTTTTTTTTCCTACAAATTGAGCTTTCCTTCTATGGTATTTGATCACCTGTGCGATTTTTATTTTTTGTGCTATAAAAAAAGTCTGACAATTTTGAGAAAAAAAAAATATTTTTTACTTTTTGCTATTAAACATGTTACATAGTTAGTATGGCTGAAAAAAGACAAAAGTCCATCCAGTTCAACCATAGAAAAAAAAAAAAAAGTTATAATCCTATACCCACAGTTGATCCAGAGGAAGGCAAAAAAAAAAAAACCCAGCAAAGCATAATCCAATGTGCACCTGCTGGGAAAAAAAATTCCTTCCTGATCCCGAGAGGCAATCGTATATTCCCTGGATCCACTTTACCTATAAATGTTAGTATCCCGTTATATTCTGTGCAGGGGCGGACTGACAACTCATGGGACCCCTGTGTCCTTGCCCAAACTCAAAAAAGCCTATGAAAAAGGTACCAGGGGCATCTCATGGGGCCCCCTACTGACCTCGGGCTGTGCCCGAGTTTCCAAATGGTCAGTCCGCCCCTGATTCTGTGTATCTAAGAAACAAACCAGGTCTTTTTTTGAAGCAATCCACTGAGCTGGCCAGAACCAACTCTTGGTTCTGGCCAGCTCAGTGGATTGCTTCAAAAAAAAAAAAAAAAACACATTTTCACAGCTCTCACTGTGAAGACCCTTTCCATGTTTGGAGATTAAATTTCTTTTCCTCCAGACGTAAAGAGCTCCCCCTTGTCCTCTGTGATGACCTCAGGGTGAATAACTACACCGCGTTCATTATATGAACCACTGATGTATTTATACATGGTGATCATATCCCCCCTTTATTCTCTCTTGAGAAGAGGAGATTAATTCAGTTCCTGTAATCTTTCCTCATAGCTGATCTCCTCCATGCCTCTTCTAACTTTAGTTGCCCTTCTCTTTACTTTCTCCAGTTCCCCAATGTTCTTTTTGTGAATTGGTGGCCAAAACTGAACTGCATATTCCAGATGAGGTGTTACTAATGATTTGTACCGGGGTAATATGATATCTCTCTCTCTGGAGTCTATACCTCTTTTAATACAAGAGGATTTTGCTCGCTTTAGAAACCACAGCTTGGCATTGCATGCTATTATTAAGCGTATGATCTACTAGAACTCCCAGATCCTTCTCCACCATTGATTCCCCCAGGTGTACCCCCCCCCCCAGTATGTATGATGCATACATATTCTTAACCCCCAAGTGCATAACCTTACATTTATCAATATTAAATCTCATTAACATGTTCAGTAAAAAACTTTCAAAAATCAATTTTCGTTATAAATTTACACAAAAATGTATTCTGCTACATGTCTGCTAAAATAAAAAAATCCCAATACATGTAAATTAATTGGTTTATGTGAAAGTTACGCCCGGGGGGGATGGAGGACAACGTCTGCTTCCGATCACCTTAGGCGAACGCAGCGGAAGTGGGAGCGGGTACCTGTCAAATTCAGGTACCTGCTTCCCACCCTCTGTCCCCTGGTCCCCATTAAGGATTGGCACCTTTGGGGAAAGACTTAAAGCAGAACTTCTCCTTTTGGGTGGAGCTCCGCATTAAATCCTTAAGTAATTGACATTAGCCAGCAGTTCTTCTATCGGACTTATACTGTAATCCTCTTGAACCAAGCAGGTTGGTTTAACCAAGCGTTTTCCTTGTCTGCTTACTTCCTGATCTGGAAAGAATCCTGGTTCTTGTTAGGGCAATGTCTCAGCAAGACATTACAATTTCTGTGGAGGCTGAAACCTGACACCGAAAGGGTTAACTGGCAGTCTATGAGAAATGTATTTTGCTTAGCTCTGTGTCTGTTTGTGAAACATGCTACCTTCTGTTTCCTTTGTTTTAGAAGGTAATAGAAGCAGAAATCAGAATGGCACATGGCAACACAGGCAGCTCCTACTGTCTACATGTATAAATTGACTTGTGTAACAGTCTCATTAGGCAATCACTGTAGTATTGGTATTGTAGGCCATTGTGCTGTGATAAACTTGCAGGTATGTATGACAATAGCTACACTGTCCTAAGCTGCTATATAGCCATATCACATCTCACAGTTTTCTAGAGCTATAGAAGATTTTTTGATTGGACCCAAATGATTTTTTGACTGTTCTGTTTTTCCAATCTAAGCACCGCAAGTGTGATCTCTATAACTGATCCAGTTTTGGCAAGATAACTTTAACTCACAGTCTCAGTTGAATTAGTATATACTATATCCAAATGACTTACTGTGGACCTTAGAAAGCTTTTTAATCCAAAAATGTGTGCAGATCATAACAGGTAAAAAAAAAAAAATCAGTGTGTCTAGCTCCAGCAGAATACAGTACATGTGATGAATGAAGGCTAAAGCATGAAGAAAGGGTGGGACTAATTACATAGAGCATCCCCTAACTACGCAGTGAGGCAGAAACAAAATTATATAAAACGCAAATGCATGTGTAACAAGATAGACATTGTGGGACAATAGAAATATGAGCCAGTGTGTTCAGTTCTGCTTTACATTTGGCAGTAGACTTTTTTTATATACAAATCATGACATACAACACAGTCTTGTATTACCTGCAGTAACCTGTCAAATGGCTTCAAGCCTCCTATATCTCCTGGTCCATTGGAACGAATATTCTTCACATACACGCCCTTCTCCAGTAAACCATCAGCTACACTAAACCCAAAATCTTCTCTATCAGAGTCTTTAAATAAAGAGATCTTAAAAAAAAAACACACACAAATACTAATTCATGAGTAATACAAATGAACTGGATTTTTGAATAAGTAAAGTGCATTTAAACCCAGAGTAGGGTAGGGTTAGCAATACTGTCAGGTTTTAATCACCTTCTGCATTCTCCTGAGAACATTCACCCTCTCTGTCTCACTGTCACTGGGACGGAAAGTGAGCACAAACCCAAAACTCTCCTCGCTCTATAAATCTTTCCTCTCATTTATTGTTGCATCTTCAGGACAAACTGAAGGGAAATCTTATCAAAAGGACACAGACAGCAAAAAAATAAAAGGACACAAATTTTAACCCTTCCCTACTTTAGCCAAAACCTTTTTTTCCATTTTATGTTTGGTTTTAGATATGCTTTAAAGTGTATGTATATCTAAAGACAAAAATTAATATATTGCAACTTGGCAGCCCTTAGGATATGGTGACTGCATTATTTCCCATTTTCAGGGATTTTCTTTTTGTACTTCCTGTCCCTGAGTGGTTATGTTCACTCTCTTCACTGCATCTATGAAAGGAGTCACTGTGCACACTAGGCTGCTCTCCTGATCAGAACTACAAACCACCTCCTCCAATCCTTTACATGGGAAGGTATTCTTTTGTAGTTCACAAAAGGTAGCTGGGAAAACTGATCAGATGGCTTGATTTATCAGTTTAATGCAGAGGAAGTTAAAAGAACACTGGAATTTCCAGCAAGAGTTAACCACTGTTGTTTTGTACTTGCAGAAAATCTACTGAGCCTGAAAAAAGAAACCTAATGCAGCCACTACATATAAGTTAAAAGATACTTAAACCCAATTACAAAAATGTGATTCCTTGCACTGTACCAGTTCTTATTAAAAAGAGACTTGATAACCGTCTGTGACTTATAAGTATTTATTACCAATAGTATTCCATTAAATGTTAAAATGTGCCTGTTGCCTTGGATGAACATGAGCTGCAGCTGTGTTCATAGAATTCGTTTTTAGCTAGATATGCATAGTTAAAGTAAATTTGAAGTTGATGGTTCCATGGCTTAATTGCTGGGATTTACAGCACTAAGGTCTTGGTTCAAATTTTTGAACAATGAGAGCAGATAGTGTTCTGGCGCATATGTTTCATCCAAATACTCAGGTTTAATCCCACACTGACTTGTTAGTAGGTTAAATGGCTGTAGTATGTGTACAAATTGACTGTGCACATGCGCTATCACCTTCTGCATGCCAGTCCCAAGCCAAACGAATGGGAAGGGTTGCGTAAAGCCCTGGTGACCTACCACGTGTTAAAAAAAAACCAAAATCTCAAAGAAAATAATATGCCAAAAGGCATTCAAGAGTATTGGACATTGTGTCCAGAAGGCTTGCCCATAGAATCTCCAAGAGTCCGATAAGACAGATTGGATACATGTACACATATAAATTCCAAATTAGGGCAATTTTAATACATTTTACAGACATGAGGGTATGACAGTCTCCATATACTTGCTGTATACTCATTTCAGGGCGCCCCGTGTTTTGGGTCACTTTACCTGGAGCCACAGCAGCAGTACAGTCAAAGTGAATGTCGTCAGTGACCACATTGCAGAGCTGCTGTGGGTGATGTGCCTGATAAGTTTAGGTCATGTTTCTTGAAGAGCTGCTGGATCTGCTTGTGAGGCTCCAAAGTCTGTGAAGACCAACTTATCCCTACCTACCTGCCGATATTGACAAAAGGTTTGTTTTAACCCTATGTAGAAAGGCACAATGAATCTTATAAACACTTCTACATTACAGCTGGCTTTCATGCCCCTTGTTTACTGAAAGCTAACTGAATGAGAAGTTTAGGACCACCTTAAAGAACCTTTCAAATACAGAGCTGTGTCCAAGCTACTTTTATGGCAACAAGCAACATATCTTCCCAGTTACAACAGATAAGATAAAGGGACAAGACCAGTAACAAGCAGTGTTTAAAAAGCGTAGATATTTAATACAGCTCAGTACAAACCATTTTCCAAAAACGCAATTTGTGTTTTAGCATGATGGTCTGTTGAAAAATATAACCACAATAAAATAAAAAAACAAGGACAGTGATGTAACTAATAAAGAATCTCATGTAGTTATTATAAAGAGCAATGTAAAGCATGTACTTCAGATTGAAGAGAACTGCAAAGTGCATGCATACTGACCTTGTGTAACTCCACAGGAGTTGGTGACATAATTTCTTTCATTTCTTGTTTGAGTTTTCTCATAGCTACAGATTTTCTGCCTACATCAGATGGTAGTGTGTTGCTGCGGGTGCTCTGGCTGTAATGTGGTCTGACAGAGCTCTTCTCTTGGAAACTTGCTTGGCGGCCCAGCTGCCCACGAGGCTGAGCATTGTCATGATTTAGGCTCAGTGTGCTGCCAGACATGATGGTTGCCTTCAGCAGAAATATAAACAGTTCTTATTCACTCCTTCAGGGCTACATGGTTGAACATACTAAAGAAACTAATCCTATAGCCCATTAAATGTATATAAGCATTGGAATAAATGAATAGAGGCATATATTGTAATTGTAGTTACATGTTTAACCTTATGTACAAAAAAAAGTAGAATTATTATTATTATACAGGTTTTCTACAGCTATCAATCCAATTCATACTACCAGATTCCAGCTCTCCTTTGCAGGCTTAGATCTAGCGGCTGGGGAAAAAGCACCGCATGCACTGATCAATGGAGCCAATTATTAGGCTAAAGATACATTCTGGGGAAATCAATAAAGCATTTGTGAAAATTTTCTTAAACTATCTCTGCTTGATTCAGCCAAGCATTTGCGCCATTTTTAGTAACAGTACTGACACGTGTGACATATTTAGGTATCTCTTACTACTGCTAGTTTATTTAAGAACACAGGATCTGTAAATACAGGGAGCAGAGACCAGTTTGTCTGAGGATTGCAGTCATTTACTGGCCTCCCGGCCCTGTCTCATGCTTTTTCAATGATTTTTCTGCATGGCTACCGTACTTTCTCTCCTCTGAAGTACCCCCATCATCCTCAGTGACTAACATTCCAAACAATGTTAACACCTCAGCCTCTTCTAAACTACTCAACTTAACCTCTTTTAACCCTATACAATGGACAAAAACCACCACCAGTCACTTCAATGGCAACACCCTCGACCTCATTCTCCCACCTCTGCACTCCCTGCAGCCTCTCTAATATCCCCTTTCCTCTCTTTGATCACAACCTTATCAGTTTTACACTCTCCCTCTTTCCTACCCCCATGCCTCCAATCTGCAAACGGTTACCCGCAGGAACCTTCGCCACCTCAACCCTTCCACTCTTCATCCTGCTATTGACTGCCTTTATGATACAATTGCACCGCTGTCCTGCCCACTTTTGCCTACAACACCACACTGTCATCCACTCTGGACCCCTTCGCTCCTCTCTCTACACAAAGAACCAGGCCTTGCCTGCTACAACCCTGGCAAACAGACAACACCAGAAGTCTCAAGAGACATAGCTGAGAGCGTGGCCTAAAACTAAATTCCTCACTCTACAAATCTGCCCTTCTCAAATACAACTCCTGCCTCCACACTGCTAAACAAACCTGCTACACCACTCTCATCAACTATTTTCTACCCTTAATTCCTTATTTCACATCTTGACTACTGCAGCTCCCTCCTCACTGACCTACCCCTACACAGGCTATACCCCCTTCAGTCTATTAAGAATGCTGCCCCAACATATAAAATTCAAAATACTAACCACAACATACAAGGCCATCCACAACATCGCCCCCAGCTACACCACCAACCTCATCTTCAGATATTGCCCACTCCTCTCAAGACCTCCTGCTCTCCAGTTCCTTTGTTACCTCCTCCCAGCCTCGCCTCCAGGACCTATCCAGAGCCTCTCCAATCCTCTGGAACTCCCTGCCTCAGTATACCCGGTTAGCTCCTACCCTCGCCGCTTTTAGGCGATCCTTGAAAACCCATTTATTCAGGGAAGCCTACCCCACCTCCACCTAAGAACTGTACTTGAGTCACCTCCCCCTAAGAACTGTACTACTTGAGTCACCTCCATCAGATCATCCCCTGCAGCTATTACCTTTTGTACCACCTCCCCCTCCCTTTAGATTGTAAGCTCCATTAACAGGGCCCTCCAATTGTAATTGTACTGTCCCCCTTATAATGTAAAGCGCTGCTTAAACTGTTGGCGCTATATAAATCCTATTATTATTAATAATAATAATAATAACAACAACAATCATCATCGATCATCCGACCGCCCCCCACTCAGAGATTATGTTCCATTCACAGAAGTAGTAGTATAACTTCTATGAATGGCAGATCTAGCAGGAAAGGGCATGCATGGTCAAGCTCTCTTCATGAGAGCTTCTGACAGCCAACTAGTTGTATTAACTCCCAGCTCACCAAAAGATTAAGATAAGGAAGGAGTGTCCAGTATGAACATAAACACAGTGCCACCCTCCCACAAATCCATGTATCCGTTTCTGAAAGATACATGAAGCTGGCGCAATCACTGACAATTTTGTTGCAAAAACCCAATAGAATTCCAAAGAGTGTTGCAGACACGCTTTATGAATTCCCCCCAAATTATAAAGAAAATATTGTATATAAACACAAAAAATGTCAATGAG
The DNA here is from genome assembly GCF_062004578.1 of Staurois parvus. Taxonomy (NCBI): domain Eukaryota; kingdom Metazoa; phylum Chordata; class Amphibia; order Anura; family Ranidae; genus Staurois; species Staurois parvus. The sequence goes on from NW_028317943.1 coordinate 26,598,129, forward strand.
CCCTGTACTGAACAGAGCCCAGTTATTTGAAAGGATTCCCTCATGAGCCAAAATAGGTACATGTACCATACTGGACAGCACACCACTAGTGCTATGCGCTGCAACCCATGTTAATCAGTAAGGTGCATTGTGGTACCATTCAGAATGAATGACAATGCATATAACATACATTGCCACATCGTAAAAGTGTTCACGGACCTTTAAACTGCAACAAAGAAAACGGGTTCTAGGTATTTGTGCACTGCAGTACAGAAAATGACACCTGGATGGTTATTGTGGACAACAGTCCTATGCGCTGTGTTTTTCCTTCTCCGCTTTAGTTTAATATTGACCCTGCACATTACAGTTCTGTATTGTGCATCTGCCTGGTGGTTCAGACTAGATTACTAATTATAACCGAAAGTGACAGGTTTGGATAAAGCAGGTAATTGAATGACATCTGTAACGAAGAACATGCATAGACTTGTCAACTTTTTATCTAAATAGAAAACTGACGGTACATTGTGTGTCATGTTGCATAATGTCATTGCTGAAAGCACTGGGTTGTCAATAATCCTGATTGCATAGAAAATACATCTTACAGAAATAACTCAAAGCTTTTTTTCCCAGGTAAAAATACTAATGGTTTTAATGAGAGCTTCATTTATCATACAAAAGATGGCAAAAATAGCAGAGGGCTATCATAAGAAATTACTGGGACATGTATAAACAGTAGGAGCCATACCTATTTTAAGCAAAATGAATGACTACAAAGAAATTCCTAAAATCTGGTTAATATTTCAATTTGTGGCATAAAATAGTGAATTTCAAATACTAAAAGGACCAGACTACAGCAGACACTGTGAATAGGGTTTTCTTTTATACGAAGTGCACTATGTTGGTAATGTACAGTCACGTGCAAAGGTTTGGACACCCAAAATCAAAGCTCACATTTTGTAGGTTTTTCTTAATGAAAATAAGTAAAAACACAGTCCGCAGGGGACCAATACGGCATGTTCCAAAGTGTACTGCACATTTAGCATTAAGTTGCTGCACTTAATAGTGTGTGTGTGTGTCAAGGGTAGACAACCTTAAAGAGTTGGAGATCTACCTGGACAACATGGGAGAAGTCAAAGATCACAGTGTCAGCCAGTGTCCCCTCCTCTCACCTGATTTAAAGCTCCAATTGCAGTACTACTGTGTCACAATCGCATACATTGAACAGCATTCATGGGTTTAAATCAGGTGTTGAGGATTCAACATATCGCCTCCTCACCACCTGTCAAACACACTCGGGTCACTTTGCAGAGAAGCAATAGTGTCTGCTACACTTGTGAATGAGCTCTTAGTAGCATCCAGCAGCAGCACTCTTAGGGCTCAATCACATGTAAAGCTGGGGGGTGGTAAAACCCTACAGTCATGGATTTACTGCCCCCAATCCCTACCCTCTTTAGTTGCTGAGGCAACAGGCAAAAGGTATACACATGCCATAGCAGGAATTACACCCCCTGTTGCTTTTGGTGGGTGCTACTGCCTTGTCAGTTGAGACCCATTCAAGTAAAGAGGGCCATTCTGCAAGTGCCCCGCAACTGCATGCTTTTGCAGGGTCCAAGGGGTTAAAGCAGGTGGTGAGAAAGCAACACACCGCTGCCTGTTTAACCTCTTGTTTACCTTGTTTGCACAGGGTTGCAAGGCACTTGCAGAGCGGCCTCATTCACTTGAGTGGGCCATGTTTGGCAGGTGCTACACCCACCAACCATGACAGGGTGTAGGAGCCAGCACTACAGAGGAGACATCACCTTATGCGGCTCATGCTCCCTACTACAGCTCCAACTTTACAAGTAGTCCCTCTGCATTGCACTCTGATACTCTGGGACGGTGGGTCAGCAAGACCTGACCAACATCTATTGGTAGATCATGATCTATTGGTTGCTGAACCCTGGTATATATTACATTTTCTTTTTTTTATTACAATTTAAGTACTTAATTCAGCTTTAATCCAAGCCAGGTAAAGACACTTGTAGAAATTAAAGGAAAGCCATCCTGAGAAAAAAAAAAAAATAGGAGACCTGTACATTGTTAGTTGCCTGGCTGTCTCTGGCCATAGAACTTTCTCAGTCACTGACCATGGACAAACATGCAATAAATTAACATTTAGGCTACCCATGCACTGATAAACTTTCTGTAGGCTGAACGGGAAAAAAAAAGTACAGCCAATTCCTCTATCCATGGTATATAGTGTGGATATACAAATTCCCCTGCCAAACTATTGTAATACCCAAATGGGGGCTGCATCTGAATGGATGAAGCCCCTGTTTGTCTGACAGTTTTCCACCCAGCTCCCCTCACCCAAAAAAAGAAAAAGTGGGGGAGGAGGAGGATCAGTGGTAGGTCAGTGCATAGGTCAGGTATGCAGTACCTAGGACTCTACACACTTAGCTTGCCTAAATAAAATCTACACTGAGCAATAGTCAGAAGGAATTTTCAGAAGGCAATAAATATATCACTAAAATAAGTTGGGGGCATTGAACAAAACTTGCTTTAAAATCCAAGGTACACTTGGAAGTAAAAGAAAAGTCTTAAGATAAAAACAAACCACACACTAATTACTAAGTGTGGGGCTGATCTGCTATGCTTTGTGGTTATAGGGCAGCCAGAGGCACAGAGAATAATAAGCCGGTACTGGAAAGAATACATTTTACTAATTAGCAACATAACCTGGGAGCTGATGTCCTACAGACAGTAAAGAAACGAGGTTGGAATTTTAAAGAATACCGCGATTTAAGTTTTCAGATTAGCTATGAAATACTTGAACAAAAGTTTAAAGCCCCATTCACACTTGGGCAAAATTGTTGCAATTTCCTCCCCCAATTTTGAAAGGCCATCAATTTCAACTCGCATGGCTACCACTGCAAAACGTGCGACGTGTTTGGGTGCCTTGCATTCTAAATGGCAATTGTTGCATAACAGAATCGCAAGACAATCACAGCAAGCCACGCCTTTAAAGTCTCATGAAGTTTGAAGCAAGAGCTTCTTTTGGGTGACAAATACGCATACGGCAGCCCATTGAAGTTAATAGGCCATCCTACACATGATATGCGAAATCGCGTGAAAATCACCCACACAAATACAGGAGCAGGAACATGAGTTCCTGCTACACAAAAGTGTGAATGATGCCCTAATCCCATATCCAGTTCATGTTTTCACTTACTATGGAATAGTTAGAATCTCTGTAAGGTTTTCAATACAAACTGTCTGTTGTGACACCTGGACATCAGACTGCAATGTTCTCTCAGTGCCTGCATGAGTTTCCTCTGGGTACTCCAGTTTCCTCCCACACTTCAAAGACATGGCGGTAGGTTAATTGGCTCCTGTCTACATTGGTTCTAGTATGTGTATGTATGAATGTAAGTTAGGGACTTTAAATTGTACGCCCCTTGAGGGTTAGGGACTGATGTAAATGTACAATATATATGTAAAGCACTGTGTAAATTGATGGCACTATATAAGTACCTGTAATAAACAATACTGTACTAACGTGAAGTGAATTCAAGGATAATTCCTAAATAGAAACTTGAGCCGAAGAAATTCTTAAAACAAAGATGTCTGAAACTTGTGATTTCTGACAAATGTATTCTAATTAAGTACTGACAATTCAGTACTTTTTGAATATGTTGTGTTTTACTGGGGAAATGTGCATTACAATTTGTAGAAAAAAAAACCCGTATGTATTCCCTGCAGGATTTGTATTAGCTTTGCCTCATTGAGAATACCATTTGAGCAGGGAGTCCAGATTTTGGCACAAGACTACACATAGCCTCAATCAGAATGGCATGTTTGTTTGGGCATTATAAGCACATCTAGGACACAGCACTCCATTCACAGAGCTGACTGAACTCCAGTCCCTGGGATTAAATGGGATTCAGAGCCAGTACATCATTGTTTCACTGATCATGCACCTATGCTCAAGTGCTGTATGTAAAACATCATTTGGATTTTCTATTTGAACCATGGTATTATTCCATTGATACATGTCCCATTCATCAGGCATATGCAGCAGATATAGGAAGAACCAAAGACTTTTCAGATTCACTCAACACACAAGCAGAGGACATACTCTTCTGAAAGATTCACATGCTATCAGCCAGCACACAGATCAGCCTTTTAAAAACAGGCACATATTCTGGTGATGGGATGTATGGGAACATACAAGATGTTCTGATAACTAGGGGGTAGCTGGCATATTTATATGCTTGACATTGAAAGCCATTGATGGGAGTTTGTTCTGTTGAATTGTGCAAGGTTAAAACACTTGCAATCAGGTTTTTATACTTTTCATCAGTGCTGATTAACGCATCGTACTGCTGCAAAATCGATCACATATAATCTCCCTCAGGTATAACCATGTGGCCTAGCAAATACGTTACGGTTTACTCAATTGCAGATTTGTTTACATGAACAATGCTCCTGGTTGAAGCTGCTTCCAGGTCCTGCAGTGTTTCCTACCCATCTCCTTAAGTAAACTTTCATGTCCCATTTAAATATGCTCCTTCAAGATTAATAAAATAGCTGGAAGCAGTATTCACAGGAGAGGTAGCTTTATTAAGAGCGATACGGGTGTCCCCAAGCTAAGATGCTGCCCTGAGGCTAGACAATGGCGTGTAGTATTTGTTGAGGCCCTGGCCAAAGGTTTTGAGAATGACACAAATATTAATTTACCTACACGGAAACACCTGCAGTCATCATTGCTTTGCACAAAAAGGTATTCACAGGCAAGGATATTGCTGCTACTAAGATTGCACCTAAATCAACGATTTACCAGATCAACAAAAACTTCAAGGAGAGTGGTTCAATTGTTGTGAAGAAGGCTTCAGGGTGCTCAAAAAAGTCCAGCAAGCACCAGGACCATCTCCTATAGTTGATTCAGCTGCAGGATTAGGAACCACCAGTGCAGGGCTTGTTCAGGAATTGCAGCAAGCAAGTATGAGTGCATCTGCACACAGTGAGGCAAAGACTTTTGGAGGATGGCCTGGTGTCAAGAAGGGCAGCAAAGAAGCCACTTCTCTCGAGAAAAAACATCAGGGAAAGAGTAATATTCTTTTTTTTTTTTTTAAATTATATCTTTTATTAAGTTTTTCACTACAAAAACACAACGTTATATCAATTACATCTAAAATACAAATAATTCACCTAAATTTCCCGTCCCAACCTCCCCTGTCCCCACCCCAGTCCATATCTCTCTTCCCATCTCTTTCCAACAGTCCAGTTCATGTCTATACCCTTTCTCCTCAACCCTCTCTTCCTACTCTTATTTTTCCTGTATTCTTTCTTTTGCTCCAACCTTTCTTTTCCCTTTTCCGGTTTCTGCTACAGTCATACAAGACATTCCCTCTGAATCTCCTACCGTGGATCAGATCACTGGGCCTCCCACTACTTCCATATATTTTCTGGATGTCTTGAAGTCAAGCCATCTTCACCATTCCTTTCTAAATTTTTCTATTTTACCTTTGTCTATATGTTATAACTCCTCCATCTTGTTTATATAATCAACCCTCTCTAACCAGTCCCTCATTGTTGGAGGATCCTGTACCTGCCAGAATTTGGGAATAAGCCCTTTAGCTGCACTAATTAGATGGTACAAGACACTAATTTTATACTGCTTCACTGGTACATCTGACATAAAATAAACACACCCAAGGATCCTTCTGTATAGTCATCATATAGTATCTCTTGTATAAGTTGGATTAAATCTTGCCAAAACCCCTGTATTTTTGGACAATCCCACCAAATACGAGCAATTGTTCCCCTAGCTCCACATCCCCTCCAACAGAGCAGTGAGACTTCTACTCATTGTCTATAAGCAACAATTTGTCTATTGTCAAATACCATCTCTCTAAAAATGTTGTAATTAATTTCAACCGTGTTCATATTCGTCACCCCATGTGTTAATTTAAACATTTTATTCTTCTGTGATTCATTCATTTTTGTTCCCAGTTCCATTTCCCATTTCTCTAAGAACAAAGGAGGACCCACCCCCCTCAATTCAGTAAGAATCTTATATATCCCAGAAGTGACATGTTTCAAAGCCCTACTACAGCCCAACATCTTTTCGATTGGGAGCATGTCCTCCGCCATCCTCAGGGGTTAACTTCGAAACAAAATGTCTTAATAAATAATATCTCAATTCATCTAATTCTACAAATAGCTCTATTTTACAGTTTAACCTCCCTGGCAGTATTCCCGAGTGTAGCTCGGGGTAAAGTTTCAGTACCACGAGAGGTAACCCTGAGCTACACTCGTTCCTATCATGCGGCGCTGCTCCGGGATCTGCTCTTCACTTACCTTGTCCTGCGCTCCCACGATGTCCCTCCTGCAGTGTCCCCTGTAATGTCCTCCGGCCGATGCCGGCATCTGTCATCTGGGTTCCGTTCCCTGCGAGCGTCGGGACGGAATGGCGGGCAATTTGAAAATTACAAAAAGTGACATACACTAAAATCACATAGTAAAACATTACTGTATCAAAGCATTTCACATACATTTTGTCCCTAGTGCTTTGTCTTGCCCTGCCTGCATTTTTACTGTTTTTTCTGCCTGGAAACTGAGAAACGTCCATGGTGTCCAAAAAGTGTCCCTTTAGGTCAAAAGCGGTTTTAGACCAGCTAGAGAACAGCGATAGTAAATCAGAACCACTTGCAGAATTGAGTGATGATTCGTGTGGAAATTCGTCATCAGACACTGAAAACGATTTTGCGACTTTGCTCAGTGATGTGCGAACGTGGCGCTCTATTTAAAATTTCAGTGTTTTTGGTTCGATATTATTGAATTAAATTTATTATTATTATATTATAATTTTTTATGATTATTTATTAAATTATAGTTTATGATTTCGTGTTTCAAATTGTAACATACCTGGGATGTTTACTAGACTCTTGTTCAGACAGATTTCAGTTAGTTATTCCTAAAAATTACAGGCCTACAATAAAAAAAATACATATTTCCATGCAAAAAAAATTTACCGCTTTGAGCACAGAAATATGGACATAATCAGACAGCTAGGGAGGTTAAATCTTGAAAACTCCCCCTTGACTACTATATCCCCCAACTGTGCATCTACATCTTTAAACCAACAAAAAAAAAATCAGTACCCATCAGGGGAATCAACAGTGACTTATACTTCCACTCCACTTGTTTATATAATCCATCTCATACTCTTAACACCTCCTGTGTCAGTGTACTACTAGTCTCATCCATAATACGAAACTTTCGAGGTATCCAAATAATCCTCTCTAATCGTGTGTTACTTAAAGTGCCTTCTATTTTACCCCAACTCTTCCCCTGTGAATTGTGTGTCCAATCTACAATTCGTGAGTATCACCGCTGTGTAATAATTCTTAGTATCAGGCAAATTTAATCCTCTTTTTTTCTTTCTTATTACACAGAAGTTCATACCCAATTTTCGGCTTCATATATATTTAAGTATTATTTTTTTTATTATTGAAAAGAAGGATCTTGGAATATGGACTGGGAATATATGGAATTTATATAGGGTTTTTGAACTATCACCATCTTAACCAAAGTTATACGCGCAATCCAAGAGACCCTTCTCCTTGAAAGTCTTCTCAGCTCCTCCTTTATTTAGTTTATTAATGGGATATAGTTTACCCAGTATATATTTTTTATAGAAGGGGTCAATTTTACTCCTAGATAGCCCAATTCCTTCTCCCTCCATAAGAATGGAAAGTTCTTTTGTAGAATCTGCATCTCTTTCTTCGAAATATTAATATTCAAGATCTCTGATTTTATGGGGTTTATTTTCAAGCTTGAAACGTTTCTGTACTCTTTTAATAACCTCATTAAGTTAGGTAACGTTAACCCAGGGTTCACAATTTAAAACATAGTAAATACTATCTATAGTATTTCTTACCATTGCCAACAAAGGTTCCAAGGATAAAACAAATAACGGGCATCCCTGTCTTGTACCATTGTACATCTTAAAAGACTCCGAGAGAAACCCATTTACCTTAACTGCCGCTGTCGGGCCATTATAAAACTCCTTTATCCAGCTCATCTTAGTACCTATTCCCAAGACCTCTAGGGCAGGGGTGGGCAACTGTGGCCTTCCAGCTGTTGTAGAACTACAAGTCCCATGAGGCATTGAAAAACTGACAGTTACAAGCATGACTCCCAAAGGCAATGGCATGATGGGACTTGTAGTTCACCAACAGCTGGAGGGCCACAGTTGCCCACCCCTGTCCTAAACCATTATCCCTCCCTTCCCTTCATGGGACAAAGCCCACTTGATCTAAGTGTATACATTCAAGCATCAGCTCTTTTAACCTCGTAGCGAGCACCTTCGCAAACAGTTTTGTATCTATTTAGAAGTGATATAGGTCTGTAACTAGCACATTGTGAGCTACCCTTTCCTTCTTTTAGAATAATTGTTATATACGCTTGCAGCGATTCTGCTCGCATACGCCTTATGTGCTTCCCAAATAGTGGCCACAGAGACTTCCTCAGTTTTGTTTAGCAGAAAAAAAAGCTCTATTTCCTCCCTTAGTCTCATCTCTATTTCAGGGTCCTGTATAAGCGTCTCATTTAGTCTCCACGTTGGCTTTTGTTCCATTCTCTTCCTACCTTTATTCTCGCCGTGACAGGAGCATGACCAGAGATAGACATAATTTCAATATTAGATTTAACCAATGCATCCAATTGTCTATGCTCGATCATTATATAGTCCAACAGTGGGTATGATCTATGCGCCAGAGAGAGAAGGTATAAGCTCTTTCTCTAGGATGTTTCACCCTCCATATATCCATTAACTGACTTTGATGTAACCTCTTTTTCAACATTCTTAGTTTTTTACCTCCTCTTCTCTGCACATTCGATGACGTATCCATCCATGGGTCAAGACAGAAAATAAAATCTCCTGCCAAGACCAACATCCCCCTCTTAAACTCCATAATTTTCTCCAACACTCCATACAGAAATACTTATGGGTTTTGATTCGGGCAATAGATATTGACAAAGGTATAGGTTTGTCCCCATATTTTCCCTCTTAAGAATAGGAACCGGCCCTCTGGGTCCACCAATCTCTCCTTTGCAACAAAACCCACATTTTTTGAGAACCCGATCGCTACTCCTTTATCCCTCTTTATTGGTGAGTACGCATAATACCATATTGGGTAATACCTCGAGTGTAGTTTAATATTAGAGTCGTGTGAAATTTGTCTCTTGTAAGAACACAACATCTGCAGAGAGTTGGTGAACTTCTCTAAGTAGCTTATGTCTTTTAGTAGGAGAATTCAAACCTTTCATGTTATATGTCGTAAAATTAATCAAACTCATAGCTATCTAGTATTTCTGTTCTCTTTCTTGTTCGAAGGGAAAACGGTATAAACTACCCATCTCATGGACCTTTCCTCCCCAACCCCTCCCCATTCTCATCCTCTCCATCCCGGCACTCCCCCTCTCCCCTCTCTTGACCCCCCTACTACTCACCCCGGCAAATACCTAAGTTACTAAGAACCCCCTGGCCTATACATTGCCCTGGAATCTGATGTGGGATTCCCCTACTGATGATCCCTGATTTGGGGTAACACTCTGAACATGGACACCTACTCCTGCCCCCAGCTCTCGGCATGGGGTGTAAGTGTTTAATATCCCATGTGGCCTCCTGACGCCCCACCATCTCTACCTATTTTCCCTGAAGACCTACTAGGAACAATGGGGGGTGAGGAGGGGGAAACAGGGAGGAGAGAGAAAAAAAAAAAGAAGAGAAAGGAGGAAGACCATAACTCATCCCCCAGAACCCCCATATCCTTTTGTCCCTCTCCTACTGACCCCCACAACACCACCCTTCCCCCAATTCTGTCTATCTTCTCTTTTTACTCACTGACACTTCTCTTTTTTTGACCTTACACTTTCCCTTTCATTTGACCCCTCCGATCACCGAACAATTCCCACATTCTGCAGTTCTAATTTTTCACAAAAGTCACTGAGTTCTTCTGGGAGTCTTAGCTTTGTTGATTTCCTATCTTTCCATCCGATCAGACATCCTAGGAATCCCCAATTATAACAAATTCCTTTTCCCTTATCAATCTCATCAATCTTCTTATAGCTAATGTCTTCGAGGCAATGTCTGCAAAGACTTGTAGTTTTGTTTCTCCGAATTTTATTTCTGGGGTCTCCCACAGTTTTTTCCATATTCTTTCTCTGGCCTCATAAAGATGGAATCGAACAATCACGTCTCTAGGGGTGTCTGATGTTACTCCCAGTGGGCGTATTAATCTGTGTTTTCTCTCAGTCTTCAGAGGATCTGTGGCTGATCTACCTGTCAATGGGTTAAACATCTTCTTTATTTTTTCCCCGTAGATCCCCTTCATGTGAATCCTCTGGGAGGCCCCTAATCCTTAGGTTATTTCTTCTCTCTCTATTTTCCCGGTCCTCCAGTTTAAATTTCCTCTGTATCCTTCGCATCTCCTCCAACTGTTAGCATTCATCCAAGATCCCAATGAATCACTGCCATTTCATTTTTCATAGTAAGTACCAGTTTTGCAAACATTTCTGCCATCTCTGTTTTTGCGGGGATTTGTGATATTACTCCCTGTTGTTCAGAGACATTTTGATCATTTACACTGTCGTTGTTTATCGATCCATTAATCTGATTCTCTTCCCGTACTCAAAATGACAGTCTAGACTGCTCTCCATCAAACTTTTTAATTCTTTCCTGTTGTTTCCCATTGTATCTCTGGGCTTTTTACCTGTAATTGCAAGTATTTCTATACTTTGCTAGTATTTGTGTTGGACTGCAGGTTTACCCCCCCCAACCCTTTAGTGGATCTATTCTTCATATTAGCTACATTTCGCTGTAGATTTTTTACTCAATGTTCAAAATACAATGTTCCCACACCCACAGGAGTCCTGTCCTTCTTGTTCTTTTACAATGACTTTACAGTCCCAAGTAGAGTTTATAATACAAACGTTATTAGCAACGCTACTAGGCCCCTGAGATACCCCGGCCCCTTGGTCTTCTAACTGTCCAGCCCCACAGATCAGGTATACAGTTGCTAACAAAAGAAAAAATAGAGACTTAAATCTCCTGCTGTTGCCCACGGCAACTCACCCTCGGAGCCCGGGCTTCTGGATCCGTTTGTCTCTATGTGTTCTATCCCAGTCAGGATCTCATGCTCCAATTTGCAGGATCACTTGAGCGGGGGTCTAGGCAGGAACCCAGGATGTCCTGTATCCTGGAGTTTCTCCTGGCCTCCAGTAGTGTGTCCCTCTTCTCCGGCCGTTGGAGTGTCCAGCTAACTTAATACCTCCCCGCATAGACCGTCCCTCCTGGGGACCTTCCATGTTCAGGTGCCTCCTCAGTCTCCCCCTCTTGGCACCGCCTGCACTCCAGGAAGCACTGTAGCCGGCCGGTCCCACCGGGAGCTGCGCGATCCCAGCCTCAGACCGCTGGTCCCTCCACCAGAGATCAACGTCGCTTGCCTTCCGCCTCGCCACTGCTGTCGCGGGAACACCGCAACACTGACTGGTACCACCAACATAATCAGGTAGGATTGCAGGGTGAGATGTAGATAGATCAGGCCCCAGGCTGTCTCTTCATGGCATGCGTTGGGAGCTCCTGCACTTAGTCTCCCAGCGCCATGTTCAAGCCACTACCCGTGACAGTGATATTCTGCAAAAGGTACAAGGATCGGACTGCTGAGGACTGGGGTAAAGTCATTTTCTCTAACGAATCCCCTTTTTGATTGTTTGGGGCATCCACAATAACCGGAGGAGAAAAGGTGAGCGCTACCATCAGTCCTGTGTCATGCCAACAGTAAAGCATCCTGAGGCCATTCACGTGTGGGGTTGCCTCTCAGCCAAGGGAGTGGCTCACTCACAATTTTGCCTAAGAACACAGCTATGAATAAAGAATGGTACTTCTCCCAACTATCCAAGAACAGTTTGGTGACAAACAATGCCATTTCCAGCATGGTGGAGCACCTTGCCATAAGGCAAAAGTAATAACTAAGTGGCTTGGGGAACAAAACATCAAAAATTTGGGTCCATGGCCAGGAAACTCCCAAGACCTGGATTTGTTAGTAAACCCACAACAGGAAAATCTCAGTCTCGCTGTGGAACCTAAGGGGTCAATCCTCTGCATTGTGTAAAACGGCAATTTGATCCTGACTTATGCTTTTCCTCTTGTTCAAATATCCACGTCTTATCTCCTGATAAGACAGACTGACTTGTAGCCATTCTGCACATGTGCAGTTTAGTGTGTATTGCTGGGGAGGTTTTTTTTTTTTTCTTGGGAGAGTGCATGTGATCAGCAAAGGGCCAATCAGTACTGTCCAGACAGAGGTCAGGAGTTTTGAATCCTCCTAGATCATAAAGAAAATTCCTCCTCCAAGCTTTAACCAGTGCTCCGCTGGACACTGATAGAGCAGTCTTGTGACTTCTAACTGTTGATGAGAAAAGGTATATAGCAGTTTATATTTACTAAAATAATTGCATTTCCATGTTCGGTGTACTGTCGGAGACAAGATATAGTGAATGCAGGATCCTGGCTTTAGTAACATTTTAATCCCATTGAGAACTTGTGAACAAAAACCCCCCACAAATCCTGACAAACTCCAAGCATTGATTATGCAAGAATGGGCTGCCATCAGTCAGGGTGTGGCCTGTTGATTGACAGCATGCCAGGGAGAATTGCAGAGGTCTTGAAAAAGAAGGGTCAACACTGCAAATATTGACTCTGCATGAACGTAAAGCGTTACTAAACCCACAACAGTAAAATCAGTCTGTATATGCAGTAAAGCATGCTTGTTATGCTCACTGTGGAATCTAAGGGGTTATTCCTCTGCATTGTGTAAAAAGGCTGTTTGATCCTTTCTTCTCTGCTCCTTTTGTTGAAATGATCATCTGATATAGACTTAACCTGAGCCCTTCTGCACATGCTCAGTTTGGTGTGTATTGCTAGAGAGGTTTTTTTCTTTTCTTGGGAGAGTGCATGTGATTAGACCAGGGCCAATCAGCACTGTCCAGGCAGAAGTCAGGAGATTTCCATCCTCCTATAGCAGAAAGAAAACTCCTCCTACAAGCTTTAGCTAGTGCTAAGTCACAAGACTGCTCTAACTGCTGATGACAAAAGGTATTTAGCAGTTTATATTTACTAAAATAATTGCATTTCCATGTTCTGTGTACTGTGGGAGACCAGATATAGTGAATGCAGGGTCCTGGTTTTAGTAACACTTTAATGTAAAAAAAAATCTAAAAACACTGACTGAAGCAGCAGACTTTGTGAAAATTAATATTTGTGTCATTCTCAAAACTTGTGGCCATGGCTGTACCTTTTGTAACTCTGAAAGCAAACCTATCACATTAGGGTTGATTTACTAAAGGAAATTAAGCCATTCACTCTGTATGGGAATGTGCAATTTACAAGGGAATTTTCTCTATTTCTTAGTAAATGTTGTGAAAAATACCCAATCACAAGGGAAAAAAAAAGCATTTCTCTTTTGTTTATTTAAGGACACAGCCAAATCATTAGATAGATGGGTATGATGTTGCCACCTACAGGAGCAGGACATTAGGTGCAGACAAAAACAAAAAACATACCCATAGGGAGGCCCCCTGCTGGATGCCAAGCCCTCCATCTGCAAGACACAGCTCAGTTTTCTGCCAAGTGTTTTATTTGGAAGACTGACTCGTTCATTGCCCTAGAGGGTCCTTGCAAGAGACAGGCAGCATCATCCGACACCATTTCTCAGTGGATTAGGCAGAAAATAGTTCAGGTATATGCCCTAGCCAGCTGTGAACCCGTTTCCTGTCACAGCTCATTCAGATTGGGCACTCACTGCTTCCTGGGCATTCCACCATTCTGCCTCTGTTGTTCAGGTTTGCAAGGCAGCTACCTGGTCATGTGTTTACACTTTTACCTAGTTCTACAAAGTTAATGTGGCTGCCTCGGCAAATGCCAATTTTAATACAGTTCTGCATGCAGCAGTTTAGGTTCTGTTCTGCAGGGTGTGGTTTCTTGTTTGGTTTGTTAGTTATGAGCTAACCCTTGTTATATCTGGCACTGCTTTGGGAAGTTCCATCCTGCTAATGATTTGGCTGTGTCCTTCACTGTAAAATCTGTTTTTGAGCTCATTGCAGGACACAGCATTCACCCAGATTTTTGCTTGCCTCAGGTTTGTTGTTTCTATTACTGCTGGCTACTAACTGAGCTGTGTCTTGCAGATGGGAGTTTGGCAACCAGCATGGGGCCATCTCTAGGCATGTTTTTTGTTTTTGGCTACACCTACTGTCCTGCTTCTGCAAGTGGCAACATCAAACCCATTTGTGTTCTTCAATGAACTCGAGAGAAAAGGATTTTAGGGTGAATACAAAAATCATTCAGCAGAGCTTCACTTCATTTACTAAGCTCTGAGGAAAATATCTCTGCAAAGTGCAACACCAATTGCTTTCAGTCAATCAACCCAGTTGTTTCATAAATTAAAAGGTCAACACAGATTAATAGAAAGCAGTCCCCCACCGGTACCATATTGTACCTCTACAGTTCCTGACTGACTCCCCTGTGCATTGCAGTAAAAGCTGGCCATAGATGGTGCAAATTTTGGCCTAGTCCTACTGAATCAGATGAAATTCCTGCCATGGGTGGTCCTGTTGGTACCACCCAGCTCAAAAAGCTTTTTCGATCTGATGCCAGGGGGAAACTTTTTGGCTGATTGGTGACTGCAGCCAATCAGATGCAGTCACTGTTCAATTATTCTGACAGCTGCTGTAGCAACAACTGTCGGATTACACTGGACAGTAGGGGAGATTCCCGTTTAGTGTGGATAAGTGTTCGGCCTGAAAGACAGGAATGCTAACAGGTATAACTAGCCTTACTTCTCAGTATGTGGCACAAGTAAGTTCTTAGCATTGGGTCCTGCCCAATTTCAAAATTCCACTTTGCAGGCGGACCCAATCGGACCTTCCATTGTCCTCTTTGGAGCGGTGGGTGTAAATGGACGTTTACACCTGCCTAAATCCGATCCTATAAAAACAGACAGAAGATATCTAGTGGATTGGATTAGATGCCAGTCAGGTGTAAACAGACAGGCGGTCCACCCATAGAGGAGAGTAGGTTGTGTCCGTGTTTGCCCTGCATAAGCGAAGTGGACACAGATGAGCCATCCACTTGCTCGTTGAGGAACAATGGACAGATCCCCCACTGAGCAAGCAGACTCCTGGCAGAGTCCGCCCCGTTTGGAAGGGGTCTTAAGACTTTTCAAAGAAGCAACCAGGTATGTAAACCAAAGATATGATAGGGAAATTAAAGGTGTCTTTTCATATTTAACATCTGCAGGAGGTTAGATCCCTGCTTACAGCTTCTATGTAATAAATAACTTTGAATAGCCTTGGTACCCAACCCACCCACCCTCAGCTTAGAGGAGAACATGGAAGCATTTAGCATTTCATAATGCTAAAACCAGGATCCTTTACAAAGGGTTAGGGATGCACCTTCTATTGAATGTTTATGTGATTGAAAAAAATGTATACATATAATTAAAAAATATAAAACATCAGATTACAAACTTGTAATCCTAAAAAAAAAAAACAAAACTGTAAAAACTATTAGACTTCCTAGATTATATGGGATGTATATTTAATGTACAGTAGCAAGGGTCAGTTTTTCACTTAATGATAGGGGTATGCAGTAACAAGCTATGTATCCACATGCTATATTAACTTGCATACACTGCACTCTAGCTATAACAAGCAGGCAAGTAAATCAACACACAAAAAACAACACAAAGGGATTGTATACCAAAAGTATCATGTTCTTAGAACATTTATCAGGTTTTTCCTGTAAAGATAACAAAATGTAATTACCAAAAGAAACAAGAAAATGTTTGGCATTTTGTTCATTAGTTTGAAAATATTACCTCTAGTTCTCTGAGAATTCCTGACTGGCCACATGTTTCTAGATCCTCGAGTGCCTGGGACCAGAAATTTTCCTCTTGGTCAGCTTCAGCGTCCTCTGGACCTCCAGGAAACCTGCACAAAATAGGTTTAAGGGAATATATGACGTTTCTGTATATGTCTCTTTGACTTATATCTAGCAATCTCATTATTGCTTTGCTGTAAATAACCAATGCTGGTAATAGACCACAAGAGTAGGAGCTCAAACTAGTTTTTAATTGTACAGAAAGTTTGCAGGTAATGATACGGTCAGTTTAAGGGTCTGTTTACATCAAGTGCTGTGAGATTGTGCTGGGCAGACTTGCCCAGTGCAGTCCAACAGCAAAACAAGGCAAAATGCCTGGTCTATCATCAGGCCCATTCACACTACCCCACTGCGGGGGTGTGCACTGAAAAAAGCATGGCACAGTGTTTTTTGTTAGCACAGCACAACAACAAAATTCACTGCATTGCACGGCAATGCAGCCAGTAGAACTTGAAGAAATGTCACTTTGTGACATTTTAATATTGTTCATCTAACCAAAAAAAAAAGTAAACAATTGGTGAGCCGGAATCAGAACATCCTACCACAAACCAACAGCTTCTGGTGTGAATGGGCCTTTAAAAAAAGAATGACTGCACACACTATCTCAGATATAGCCTGTATTAAACATTTTATGCAAATTAATATATACACAACAGTTAAAAAACTGTTAGAGTTAAGCTTATAAGACTAGACACTTTGTGAACTGTTGAAATCAGACAGTTTTGTAGTTGGTGATACTTGTGAAAGAAAGCTGTATATTTCAGTCAGTGACACCTGTGAACAGAAGCTGTAGGGTTCAAAGTCAGTGACATCAGTGAAAGAAACCTTTAAATTTCACATGTGATAAAACTGGTAAAAAGGTAGATTTATATCTCAAAGGCAGTGACACTGGTGAGAGGTAGCTGTACATTTCAGTCAGTGAATTCTGGTTAATGAGCTGTGATCATTTAGATCTAAAATACACTACACTTCTCAAGCTCATACAACCCATTCTGTTCAGGTAATTTCAACCAGTTCACGATTACAAAAAAAAAAATAGTGAACATATAATGGCAATCAAGTGCAATCAGTTTCTATCACAGATGGCCAAGCCCATTGGTGGTCACGTTTTGCAGCTGAAAGCCGGCTGAGCATGTCAAAGATCTGTGCAGATGATTTTATTAGCTCAACCGTGCTACTAAATCTCTTGATTAAGTGAATCATCTCACAGTGCAGCAAATTAATTGTGTGACACAAAGCATTACATATTGTCAGTATTGTGATACATATGTAAAAAAAAAAGGGGGGGGGGGGTGTCCTGGGTCTAACATGTTTGGGTTTTCTAATTACCATTGCTTCATGCTGCTGACATCCTAGTATGAAGCTGCATTACTTACCCACTGGCTGCAGGCCTATCCCACTCATCGTCACTAAGCCCTGTGTCCTGGAAGTGATTCATAGCGGGTCTACTTAAAGGAGACAGACTGCCCTTCTGTTTGGGGCTCCTCCATTCATATGCATTGAAATTGAATCCTGACGCTTGAAAGTTTGGACCTAGAAAGTGACAGAACAATTAAGAAAAAAAGATGAGTTTTCTTTCCCAACTACTTCTTGACTCTTCTTGAGTTCCCTAAAGTTTAAGTTGCCCTTTACAATTTAAACTGGGACTTGACACAGTATTTCCCACGATTGCGGACCCAAACTGATATTCAGTGTAATACCAATAGACCAGTGCATCCAAAAGATGCTACAAACAAATCAGAGATCAGTGAAATAAGTATTCTGGCCGACTGCTATGGTTTACTGTACTTAAAATACCTCCACCTTAGAATGAAGAGTCTCCTATTAGCAAACAAAGGAAAACGGCAAATTCTTTTTTTCCTTAAACTCAAAATAATTCTGTCAGGCTAGACAGAGTAATTCTAAACCCAGGATGTCTTTCTGTGAGACTGACTGTACTGCATTTCTTGACAGGTAAGGTTACCATTACTCAAGAACACAATAAACGGATGCAGCTTCCAGCAACTAGTCTGCAGTCTACCGTAGCAACTTTTTCAGAATGAAGTGACATCTCAGCTCTACAGAACAATTTCACCAATGCTGTAATTTGTCTAAGATGATATATGAGATAAGCATAGTTATTTGTTATTTACCTTGGCTTCCAAAAGCTGTGTCCACAGCAGAGCCATCCCAGGACTCCACTGCGCTATCCACACTTGGCACTGTGGTAGAGTAAATATCAGAGAGGTTGCTGGATTTCTGAGTGACAGGAGTGTCATCCTCAGCATCACACAGCTCACTTACTCTGCTTGGTGATGCAAATATCTTTGGACTTGTTGCTTAAAGACAAAAATTTCATATGGAAATGTTGAGTAAAAGCTACAAAACCAGTTCATATTTCAGTGGCAGAGAAAAGCACCACGGATGTAAAAACTAAGTGTTTCAGCCGATTTGAGCAGGAATTAATCCATATAAATGTTCATAGAGAAAAAGAATGCTTTTTGAATAAACCGTCAGTGGTCACACTAATCATATTTCCTTACATTAACTGTATTGCCCAAAACATACTCAAGTATTGCTCAAATTGTATTCTGTCTCTCTGAATAATCCAATATTTAACTACTTCCCAACAGCAATCTGTTTATTAACAGTCATCAACACAATTCCCCATGCTTAAGATTTGTTAATAAATGTCATATGGCAGAAAGACAAAACAGACAGCTCTTATTTCAGATGCTGTGGTAAATACCAAAAACACATTTAATGTAAATCAACTTACCATCATTTTGCTTCTTGATTTTTAAAGTGACAGTCTCCCCTGCCATTTGTAATAAGTGAATGGCTTCACTCAAAGGTTTGCCTTTTAGACTGTTACTATTTATGGCTAGTATCCGATCCCCTATATGGATTGCTCCTGTCCTAAAATTAGAAGAAATACAAAAAGTGCTAAATTCAAATATTGACAAATTTCTTTAGGTCTATGGAGACAGGGGTTTGATCCCTTGCTGAGCCTTTACTGCTGTCAAGAACCTTGACAGGAACATATTTCCCCAAGCCTAATAATCATGTGGCAAGATTGCTGCAAACTGTTTTTTAGCCTATTTGTGAAGTACATTCCACATATATTCCTATGCAGAATTTTCCAGCATTATGGGGTCAGTGGCCCTATAATGGATCTTCCATGGGAATATATATACTTCAGAAAAGAATCAGGAATTTTAGCTCAAGGCAGGGTCCTGGCTGTGACACAAGGAATAGAGGGAATACCATGATTATGGACCATAGATAAGAGGAACAGAGAACACCTTACTCCACAAACAAAAAAAAAAAAAGCTCTGCTTTAACTCGTTTTGCACTGGTACGGCTTTCAGTGCAATTTCAAAGCCGCGGATCAGTGCAATTTACATCTCCGATTTCATTGTGGCTTCATTTAACAGACAATGAAATGAAATCAGAAAAAAGTAGTGCAAAAACCTTTTTCATAATCATTGCAACATGAGTCACGGCAATATGAATGGTTCCATTGCTGGCAATAGGATGCGGCTTGCCATGTGATTTGGAACTGTCAAATTGCATGACAAGTTGCACTGGTGTGAACGGGGGTTAAAACAAAAGGTCATTTACAATTTACATTTATAATAAAAAGAAACTTTAGAATTAATGTTAACAGGGAATAATTAATTTGATGGTTTACTTTTAAATGATGTCTAAGTATTTTTCACAAGGATAATATCTGGTATTCTGACTAGCACTAGAGAAATTATTGGCTGGAGCCTCTTCTTATAAGATCTCTCCAATTAAGTCATTACTACCAGCAGGTAAGAACATTAAATTAGCTTGTGATGTTCATAGTTCATCAGCTCTGTACAAATAGCCCCATGAAAGAAAGAAATAAAATAAAAATCTTCATCTTTATTCAAAGGAAGTTGACGACAACGTTGGCTAATTCTGTGACATCCATAAAAAATGCCATAAACATTCATTTGTGAGGAATTAAAGGGCACTCCGGAATCTACTTTAATGGATACAGATTGTTACATATTATCTATACAAAGTCACCATATTATCTAGTACAGTGTGCATTCACTGTTTCTATCCAGTTGAGCCTAAACTCGTATTCTGCTTGGTCAAACAAGCACCCACGAATCCCAACAATCAACAACTGAGGGGCTTTTGGCACGTACAGTTGTGTTCAAAATAATAGCAGTCAGACATCACTAACCTGATCAATTACTGTTTTTGGTAGAAATGATATTTCTACATGGCAAATAATTTACTAGCAGGTGTAGTAGAGTAATAGAAATCCAACAGACCCAACAGTCATGACATGCATGCTGCTGATTCTGTGTAATTGAATCACTAATTGAAAGGGGCATGTTCAAAATAATAGCAGTGTGGAGTTCTATTAGTGAGGTCATTCATTCTTTGTAAAACAGGTGGCAATTATTGCCCTTATTTAAGGAAGGAAGGCAGCAAATGTTGTACATGCTGGTTATAGTGCACTTCTCTCTGAAATTCTGAGGAAAATGGGTAGTTCCAGACATTGTTCAGAAGAACAGCGTACCTTGATTAAAAAGTTGATTGGAGAGGGGAAAACATATAAAGAAGTGCAGAAAAATGATAGGCTGCTCAGCTAAAATGATTGGAAATGTTTTAAAATGGCAACCAAAACCTGAAAGACGTGGAAGAAAGCAAAACACTACCATTGGAATAGATAGAAGAATAGCCAAAATGGCAAGGACTCAGCCAACAATCAGCTCCAGGAAGATCAAAGAAGGTCTAAAGTTACCTGTGAGTACTGTTACAATTAGAAGACACCTATGTGAAGCCAAGCTATCTGCAAGAAGCCCCCGTAAAGTCCCACTGTTGAAAAAAAAAGACGTGCTGAAGAGGTTACAATTTGCCAAAGAGCACATTGACTGGCCTAAAGAGAAATGGCGCAACATTTTGTGGACTGATGAAAGTAAGATTGTTCTTTTTGGGTTTAGTGGCCGGAGACAGTTTGTCAGACGACCCCCAAACACTCAATTCAAGCCACAGTACACTGTGAAGACAGTGAAGCATGGTTGCGCAAGCATCATGATATGGGGATGTTTCTCATACTACGGTGTTGGGCCTATTTATCGCATACCAGGGATCATGGATCAGTTTGAATACATCAGAATACTTGAAGAGGTCATGCTGCCTTATGCTGAAGAGGAAATGCCCTTGACATGGGTGTTCCTACAAGACAACGACCCCAAACACACCAGTAAACGTGCAACATCTTGGTTCCAAACCAACAAGATTGAAGTTATGGAGTGGCCAGCCCAATCCCCAGATCTTAATCCAATAGAAAACTTGGGGGGTGACATCAAAAATGCAGTTTCTGAGGCAAAACCAAGAAATAGAGAAGAACTGTGGAATGTAGTCCAATCATCCTGGGCTGGAATACCTGCAATGCATTTGTGTGTATGGAAATAAAAGCTATTAGAAGGATTTTGAGCTTTATTCACTTTTTTCAACACACTGCTATTATTTTGAACACAACTGTATATAGCAAATTCAGATCTTTGCAGATATTCCCAGGGAAATGGAATTTTCACAAGCATGTCAAATTTTCTCTTCCTAAATGAATACTCTTCAACAGCTGAATCATTCAGGTATGTATGAATGCAATCCAGTGTTTATGATCAGTTTGAGGGAAATTAAAGTTCATGGGGGTTAAAAAAAAAAAAAAAAAAAAAAAAAAAAGCCTTTAGTGTGCAGCTCCCTGCTAACACTTACCTGTGCATGATCTCAGTCCAGCGATAAGAATGAGAGCAGCAGCTCTCCTGGCTCTCTTCCTCCTCATTGGCTGAGACACATTAATGGGTGCCATTGGCTCCAACTGCTGTCAATCACGGTCCAGTGAGGAGGGAACGGGGCTAAGCACTGTGCGTCTTATAGACACAGAGAAGCGGCTCAGGAGCAAGCATGTTCAAGTGCCCCCAGAGGAAGTAGCTTCCTTTGGGGGAACTGAGCAGGGTGGAAAAGGCAGGAGTGCCAGCAGGGGACCCAAGGAGGAGGATCGATGCTGCTCTGTGCAAAACCATTGCACAGGGCAGGTAAGTATGACATATTTGTTTTTTTTTTTTAAACTTTAGTATCATTTTAACAGAAATGCAACTTCAAGCAAATCAGAACAACAATGAAAATATGCCATTCTAACAGTATTATCTATACTTCGTTCTTAACTCAATGTAAGTAAATATGTAATCATAATACTTGTTTTGTCTCAAACAGTTTCTGAGCTTGGCCATATAAAGGATTTGGCCTCCCCCAATCCACGTTCGTATTTCCAACTCGTTTTCCATGACTCCAGTTAGCCATGTGATGCTGGTCAGCAATTTTCTTCCCCCTAGATCTATACAATTGTTTCCATGTATTCCTTACAGAAATCATAAAAACGGAGTGCAACATGAGTCAGGGATTTCATTTTCTCAAAGCACTCTATGCATATTTCAATATAGCAGTTCCAGAATATAATTTGCAGAGGCAATGTATATGGCAGCTCTGCAATATAATTTACAGATGGAATGCAAGGGCCACACAGATATGCATTGCCATCTAATGTTTTTGTGTGATAATAAAGTAGGATCCTCTTCAACGTATCAATATATTTTATTGAGTGTGAGATAATATTGGAGCACCTGGAAGGAGCCCATACAAACACGGGCAAGAAAAATAAATCCATACAAATACTTTTCTGGTCAGGTTTGAACTTAGTGCACAATTGAGTAGTTGTGTTTATATTATTTTGTAGTAAGCATGCTGAAGAAAGCCCTTACCTCTCTGCCAGTCCACCTTTAGTAAGGCTTGAGATGATAATAGGATCAAAAGGCTCTTCAGTGCCAGAAATGGTAATTCCCAAAGGTCCTCCGTACCTCTTCAGTTCCACAGTATAAATAATAGCTCCAGAGCTTTCCTGTTCATCTACAAGTATAAAGATGGTGCCTTGGTATCAATGTAGAGTTCAATCTTAATTAAATGCAGACACTTAGGAGATTAACTGCATTGCATCTTTATTAGTCAATTTGGCATGACAGTGCATGGCTGCCAGACATTTCGGATTACTGGGGCGAAGCATATTTTCCACACCAGAGAATCTGGCAACCATTTAGTCATTAAGTTGCTGACTGTTTTTTTCAATTTGTAGATAAGCAATGCAGAAATATGTATTTAACTCTTGTCTTTAATACCCTATGAAATGCTCGCTGTGACTTTCATGGATATGTGTTAATGAGTGCAATCATAAGCTGCATGCCTTAAACAGAAATGATAGAAATTCAAAAAGAAAAGATCACAAAAGTCACTACTGCTGCTAATAAAAAGATTGTTAACATTTACAAAATTAACATTTTCATAATTATTTAAAGTACAACTAAAGGCTCTGTATGACAGTTTACACAAGTACCAAAACGCAGTTACTATTTAATGTATAAATAAACACAAACTCTTTCTACATTATTTTTTATTGGATTTTAAATGTTAAACACGTAAACATACAATTAGCATTTCAATATTGTGACTCAGTTTATTGCTGCTACTTTTAGTATTAGTTTTCCATTCCAAATAGTATATTTCAATGTTCAATATTCACAATTTAGATATTTAGACCTATCCTCCGAAGTCCTTTTTAAGAAAAACAACCTATTAACAACTACATATTACAAGGTTTGCATAAATTGTGGCATCGAGATCTGTGTTACTATTTTGTGTCTGGTTCAACGTATAACTTTGCAGAATTACTGTAACAAATTATTCAGTAGACATACGGTTTTGACTGTATTTTTATTGAAGTAGTTGTTGCAAGTTAATGGACAGAGGGGCCAGTGCAGGCATGGATAGCCATGGATCCTATAGTTTTAAGGAAAAGTTTACTTATCTAAAAAAATAATAAATGCATATTTTTTTTTGCAGGTAAAAACTCAGGCTCCTGCAGACTGTCAGTGTATCTGTCTGCTTGTACGGGCAGGCTGTTACACATTGACAGGAAGAATCAATGAACTACCTAGAGCGCTCACTAGCACTGTGGTAATTCATTGAGAAACTACCAGCCATCAGCCGCAAAGGCTTTTGGCACTTGTAGGGGGAGTGGGGAGATGGGGAGCCAGGGTTTGGGGAGATGTCTCCGGTGGTTAGGGCTGCAGGGGAGGTGGAGTCAGTGGCTTGGATCCAGGTTTCGGTGACCGCTAGGAGGTTGAGGGAGTGGGAGACAAAGAGGTCGTGGATGGCGGTGAGCTTGTTGCAAACCGAACGGGCGTTCAGGAGTGCAACCGAGAGGGGAGGGGTGGATGCGGGGAGGAGGGGGACAGATATGAGGTTGAGGGGGTTGCGGGGGCTGGCGGGAGTAGGGGGGTGCCGAGAGGGGGAGTGGGGAGATGGGGGGCCAGGGTTTGGGGAGATGTCTCCGGCGGTTAGGAGAAGGAGGAGGGTGAGGAAGGTGGCATGGGAACGGGATGAGCAGGAGCGTGTGGGTCTGTTGGTGGTGACATGTGAGTCGGCGGGGGAGTGGAGTATCAGGAGGAGGTGGTGAGAGCCGTAGAGGGGCGAAGGAAGGAGTGAGGGTGCAATGTAGAGTCGTTTTGGGGGAGTAGGGGGGTGGGGGGAGGCAAGTTTGGGAATAGAGGAGAGGAGAACGAGGAGGAGGAGTGCAGGTGGCATGCTAGGGCGAGCAGAGTGCTGGTTGGGTCAGAGAGGAGGGAGGTTCCAGTCGGGACGTGAGGATGGGGGAGTCTGTTATGCCATGTCGGAGTTCATCAGTGTCCAATCGTAGGAGGGGAGTGGGAGTGGGGGGCGGCTGGGGCCGCAGCTGGCTGGTTGCAGTCTGTGAGTCCTGTAGGCCGGCGTCCTTGTGTGTTGTGGCACAGCGTCGGTGGGCACAGTGGGGCGGCGGCTGGACGAGCCGTGGGACGCGGTGATTGGAGATGTTGTAGGCCCGGCGTCAGGGGTGCTGGAGGCCTGGCATCGGGAGGCGTTGAGGGCTCGGCTTCGGGAGGCGATGGGGGCCCAGCGGTGGGAGGCGATGAGGGCCTGGTGTCAGGAGTAGCTGAGGACCCGGCGTCAGGAGTAGCTGAGGACCCGGCGTCAGGAGGTGCAGAGGGCCCGGTGTCAGGGGGTGCTGAGGGCCCGGCGTCAGGGGGTGCTGAGGGCCCGGCGTCAGGGGGTGCTGAGGGCCCGGCGTCAGGGGGTGCTGAGGGCCCGGCGTCAGGGGGTGCTGAGGGCCCGGCGTCAGGGGGTGCTGAGGGCCCGGCGTCAGGGTGTACTAGAGGCCTGGTGGCAGGAGGTGGTGTAGGACGGCGTCTGGAAGTGGTGCGGACCGATGTCCGGAATGGGCAAGGGGTTGGAGGGTGCCTCCGTCGGATGGAGCGGGGCTCTGTCCCCCTTGCTACTGTACAGCGCTGAGCATACCCTTTGGCGCTATATAAATACTGTATAATAATAATTCACAAATCTCTGTGAATAAATGAAACTGCTGTGCTAGTGGAGCCCCACATGGCCACGTTCTTTTCAAATTATGAAAGGGTTCGGGGAGAAGATCCCCAGCCTGCTGTCACAATGGGGGGAGATCGTCAAGAGGCTTTATTTATGATATCTACAACTGATTGCCAGTACAGATAAAACTTGGGGCACTTAAATAGTGTCAAGATTTAGCCTGCAGTTTCCTGCCTGTGATATTCTTACCTCCTTGCTGCAGCACTTCTGCTAGACCTGTGTTTCTTAATTACATGTGCTGCTCACCTGCGTTCACCTATGGACGTCACCTGCTCTACCATGGATTTTTATCCTTTTCTCTTCCATCGCTTCCTGGCACGCCGCCCAGTCTGCTTCCCTACATAAAGCATGCTCAGAACAGCCCGTGCTGCCTGAGCAACTTCCCAGTTTCTCCAAACTCCTAGTTTGCCTTGCATTACTTGCATTGCATTCTGTGTCTGACTTCCCATGTACTGACCGCAGCTTCATCTACCTTTTTTGCTTTTCTGCAGCCTGCTCTGACCATGCCTTATTTCTCAGATCCTCTTCTGTCTCCCGCTATCTGAACTCTGCATATGTGAGTGGTCTCTGCATTGTTATCTGGGTGTACCTGGGGGCTGTGACCTGATTACAGCTTGCTGAAAGTCCATCCTCACCATCAGGGGTTCTGGTGAAAAAGCAGGCTGGGGCTTAAACTCCGCAACCTGGGGAACCTTGGTATTCTACAAGGGCTCACTACCACAGAAACCTGCCAAATACCATATATAATAGTTCACCTGGAGAACTATGACATCATATGACAATTTGGAGTGTTGCTTCAATGCCATTGGAATAGCTTTTGTGGGATGCAATATACCCTATTATAAATAATTGCATTAACCATTTGCCCTCCAGAGGATTTACCCCCTTTCCTGACCAGGACATTTTTTGCGATGTGGTGCTGCATTACTTTAACTGAAAATTGCGCGGTCATGCAACGCTGTACATGAAATTAAATGTGTGTCCTTTTTTCCCACAAATAAAGCGTTTTATATTTTTTGTGCTGGAAAACAAAAAAAGACCGACAATTTTGAAAAAAAAAAAAAATATATTTTTGACTTTTTGCTATAACACATATCTAGTAAAAAAGTTTTTAAAAAATCACATTTCGTCATAAATTTAGGCCAAAATGTATTCTGCTACATGTCTTTGCTAAAAAAAAAAAACCCCAATACGTGTAAATTAATTGCTTTAAGTGAAAGTTAAAGAGTCTACAAATGGCAGTATATACAGTATCTCACAGAAGTGAGTCCACCCCTCACATTTTTGTAAATATTTTATTCTATCTTTTCATGTGACAACACTGAAGAAATGACATTTTGCTACAATATAAAGTAGTGAGTGTACAGCCTGTATAACAGTGTCAATTTGCTGTCCCCTCAAAATAACTCAATACACAGCCATTAATGTCTAAACCGCTGGCAACAAAAGTGAGTACACCCCTAGAGTGAAAATGTCCAAATTGGGCCCAAAATGTCAATATTTTGTGTGGCCATTATTTTCCAGCACTGCCTTAACCCTCTTGGGCATGGAGTTCACCAGAGCTTCACAGGTTGCCACTGGAGTCCTCTTCCACTCCTCCATGACAACATCACGGAGCTTGCGCTCCTCCACTTTCCGTTTGAGAACGCTCCACAGATGTTCAATAGGGTTTAGGTCTGGAGACATGCTTGGCCAGTCCATCACCTTTACCCTCAGCTTCTTTAGCAAGGCAGTGGTCGTCTAGGAGGTGTGTTTGGGGTCATTATGTTGGAATACTGCCCTGTGGCCCAGTCTCCGAAGTGAGGGGATCATGCTCTGTGTCAGTATGTCACAGTACATGTTGGCATTCATGGTTCCCTCAATGAACTGTAGCTCCCCAGTGCCAGCAGCACTCATGCAGCCCCAGATCATGACACTCCAGACCATGACACTCCCACCACTATGCTTGACTATAGGCAAGACACACTTGTCTTTGTACTCCTCACCTGGTTGCCGCCACATACGTTTGACACCATCTGAACCAAAAAAGTTTATCTTGGTCTCATCAGACCACAGGACATAGTTCCAGTAATCCATGTCCTTAGTTTGCTTGTCTTCAGCAAACTGTTTGCTGGCTTTCTTGTGCATCATCTTTAGAGGAGGGTTCCTTCTGGGATGACAGCCATGCAGGCCAATTTGATGCAGTGTGTGGCGTATGGTCTAAGCACTGACAGGCTGACCCCCCATCTCTTCAACCTCTGCAGCAATGCTGGCAGCACTCATACGTCTATTTCCCATAGACAACCTCTGGATATGACGCTGAGCATGTGCACTCAACTACTTTGGTCAACCATGGCGAGGCCTGCTCTGAGTGGAACCTGTCCTGTTAAACCGCTGTATGGTCTTGGCCACCGGGCTGCAGCTCAGTTTCAGGGTCTTAGCAATCTTCTTATAGCCTAGGCCATCTTTATGTAGAGCAACAATTCTTTTTTTCATATCCTCAGAGAGTTCTTTGCTATGAGGTGCCATACAGCGCTGAGCAAACCTTGTTCCGCTATATAAATACTGTATAATATTAATAATAATAATGTTGAACTTCCAGTGATCAGTATGAGAGAGTGAGAGCGACAACACCAAATTTAACACACCTGCTCCCCATTCACACTTGAGACCTTGTAACACTAACAAGTCACATGACACCGGGGAGGGGAAATGGCTAATTTGGCCCAATTTGGACATTTTCACTTAGGAGTGCACTCACTTTTGTTGCCAGCGGTTTAGACATTAATGGCTGTGTGTTGAGTTATTATGAGGGGGCAGCAAACTGACACTGTTATACAAGCTGTACACTCACTACTTTACATTGTAGCAAAGTGTCATTTCTTCAGTGTTGTCACATGAAAAGATATAATAAAATATTTAAAAAAAATGTGAGGGGTGAACTCACTTCTGTGAGATACTGTATACTGAAAACTTTATTTAAAATTATTTTTACATTAGTAATGGGGGCAATCAGCGACTTATAGCGGGACTGCAGTGGGCATTCTGACACTGGGTGGGAACTGCCACTGACATTCCAATGACACTAATACAGTGATCAGTGCTAATAAACAGCACCGACACTGTACTAATGACACTGGGCAGGAAGGGGTTAACATCTGGGGTGATCAAAGGGTTAACAATGTGCTGTTTTTCATAATGTGCTGTGTGTATTTACTAGGGAAACATGTTGCTGTGTATTTCTCTGCTGTGCAGAGAAATACATAGCCGCACGTTCCTGCCGGCAGGAGGGAGACCTGTGTTTTTTTTTGTTTTTTTTTTTACACACAGTTCTCTCCCCTGTCAGTGTTACCCTGTGAGCACTGTGTGCCTGAGGGTAATCTCCAGCCAGAACCCAGTGATTGACATCCGTAGATGCCAATGGCAGCGCGGGCAGGGCGGCATGCGCGCCCCCTACCCAGAAATGCAAATCACATATATATATATACACGTGATTTTGCACAGCCCTGCCGCCCTGTAGAAGTAATTCTACTATAAGGCGGCGGGCAAGCGGTTAACCTGTTTTGTAACGTTATAACACTTATTATTTTTTCCAGGGCTCTTATGTTGTGTTATGTGCTAGCTTTCCAATTAAAGGGATATGTGTAAAAAAATTTGGGGATTGAATTTGCATAGTCAGAACATGTCATAATAAAAACTTTCATTACTTTCCCTGACTAAGCCAAATCCTCTTTCATTTGTTTCTCACATGCTCCTCGTGCAAGACACTGCAGCTCACAGTGGGAGGGTTTCAAAAACATAGGCAGTGCTGTCAATCCAAAAAGCAGTGGCCAGGAGTAGGTGTGGCTAGGTGGCTAGGTGCTGATGAACAAGCTGCAGACCTGTGAATCAGCAATGATAATACTGATAACCACAACCCCTGTGACATCTTATTAGCACTCTAAGGCAGCAGTGTAGTGCCAACTCTGCTCTGAATTCAGGAGCAGTGCAATAAAAATGAGAAAAAGAGAATACAAAATTGAATTTCTGATAAAAATGAAGATACCTTCTGTTTTAAAGTGGCAGCCATAACTTGAGTTTACAACATACATAACTATCCCATTACAACAACCAAACATAAACAAAGTGATCAACATATACTAAGTGCTAAAGGAAAATATATCACTCAGTTTTATTTCTGGTCTCACTGTGCCATAATGCAGATGTCTTGGCTACATTAAGTCCTATGCTTCAAGCTGTATGTTTCAATTTGGTTATTATGGAGCACAGGTAGTCCCCCACCAGGTTCTACTATCTGCAAATGAATCCTGAAAGTTGAATATCTTCAGATCCAGAACGGGCTGGACACCCAGTTTGAGAACTGCTAAAAAGGTTTGAATAGAAATGTTTCTTCTGTTGGAAAAGGGGTATTGACCCCTTGAAACTACAGTTGCTGGACAGCAACTAGCAGCTGTCACGATCGAGAAGGTGAAGTGGGGAAGAAAGCAGAGTGCAAAACTTCAGTTTGTAGCCCCTGGAAACAACACTGAGACTTTCTGGGAACAGAAGGCTGACAGATGCCCCCCATTCATAAAAGTGAGGACACCTCATCTCTAAGCGGTGGCCTAGGAATCAGTCTTGAGTGGTTTAGAAGGCCATGACTTCTTATAACAAATACCAATTTTAGACTCGGCATTGAAAGACAGAGGAGTGAAAGGAACCTATCTTGACCACAGAAGTAAAAGTCCTACTGAGAGAGATACAAGCCTTCTAATTCTGGGGGAGGACCAAACAGACACTCACTTTGAAAGGATAACTGCTCAAGGAGTTTCTTGCATGAGAGCTCAGCTAACTGGCATTTAAGCCAAAGTTTGGGCTTTGAAGATTTGGCAAAGTGTATACACCAAGCCATTCGTACAACTGTGTAAGACCATAGGTTAAAGGTCACAGACACACCCCTAAAGATTGTGCTAGGTTTCATGTGCGAAGGCTAGGTTCACTTCTATGCAGGTTGCAGTTCCAGGCCATTTTTCTGCCTGTTTTGCGTTTTTTATGCATTTTTTTTTGGTAACAGAAAAGTATCTTCTTTTCATGTAGTGTGCCTTTGATGCAACTTTACATTCTCTGGCACTCAAGTAGCACCAAAGTTGAGCAGGAACCTTTATGTTACCAAAGTTGCATGTTAGTGTTAGGGTTGAGAAGTACAGTTAGGGTTAACTGTTAGGGCTAGGGTTAAATGTTAAAGTTAAGAGCTAGGTTTAGGGTTAAGGGTTAGAGCTACCACAGGAACAGAAATCGTTTGTGGGTAGTAAAAATCTTTTCTATACAGGACTGGCTCTATCAAGTGAGTGAATCAGGAAAATATTGTCCTGTTTGGGCAACACTAACAAAATATCCAGACAACAATATGCAGACTATTACTATTTTCCTATTGGAAGCGAGCTGGCAGAAGCTGGTGTCGGACTCGGGAGCCCGGCAGTCTGTTTGATTTAAATATACTGTAGGTACAGTATATAGGATGAAGGATTTTAACCTCTTCACGCCGGCGCCTCCCGGCCCTTTAAGAGGTTTCAGACGTTGGGAGGCAGAGCGTAGTTTTAGGGTCGTGTGACCGCCGTAATTCGCTGTCATAACGGTCCCATGATTGGAAAAGGTCCCGATCGCAACAGGAGATTGGGAACTTTCCATGAGACACTGACATATGTGCTGGGAACACACAGGGCGCGCGCTCTCAGCACATATATGTTTTCAAATGGTATGTAAATATGCGGCCGCTCGGCATCAAGGCTCTGCCGCCGAGAGGCTGCATATTTGCTTACGATCGGTGTCAAGGGGTTAAACGATATCCTATTTTCTAAATACCCTGCATACACATCCACTACTTAATTGCCCTTTTATCCATTTTTCATTAAATAATTTGAGTTTTTCTGCCTCCTGCCTTACTTTCCATGAGCTCCCAAACCTCTCCTTTTCCCACTCACTTGCCTTTGTTTAGAATGAGCAGTGCATTTTAGTTGTGGTCATGAGCACTGTTCTGCGCATGCTATAAATTCCATAGCTTACAGTCCAACTCAAGAGTGAGCAAGAGATGGTGGCTACATTCTTAAATACAGTGGGACCATGCAGAACAAATATAGCCACTCTCTTAACAGGAAGTCTGATCACAGGCAGGAAAAAAAAAAAAAGGAGATCTGAAGGAGGTTGAGAGCAATGGAAGGTACTTTTTCCTTGCATGTAAAGTCTGCCATTCTGTTAAAATATCAAGGGAGAATTCCTCAGGGCCAAGTACTTTTAGGTTGCAGTAACCCAGATAGTGGGGTAACAACCGCTACATCACGCAATCAGGTGAGAGCCAGGAGATGTTTCCAGTCCCACCCAGAGAAAAATGCAGGGGCACATCCGCAGTATAGCCAGTATAACTAACATGGTACCACAGGGAACTACAGTATTGTTTAAAAGCGTAAAAAGATGGGTGGTGTCCTTTAGACAATTAGATCCATATATATTTGGACACAATCACAATATCATACTTTTGGCTCTGTATGCCACCAGAATAAATTAAAACAAAACAATCCAAATTAATATGAAGTGCAGACTTTCAGCTTTAATTGAAGGGGATGAACATATCAAGTGCAAATTTTAGGAACTGTAACCATTTTTACACACAGTCTCTCCATTTTCAGGGGCTCAAATTTAACTGGACAAATGAATAGAATCATAAATAAAAT
Organism: Staurois parvus; assembly: GCF_062004578.1. Classification (NCBI taxonomy): domain Eukaryota; kingdom Metazoa; phylum Chordata; class Amphibia; order Anura; family Ranidae; genus Staurois; species Staurois parvus. Next base: position 26,630,277 of record NW_028317943.1, read on the forward strand.
GTTCATTTTAAATATTTTCTTGAAAATCTTTTACAGGCAATGACTGCCTGAAGTATGGAACCCATGGACATTACCAAAGACTGGGTTTCCTTCTTTCTGATGCTTTGCCAGGACTTAACTTCAGCGGTCTTCAGTTGTTCTTTGTTTGTGGGTCATTCTGCTTTTAGTTTTGCCTTCAGCAAGTGAAATACATGCTCAATTGGGTTGAGATCGGGTGATTGACTTGGCCATTGCAGAATATTCCACTTCTTTTCCTTCAAAAGCTCCTGCGTTGCTTTTGCAGTGTGTTTTGCATCATTGTCCATCTGTACTGTGAAGCAGCGTCCAATCAACTTTGCTGCATTTGGCTGAATCTGGGTTGACAGTATATCTCTAAACACTGCAGAATTCATCCGGCTGCTTCTGTCACATCATCAATAATCACTAATGACCCAGTGCCACTGGAAGCCATGCATGCCCATGCCATCACACTGCCGCCACCATGTTTTACAGATGACGTTGTGTGCTGTGGATCATGAGCTGTTCCAAGCCTTCTCCACACTTTTTTTCTTCCCGTCATTCTGGTACAGATTAATCATAGTTTCACCTGTCCAAAGAATGCTTTTCCAGAACTGGTCTGGCTTTTTTTTAGATTTTTTTTGGCAAAGTCTAATCTGGCTTTTCTATTCTTCAGGCTTAAGAATGATTTGCACCTTGTGGTTAACCCTCTGTATTTGCTCTCGTGAAGTTACATAGTTAGTCTGGCTGAAAAAAAGACAAAAGTCCATCCAGTTCAACCATAAAAAAAAAAGTTATAATCCTATGCCCACAGTTGATCCAGATGAAGGCAAAAAAACCAGCAAAGAATGATCCAATTTGCTCCTGCAGGGGAAAAAAATTCCTTCCTGTTTCCTCGAGAGGCAATCGGACATTCCCTCGATCAACTTTACCTATAAATAGTAGCCAGTTATATTCTGTGTATCCAAGAAAGCATCCAGGCCTTTTTTAAAGCAGTCCACTGAGCTGGCAAGAACCAACTCTTGAGGGAGTCTATTCCACATTTTCACACCTTTCTGTGTTTGAACTCATTTATGTGGTCTTTTATTAAACTCTTCTCTTGATTGTAGACTTTGACAATGATATGCCCACCTCCTGGAGAGTCTTCTCCACTTGTCTGGAAGTTGTGAATGAGTTTTTCTTTACCATAGAGAGGATCCTGTGATCATCCACCACTGTTGTCTTCCATGGACGTCCATGCCTTTTTATGTTGCGGAGCTCACCAGTGCATTTTTCTTTCCTCAGAATATACCAAACTGTTCATTTGTCTACTCCTAATGTTGCTGCTATCTCTCTGATGGATTTGTTTAGTTTTTGAAGCCTTACAATGGCCTGTTTCACTTGCATAGACAGCTCCTTTGAACGCATGATGTAGGTTCACAGCAATAGGTTCCAAATGCAAATACCACACTTAGAATCAACTCCAGACCTTTTACCTGCTTAATTGAAGAAATAACGAAGGAGTAGCCCACACCTGGCCATGAAAGTGCTTTTGATTCAATTGTCCAATTACTTTTGGTCCCTTGAAAAAGGGGGATGGCTACTCTTAAGAGCTGTAATTCCTAAACCCTTCCTCTAATTTGGATGTACATACCCTCAAATTAAACCTGAGAGTGTGCACTTGCAGCCCATATGCATTGTGTACCTATAGCTTGAATATGTTTTGGTAAACACCTGAAAAAAAACTAAAATTGTGCCTGTGTCCAAATATATATGGACCTAACTGTATATGATGGTAATACCAGCATTAATGGTTGATGGGTTCTACTGATGTATTCACTCGCTCCTTCGGTCAGGGAACCCCTAGCCAAAATGACTGGAAAATCCATTTGTATCAAACCTTGTGCAACAGTTTCAACAACAGTATGCTGGACATGGAGGAAATGTACTAAACTCATGTGGGCTTGCCCCACGTGTGAAAAGCCATGGGGTTCCCATTTCTGCCTATAACTGCTTAGGAGGGGATTATTTGCACCACTATGAAATCATCAGGAATTCAGGGAAGCAAGTCAGGTGCTTAGTATGCACCCACGGCACACCTGTTGTAGGAGGCTCAAACACAATTTTGGACATTATGTATGTACAGCGCTATTTCCAAAGTCATGACCACACTAAAACTGAGTGGAAATTGTGAGTATGTACTCATATGAACTGCGAACTTGCACCAGAGCACCAGAGTTTTATGTATGTAGCAGGAATTTTGCTGTCTGTTATATTGGAGCTGTGTACATTTGTTTATATGTCTATTTAAAATTGTGATGCGTAAGCATACTTTAAATCACCACTACGGATTAAATTTATCAATCCAGTCTATGGTAGAGCAAGGGCGCAGTCTTTATTGATGTGAGGATATTTGTATTATCCTCCTAAATAGACAATTTTTGTGCAGACATCTCAGTGAGGGGATTATCGGATATCTCATGGATGTCCCATACTTTGAAAACCCCAGTTGCAGTTGGGATACAGCTGCAGGAATGTCACAGCTACAATTTTTTTATACAATGTAAAGGCTTTCCTATATCTTCAGCATGATATATCTTGGAGGGACACAAATACCTAGAATATGACTTTTGGTTTGAGGTAGGATATTCCTTGATGGACACATTGTCCTTTAAATTAGAGGAGAATATAAATACTGTCTCTGAAATACCGTATTTTTTGCTCCATAAGACGCACGAGACCATAAGATGCACCTAGATTTTAGAGGAGGAAAACAGGAAAAAAAAATATTCTGAACCAATGGACTGCAGACATAGTACAGGAGATGACCAGAGACTGCAGACATAGTACAGAAGACCAGAGACTGCGGACATAGTACAGAAGACCAGAGACTGTGGACATAGTACAGAAGACCAGAGACTGCGTACATAGTACAGAAGACCAGAGACTGCGGACATAGTACAGAAGACCAGAGACTGCGGACATAGTACAGAAGACCAGAGACTGTGAACATAGTACAGAAGACCAGAGACTGTGAACATAGTACAGAAGACCAGAACTGCAGACAGAGTACAGAAGACCAGAGACTGTGGACATACTACAGAAGACCAGAGACTGTGAACATAGTACAGAAGACCAGAACTGCGGACAGAGTACAGAAGACCAGAGACTGCGGACATAGTACAGAAGACTAGAGACTGCGGACATACTACAGATGACCAGAGACTGCGGACACAGTACAGAAGACCAGAGACTGCGGACCTTTGGGGAGTGGAGGGGGGGGGGGGAGCGGGTACCCAAATTTTACAGGAACCCGCTCCCACTTTCGCGGAATTGTCCTTCCCCCTCCCTCCCCGTAGTCTTCAGGGACACGTGACAGGTCCCAGAAGATTATAGGGCCATTCACAAAGCGCGGCGCTTCTCGCGCATGCTCAGTGGGCATCTGGCTGTGAAGCCGCAAGCTGTCACAGCCGGGTGTACATGTCGGCGCCGGGGAGAGAAGACGGAGGAGACCGCTGGACCGAGGAACAGTTAGGGACACTGAAGGTCTGCAGAGAAGAGTTGAGCGGCCGGCTCGGTATTCTAACACGGGGGGAATACCAGGCAGGCTGCTCCATATTCGCTCCATAAGACGCACAGACATTTTCCCCTATTTTTTTGGGGGAAAAAAGCGCGTCTTATGGAGCAAAAAATACGGTAGTTCTGCATAGATACTGCACCTATTTATGATTTAGCATATTTTCCTGCAAGCACAGCTTCTCTGAGACCAGTAAACCATCCTTTAACCTCTAACTTTATGCCTTACATGTCATGTAGCGCTGCACAAATGCTTTTTTTCACTGCAAGCTGAGCATTTTTAACATTGTCATTACTTACATTCAAAGTCTCACACCAAGGTATTGGAGAAGTTGTACTTCCAGGTAAATACACTGGGGTTTAGGAGACATTACCAACTTCTTTGCTATACCTTGGATATTGCATTCCTGGTGTAGCTCTATATATTTACATATCTTGACATTTGTTTTTCCGCATTACATGGTTTATTGATTTTAGGATGTGGCCTGTCCCAGTGTTCTTTTTGGACTCCTGAGCTATGTACACATTCTTTATAAATATGTTGAATATCCACATATACACAGCTCAAAAAAATGAAAGGAACACTTTTTAATCAGAGTACAGCATCAAGTCAATTAAACTCCTGGGATATTGATCTGGTCAGTTAAGTAGCAGAGGGGGTTGTTAATCAGTTTCAACTGCTTTGGTGTTAATTAAATTAACAACAGGTGCACTAGATGGGCAACAACGAGACAATCCCCAAAACAGGAACGGTTTTACAGGTGGAGGCCACTGACAATTTTTTCCCCCAAACTCATCTTTTCTGCCTGTGTTTCACTAGTTTTGCATTTGGCTAGGGTCAGTGTCACTACTGGTAGCATGAGATGATACCTGGACCCTATAGAGGTTTTACAGGCAGTCCAAATCCTCCAGGATGACACATCAATACGTGGCATTGCCAGAAGGTTTGCTGTGTTTCCCAGCACAGTCTCAAGAGCATGGAGGAGATTCCAGGAGACAGGCAGTTACTCTAGGAGAGCTGGACAGGGCCATAGAAGGTTCTTAACCCATCAGCAGGACCGGTATCTACTCCTTTGTGCAAGGAGGAACAGGATGAGCACAGCCAGAGCCCTACAAAATAACCTCCAGCAGGTCACTGGTGTTAATGACTCTAATCAAACAATCAGAAACAGACTTCATGAGGGTGGCCTGAGGGCCCGACGTGCTCTATTGGGCCCTGTGCTCACTGCCCGGTACCATAGAACAAGATTGACATTTGCCATTGAACACCAGAATTGGCAGGTCCCCCACTGGTGCCCTGTGCTATTTTACAGATGAGAGCAGGTTAACCTTGAGCACATGTGACAGTTTTAAAAGGGTCTGGAGAAGCCATGCAGAACGTTATGTTGCCTGTAACATCATTCAGCATCACCATTTTGGTGGTGGGTCAGTGATGGTCTGGGGAGGCATATCCATGGAGGGAAGCACAGACCTTTACAAACTAGACAATGGCACTTTTGACTGCCATTAGGTAACGGGATGAAATCCTTTGACCCATTGTCAAACCCTACGCTAGTGCAGTGGGTCCTGAGTTCCTTCCTGGTGCACAACAAAGCCTGGCCTCATGTGGTGAGAGTATGCTGGCAGTTACTTGAGGATTAAGGAATTGATACCATTGAATGGCTCCCACGCTCGCCTGACCTAAATGCAATACAACACCTCTGGGATATCATGTTTTGGTCCATCCGATGCTGCTCACCACAGACTGTCCAGGGGCTCAGTGATGCCCTGGCCCAGACCTGGGAGGAAATACCCCAAGAAACTATCTGTTGTCTCATCAGGAGCATGCCCCGACATTGCCAGGCATGCATACAAGCACGTGGGGGCCATACAAACTACTGAGTACCATTTGGAATTGCTGCAATGAAATTTCAGCAAAATGGACTAGCCTGCTGTATCATTTTTTTCACTTTGATTTTCGGGGGGTCTTTGAATTCAGTCCTCTGTAGGTTTATAATTTTCATTCCTCAAACGATGGGGCATCCTTATGTTTCTAACACATTACCCAGTCAATATCAGTATAGATATCCAGCATGACATTTTTTTCCCCATTGAGATCTGATGTGTTTTCAAAGTGTTCCTTTAATTTGTTTGAGCAGTGTATGTGTGAGATATGTTGTTGACAGTACTTTCATTTATTTATGCTAGGAGAGCTCTTCAATTTTTCTAGGGAAGGCTCATGGGTCTTAATGTGGTGTCTTATGTTCGTGAACAATAAACAAAGTTGAGTGGGACATGGCTTGGTTTTTTCTTTATTTGAGATATCATTTGCATATTATAATGAGTGCATAGTCAGAAAATTTAGGTCCGCTGTAGTCTATAAACACCATATTTGCTTGGGTTCTATAGTTATAATTTACTGTAGATTCCAATCCAATGGAAGATTTATAGCCCATTAATTTTTCCTTTGTTTCTGACTGATTAACTTTAATTTGGTTCTCTTTTTATGCACAGCTGCCTTTGCTTTTACAAAACAGTGATATGGTAAAGGTAAAATTAGGTTATCGGTTCAAATTCCAACCAGGGCACTACCTGCCTGGAGTTTGCATGTTCTGCCTGTGCGGGGTTTCCTCCGGTTATTCCGGCTTCCTCCCACACTCCAAAGACATGCTGGTAGGTTAATTAGATCCTGTCTAAATTGGTCCTAGTGTGTGTATGTATGAATTTGAGTTAGGGACCTTAGAGGTCAGGGACTGATGTGTATGCACAATATATATGTAAATTATTGCGTAAATTGTCAGCACTATATAAGTACCCATAATAATAATAATTATTTAGTCAGTCTAAAGCAGTGGTGGCCAGATGCTTTGCTTGCTTTTATCTGGCCCTTAGGGCATGATTTCATCCACTAGCAACAATGGGGCATGATTCCCCCCAATGATACCAATGAAGGGGCACAATTACTCCCAATGACGCCAACGATGGGGCACAATTCCTGCCAATGATCGGGCACAATTCCTCCCAATGATGCTAACAACAGGGCACAATTAGCCCAAATTACACTAACGATGAGGCATAACTCCTCCTAAAGGATACCTTCAATGGGGCACAATTCCTCCTAATGATACCAATGATAGTGCACAGTTCCTCCCACTGACACCAATGATGAGGCACAGGTCCTCCCAATAACACCAACAATGGGGCACAGTTTCTCCTAATGGCACCAATAATGGGGCACTATTCCACTAACACAAAAAATGGGGCATTGTTTTTTCCCCAATGATGTCGGGACCTTTTCTTTTCCCAGTGGCCATAGTCCAACCTCCCTAAAGTCTGAAAGACAGTAAACTGGCCCTCTGTTTAGAAAGTTTGGAGATCCCTGGTCTAAAGCATTCAATGCAAAGAACAATTGCACCGTACGTAAAAACAATGTACACAAAAAGGAAATAGAGTACATTTTCATTTACTGGTCATTTACTGACAAATGCAGCTCTTTCAATCCCATGCCCTGCCCACTGTAATACTAAATTGCTCAAACTAGATAGATTTTATGTTGGTCTAAGGCTATAGCTACCAATTTGTAGAATTCATTATTGCTTTTTAATATATGGTTATTCTGTTTTTATCATATCATTACCAAAAGAGACAAAAGTAGAAAATAGATCACAAAAGAGAAGAAATGAGGATAAAATGAAATGGGATTTAATAATTTTGTTAACCTCCTAACCTGAGTTATCTTCATCTTTGCGTATCTTCAGCTTCACCAGGTCTTCACATTGCTGTAAAATCTGAACTGCATCCTCCATAGAGCAGTTGTCCAGCCGGATGTTGTCTATGGCAAGCAGTTTATCCCCCAGCTCCAGAGTCCCTGTGCTGTACATGGACAATCATGTTTGGATGAAAATGTTAATAAAGAAAAATTCAACCTAAAAACCAACTCAGCAATGTCAATTCCCATAATTCTATCTGTTTTATTTGTCCTCAGACCTCATATTCAATGCAACAGCTCTCCAAGAAAGACAAATTAATGGCAGTCTAATCATTTATTTTCACAAAGACAGCTTTGGCTATACAGCATCAACATATTCCACAGTGATTTACAGTGTACCTAGAGTCATTCATATCAGCTTCTGGGCTGGAAGAAGCTTATAGCCTAATCTAACCTCACCTATCATGAGGGCCCTTTCCCTGACCATGTCCTGCCAAGGGAACAATATACTACAAGAATTTACTACATATAAATCCAATGCTTGGCGCAACTGTCCTGTAGGAACATAAATTAAATCTATGCCCCTGAGTAGTTATACAGTAAAGTATGCTTCAGCCAATTTTATGTTTTATACTACTACAAAAATCTATAGAACAGAACACTCACCGATGTGCAACACTGCCTTTCTTTATATCTGAAATAACCAGTGGATCTCCTGTTTTCCTACTGGACGGAGCTGTAAAACAGACAAAAAAGCAGGACTTTATCAAGCTAAAAACTTTGTGATACAATTAGAATTTGTTTTAGATAATTAAAAAACCCTCACAAAATAGTTATTACAAAAGTGGCAAACTGCTTTCTATATATTGAGAAACACAAACAATGACAAGTTCAATAAAAGAACAAAAGACCAATTGGCCCTTGGCATGCAGAGATGATTATAAGAAATGAAACCTACATAGTTAAGATTAGAAAACAAATAACATTTTAGCTTCCTGGGCTCTGGGAAACCAACAGACCATTGCTGGAAAATGGGGAATCTCAAGTTATGAAATCAAGGAGATACTAATTAAGAATTAAGAAATCTAAGAAAAATGTGCACGATGGATTAAATCCAAATGCTTAAATTCATAGCAAGCAATCAGTCCAGTAAGCAGTACAAGATAGATTCTGATAGGCTACAACACATACTGCACATTGCTTTAACTAAGACTGGTATTATCCTTGTACAACACTAAGCCTGGGTTCACAGGCTTAGGCACCACATCACAATCGCACCCCATTTATGTGAACTGCTGCAGGTGTGTGTGTTAAGTTAACAACACCCCGAAATCGGTTTGCAAAAAGTGGTGCGATGTGTAGAATCATAGCTTGGGTGTGAATACCTATGTGATCCAATTCTAGTGCAGACCAAAAACAGTGTCCTGCACTTTCTTGGTGTGGATGCGGTGCGATTTGAGCCATACAAAATATATGGCTCAAATCGCACTGCATAGAATTCGCATGTGATTTTCACAAGAATGAGGTGCAGTTCCTGTGTGGATCACATGCAACATGCTACACTGCAGAAGTGTGAACCCAGGCTCAGACTTTAATCAAACCAGTCCTACATTCAAGAATATACAGGCCAAGATAGATTACTAAATTGTAATATATATATATATATATATATATACACACATACACACACACACATATATATCTACAGTCAGTTCCATAAATATTGGGACATCGACACAATTCTAACATTTTTGGCTCTATACATTACCACAATGGATTTGAAATGATGAGCTTTAACTGCAGACTGTCAGCTTTAATTTGAGGGTATTTACATCCAAATCAGGTGAACGGTGTAGGAATTACAACAGTTTGCATATGTGCCTCCCACTTGTTAAGGGACCAAAAGTAATGGGACAATTGGCTTCTCAGCTGTTCCATGGCCAGGTGTGTGTTATTCCCTCATTATCCCAATTACAATGAGCAGATAAAAGGTCCAGAGTTCATTTCAAGTGTGCTATTTGCATTTGGAATCTGTTGCTGTCAACTCTCAACATGAGATCCAAAGAGCTGTCACTATCAGTGAAGCAAGCCATCATTAGGCTGAAAAAACAAACAAACCCATCAGAAAGATAGCAAAAACATTAGGCGTGGCCAAAACAACTGTTTGGAACATTCTTAAAAAGAAGGAACGCACCGGTGAGCTCAGCAACACCAAAAGACCCGGAAGACCACGGAAAACAACTGTGGTGGATGACCGAAGAATTCTTTCCCTGGTGAAGAAAACACCCTTCACAACAGTTAACCAGATCAAGAACACTCTCCAGGAGGTAGGTGTATGTGTATCAAAGTCAACAATCAAGAGAAGACTTCACCAGAGTGAATGCAGAGGGTGCACCACAGGATGTAAACCATTGGTGAGCCTCAAAAACAGGAAGGCCAGATTAGAGTTTGCCAAAACGACATCTAAAAAAGCCTTCACAGTTCTGGAACAACATCCTATGGACAGATGAGACCAATATCAACTCATACCAGAGTGATGGGAAGAGTATGGAGAAGGAAAGGAACTGCTCATGATCCTAAGCATACCACCTCATCAGTGAAGCATGGTGGTGGTAGTGTCATGGCATGGGCATGTATGGCTGCCAATGGAAATGGTTCTCTTGTATTTAATCGATGATGTGACGGCTGACAAAAGCAGCAGGATGAATTCTGAAGTGTTTCGGGCAATATTATCTGCTCATATTCAGCCAAATGCTTCAGAACTCATTGGACGCCGCTTCACAGTGCAGATGGACAATGACCCAAAGCATACTGCAAAAGCAACCAAAGAGTTTTTAAGGGAAAGAAGTGGAATGTTATGCAATGGCCAAGTCAATCACCTGACCTGAATCCGATTGAGCATGCATTTCACTTGCTGAAGACAAAACTGAAGGGAAAATGCCCCAAGAACAAGCAGGAACTGAAGACAGTTGCAGTAGAGGCCTGGCAGAGCATCACTAGGGATGAAACCCAGCGTTTGGTGATGTCTATGCATTCCAGACTTCAGGCTGTAATTGACTGCAAAGGATTTGCAACCAAGTATTAAAAAGTGAAAGTTTGATTTATGATTATTATTCTGTCCCAATACTTTTGGTCCCTTAACAAGTGGGAGGCACATATGCAAACTGTTGTAATTCCTACACCTGATTTGGATGTAAATACCCTCAAATTAAAGCTGACAGTCTGCAGTTAAAGCCCAAATCCATTGTGGTGGTGTATAGAGCCAAAAATGTTAGAATTGTGTCAATGTCCCAATATTTATTGACCTGACTGTATGTATGTATATGTATAGGTAGACCTCAACTATGAGAGACAAAATGAGAAAAAAAATCCAGACAATCACATTGGCTGATTTGGAAAAAATTTGCAAATTATGGTGGAAAATAAGTATTTTGTCACCTACAAACAAGCAAGATTTCTGGCTCTCACAGACCTGTACCTTCTTCTTTAAGAGGCTCCTCTGTCCTGCACTCATTACCTGTATCAATGGCACCTGTTTGAACTTGTTATCAGTATAAAAGACACCTGTCCACAACCTCAAACAGTCACACTCCAAACTCCCATATGGTGAAGACAAAAGAGCTGTCAAAGGACACCAGAAACAAAATTGTAGACCTGCACCAGGCTGGGAAGACTGAACCTGCAATAGGCAAGCAGCTTGGTGTGAACAAATCAACTGTGGGAGCAATAATTAGAAAATGGAAGACATACAAGACCACTGATAATCTCCCTCGATCTGGGGCTCCACCCAAGATCTCACCCTGTGGGGTCAAAATGATCACAAGAACGGTGAGCAAAAAACCCAGGACCACACGGAGGGACCTAGTGAATGACCTGCAGAGAGCTGGGACCAACGTAACAAAGGCTACCATCAGTAACACACTACGCCGCCAGGGACTCAGATCCTGCAGTGCCAGACGTGTCCCCCTGCTTAAGCCAGTACATGTCCGGGCCTGTCTGAAGTTTGCTAGAGAGCATTTGGATGATCCAGAAGAGGATTGGGAGAATGTCATATGGTTATATGAAACCAAAATAGAACTGTTTGGTAGAAACACAACTCGTCGTGTTTGGAGAAGAGAGAATGCTGAGTTGCATCCAAAGAACACCATACTTACTGTAAAGCATGGGGGTGGCAACATCATGCTTTGGGGCTGTTTATCCGCAAAGGGACCAGGACAACTGATCCATGTACAGGACAGAATGAATGGGGCCATGTATCGTGAGATTTTGAGTGCAAACCTCCTTCCATCAGCAAGGGCATTGAAGATGAAAAATGGCTGGGTCTTCCAACATGACAATGATCCCAAACATACCACCCGGGCAACGAACGAGTGGCTTCATAAGAAGCATTTCAAGGTCCTAGAGTGGCCTAGCCAGTCTCCAGATCTCAACCCCATAGAAAACCTTTGGAGGGAGTTGAAAGTCCATGTTGCCCAGCAACAGCCCCAAAACATCACTGCTCTAGAGGAGATCTGCATGGAGCAATGGGCCAACATACCAGCAACAGTGTGTGCCAACCTTGTGAAGACTTACAGGAAACGTTTGACCTCTGTCATTGCCAACAAAGGATATATAACAAAGTATTGAGATGAACTTTTGATATTGACCAAATACTTATTTTCCACCATAATTTGCAAATAAATTCTTTCCAAATCAGCCAATGTGATTGTCTGGATTTTTTTTCTCATATTGTCTCTCATAGTTGAGGTCTACTTATGATGCCAATTACAGGCCTCTCTCATCTTTTTAAGTGGGAGAACTTGCACAATTGGTGGCTGACTAAACACTTTTTTGCCCCACTGTACACACATACACACAGTTAGGTCCATATATATTTGGACACAGGCACAATTGTAGATTTTTTCAAGTATTTACCAAAACATATTCAAGCTATTGTTATATAATGGATATGGGCTGAAAGTGCACACTCTCAGGTTTAATTTGAGGGTACGTACATCCAAATTGAATGAAGGGTTTAAGAATTACAGCTCTTAAGAATAGCCACCCCCCTTTTTCAAGGGACCAAAAGTAATTAGACAATTGAATCAACAGCTGTTTCATGGCCAGGTGTGGACTATTATTTCTCCATCAATTAAGCAAGTAAAAGGTCTGGAGTTGATTCTAAGTGTGGTATTTGCATTTGGAATCTATTGCTGTGAACCTACATCATGCGTTCAAAGGAGCTGTCCATGCAAGTGAAACAGGCCATTGAAAGGCATCAAAAAATGAAACAAATACATCAGAGAGATAGCAGCAACATTAGGAGTGGCCAAATCAACAATTTGGTACATTCTGAGGAAAGAAGATTGCACTAATGAGCTCCGCAACATAAAAAAGCATGAACGTCAGACAAGTGAAGGACACCCTTCAGGAGGTGGGTGTATCATTGTCAAAGTCTACAATCAAGAAAAGACTTCACAAGAGCAAATAGAGAGGGTTCACCCAAGGTGCAAACCATTCATAAGCCTGAAGAATAGAAAAGCCAGATTAGGCTTTGCCAAAAAAAATCTAAAAAAGCCAGACCAGTTCTGGAAAAGCATTCTTTGGACGGATGAAAGTAAGATTAATCTGTACCAGAATGACGGGAAGAAAAAAAAACGTGGAGAAGGCTTGGAACAGCTCATGATCCAAAGCACACAACATCATCTGTAAAACATGGTGGAGGCAGTATGATGGCATGGGCATGCATAGCTTCCAGTGGCACTGGGTCGTTGGTGTTTATTGATGATATGACAGAAGACAGAAGCAGCCGGATGAATTCTGCAGCGTTAAGAGAAGAGACAGCCCAGATTCAGCCAAATGCAGCAAAGTTGATTGGACGGCGTTTCACAGTACAGATGGACAGTGATTCAAAGCACACTGCAAAATCAACCCAGGAGCCTTTGAAGGAAAAGAAGTGGAATATTTTGCAATAACCAAATCAATCACCTGATCTCAACCTAATTCAGCATGCATTTCACTTGATGAAGCCAAAATTAAAGGGAGAAAGACCCACAAACAAAGAACAACTGAAGACAGCTGCAGTTAGATCCTGGCACAGCATCAGAAAGGAGGAAAGCCAGTCTTTGGTAATATTCATGGGTTCCAGACTTCAGGCAGTCATTGCCAGTAAAGGATTCTCAACAAAATGTTAAAAATGAACATTTTATTTATGATTATATTCATTTGTTCAATTACATTTGAGCCGCTGAAAATGGAGGGGCTGTGTATAAAAATGGTTGCAGTTTCTAAAATTTGTACTTAATATCTATGTTCAACCCCTTGAATTAAAGCTGAAAGTCTACAATTCAAATTAATTTGGATTGTTTCATTTTTATTTATTCTGATGGCATACAGAGCCAAAAGTATGAAAATTGTGCCTGTGTCCAAATATATAGGGACCTAACTGTATATATACACACACACATACACAATTTGTCATGTTACAACAAAAAACGTAACTGTATTTTATTGGGATTTTATGTGATAGATTAAAACAAAATGTCTTGCAACACAGGTGTAAGTCTTTTAGGGGATGTCTCTACAAGCTTTGCATAGCTAGAGAGTGAATTTTATGCCCATTGTTCTTTGCAAAATAGCTCAAACTCTATCAGATTGGACGGAGAGAGTCTGTGAACAGACTTGCCATAGATTCTCAATTGGATTTCGGTCTGGACTGTGACTGGGCCATTCAAACACATGAATATGCTTTAATCTAAACCATTCCATTGTAGCTCTGGCTGTATGTTTAGGGTCGTTGTACAGCTGGAAGGTGAACCTCCACCCCAGTCTCAAGTCTTTTGCAGACTATAACAGGTTTTCTTCCAAGATTGCCCTGTATTTGGCTCCATCCATCTTCCCATCAACTCTTACCAGCTTTCTTGTCCCTGCTGAAGAAAGGCATTCCCACAACATGATGCTGCCACCACCATGTTTCACGGTGGGGATGGTGTGTTCAGGGTGATGTGCAGTGTTAGTTTTCCGAAACACACAGTGCTTTGCTTTTAGGCCAATAAGTAAAATTTTGGTTTTATCTGATCTGAGCACCTTCTTCCACATGTTTGCTGTGCCCCCCATATGGCTTCTTGCAAACTGTAAACGGGACTTCTTATGGCTTTCTTTCAACAATGGCTTTCTTCTTGCCATGCTTCCATAAAGGCTAAAATTGTGGAGTGCACAACTAATAGTTGTCCTGTGGACAGATTCTCCTACCTGAGCTGTGGATCTCTGCAGCTCCTCCAGAGTTACCATAGGCCTCTTGGCTACTTCTTTGAATAATGATCTCCTTGCTTGACCTGTCAGTTTACATGGACGGCTATGTCTTGATAGGTTTGCAGTTGTGCCATACGCTATTTGCTGATGGCGCATTGAACAGTGCTCCGTGAGATGTTTAAAGCTTGGGATATTTTTTTATAACCTAGCCCTGCTTTAAACTTCTCCACAACTTTATCCCTGACCTGTCTGGTGTTTTCATTGGCCTTCATGATGCTGTTTGTTCACTAATGTTCTCTAATAAACCTGTGAGGGCTTCACAGAACAGCTCTATTTATACGGAAATGAAATTACACACAGGTGGACTCTATTTACCAATTAGGTGACTTCTGAAGGCAATTGGCTCCACTAGATTTTAGATAGGGTTATCAGAGTAAAGTGGGCTGAACACAAATGCATGCCACACTTTGCAGATATATGTAAAAAACTTTGAAAACCATTTATCATTTTCCTTCCACTAATTATTTGCCACTTTGTCTTGGTCTATCACACAGAATCCTAATAAAATACACTTACGTTTTTGGTTGTAATAAATATATATATATATATATATATATATATACACACACACATACATATATACATACATACACACATACATACACACATATATATACACCAAGGGCGGACTGACCATTTGGAAACTCGGGCACTGCCCGAGGGCCCGGAGTTAGTAGGGGACCCCATGAGATGCCCCTGGTACCTTTTTCATAGGCTTTTTTGAGTTTGGGCAAGGACACAGGGGCCCCATGAGTTGTCAGTCCGCCCCTGATATACACACACACAACATACACATATACAGTACACATACACACACGGTATAAATATATTTTACTTAACCAAGTACTTCTATTTTTGAAGAATGCCTGACAACAAATAATGAAGAAAAATTGGATCTTGATACAATTACAAGTAGAGTCTATCAGGCTGAACCATCCATGTAGCTTACAGCATGTAAACAGAGTGGGGAATACTGATGCAGAGGTTTTAACACCAGGGTCCCCAAAAGCTGTAAAAAACAGTGATACCCATAATCACTTGAATTCAGTTTTGGGTGGACTGATCCTTTAATAATATATAGCTTCTTTTTCTCAGAATTTGACAATAGAAAATGTGTAAATATAAAAAAAAGTAAATTTCAGACTCTTCTCAGAGTTGGAAACATTTCAGTGACTGGTAATTTCTACCAAAATAAATTACTACAATTATTCATATTTTGGGGAAATAACATCCGGCTTGCAGAAACAAAGCTGCAAACAAACAACAAATATTATAAATCAGTCTGTCTTAACATATGTGCATCTCTAATAACACAAGATACATCTAAACGTGTCTGCCAAATTAACAAAAGGATGGCTCCATCCGTTTGTCACATCAGCAGGCTGCATTTGTTACAACAATCTGTTGTGCAACTCTAATGCATTCAGCGAAAGCTCGATGAGTTTAATGGCTTGTTAACTTTCCCAACTTCCTGCTTTGTCTACTGGGATGTAACCTGAGCGATCCCTGACTTGGCATTATCTGCATTCTGCTAAATGAAAGTGAGACACTGATACCTTAACTTATAGCTCTCCTGTCTATATCTATTTCTGCCAGCTGACCCAGTCCTCATTCATAATTCATACACTTTCTATTATGTACTCTGTTCCAGGTATTTGAGGTAAGCAAATCGCCACCATCTTTTTTAAGCATTTATATAGTATTGTTTAATGGTATTAATGTCATTACTGTCCTACTTAACATATCTTCATAGCTCATATGTACAGCAGGTCATTCAATCCCCAGGGGATATTACGCATCTGTGCTGAATATTTCAAACTGTATATTAATATGGTCACATTTTCCACTAGGCATAAAACAGCATGAATTCTTTTTATATTGGGCGATTACAGTAATCCCTAATGCAGGCAGACATTTCCAGGCTGTGCTTCTAGCACTGTGTACAAGAGGCATGTTACCACCATAGTTGAAACACCGTCATGTTGAGGCTTCTTAGCAGAAGGCAAGGAGCTGAAATTTTAGTATATCTGTTTAGTGTATTTTTTATAGTTTTGGATAGAGGGGGAAGGGTTAGATGCTGCAAGGTTTTTATTTCTGTCACCATCAGGGAGATTCATCCCTCTACTTGTCTTAGTGACCACTGTCACCGAGAAACAAAGCAAGGGGAAATTCACAGTGTTAGAGATGCCCCTAGAACAAAAAATACGGGAAAATCTTCCACTGGGAATATTTGTTCTGTGGACAACTCTTTAAGAGGTGAATTCCCTAACTTTTAGGTATTTCCTTTTATGACCTGCTGTTTCTCTGAGATAGAGAGTGAAGGGAAATTTCCATAATGGTACACAACAAAAAAAATTAAACTTGCTGAAGGATGAACATGTGTAAAATACATGCAATGAAACTGCCCCACATGAAAAATGTAGAAGGGTAAACCGCTAATTGTGTTAACCTGCTCCAGACTAGTATATGACTTTTTCAGCACAACAGAGTGTGATACATGAAATCAGAGGCACATTAAGAGTTGTAACTCATAGTAAGCAATCAGGTTTAGAAAACTTGTCATGGAGCTGCCACTGCTGACCTCTTTTGAAAATGCTAAATATAAGGCTGTATCAAGTTTCATACTCTTTTGGGTTGAAGACCAAGCAGAGAGCACATCAATGGCAGGCTACACCTTTCTATGCCATTTCAAGGCAAAGCAATGCAACTTTTGCGTGAAAACTACAAAAGGATCCCAATATTAACAATGGGAATAAACTTCCATGAGTATTAAGAATACATTCAGACAGGGGCGGACTGACAACTCATGGGGCCCCGGGCAATAGGGGATCATGGGGCCCCTGTGTCCTTGCCCAAACTCAAAAAAGCCTATGAAAAAGGTACCAGGGGCACCTCATGGGGCCCCCTACTTACCCCGGGCAGTGCCCGAGTTTCCAAATTGTCAGTCCGCCCCTGCACTCAGATACACAAAGCTTCAAAAGCAAGTCACTTTACTTAAAAGCAAGAGAATGGAAAAACATATCACTCTTGAAATATTCATACAAAAGAAAGTTTTTTTCATCAAGACTCTCTGAAAAACACATTTCTAAATTCAATCATAAAACATTTGCTGCTGAACTGTATCACGTGTATACCCAACTTTTTCCATTGTTATGAAACGTTATTGAAAATCAATAAAATCAGTTTTATATATATATAAAAAAGCATCTGCTTACAGCTTATGGTGATGCCAAGTTCAACATTGTGTTTCTTTGGTAATTTTACATGGAATGTTCCACTGCTAGGTATCACAGATTCTGAAAAACAATATTCAGGAGACATTATAACCATCAATATGAACAAAAAACAATAAAAGTAATAGTTTCAGTAATTAAATGCACTGTAATAAAAAATACTTTTAAGTGATGGTATTTGTAAAGCCAAGCAAAGATGTCAATGTTTGTTGGGTGAATTCTGTCCTCAAATGTAGTAATGTTCTGTTATGTAATACAGCAAAGAAATAACAAGTGTACTTCTTATGTTCTCCAGAAACCATGACTTGCATAACTACAAATTTATAATTTTACATAAAACAAGTTATAACATTTATATAGAGTCAGGTCCATAAATATTGGGACATCGACACAATTCTAACATTTTTGGCTCTATACACCACCACAATGGATTTCAAATTAAACGAACAAGATGTGCTTTAACTGCAGACTGTCAGCTTTAATTTGAGGGTATTTACATCCAAATCAGGTGAACGGTGTAGGAATTACAACAGTTTGCATATGTGCCTCCCACTTGTTAAGGGACCAAAAGTAATGGGACAATTGGCTTCTCAGCTGTTCTATGGCCAGGTGTGTGTTATTCCCTCATTATCCCAATTACAATGAGCAGATAAAAGGTCCAGAGTTCCTTTCAAGTGTGCTATTTGCATTTGGAATCTGTTGCTGTCAACTCTCAACATGAGATCCAAAGAGCTGTCACTATCAGTGAAGCAAGCCATCATTAGGCTGAAAAAACAAACAAACCCATCAGAGAGATAGCAAAAACATTAGGCGTGGCCAAAACAACTGTTTGGAACATTCTTAAAAAGAAGGAACGCACCAGTGAGCTCAGCAACACCAAAAGACCCGGAAGACCACGGAAAACAACTGTGGTGGATGACCAAAGAATTCTTTCCCTGGTGAAGAAAACACCCTTCACAACAGTTAACCAGATCAAGAACACTCTCCAGGAGGTAGGTGTATGTGTGTCAAAGTCAACAACCAAGAGAAGACTTCACCAGAGTGAATACAGAGGGTTCACCACAAGATGTAAACCATTGGTGAGCCTCAAAAACAGGAAGGCCAGATTAGAGTTTGCCAAACGACATCTAAAAAAGCCTTCACAGTTCTGGAACAACATCCTATGGACAGATGAGACCAAGATCAACTTGTACCAGAGTGATGGGAAGAGAAGAGTATGGAGAAGGAAAGGAACTGCTCATGATCCTAAGCATACCACCTCATCAGTGAAGCATGGTGGTGGTTGTGTCATGGCGTGGGCATGTATGGCTGCCAATGGAACTGGTTCTCTTGTATTTATTGATGATGTGACTGCTGACAAAAGCAGCAGGATGAATTCTGAAGTGTTTCGGGCAATATTATCTGCTCATATTCAGTCAAATGCTTCACAACTCATTGGACGCCGCTTCACAGTGCAGATGGACAATGACCCAAAGCATACTGCAAAAGCAACCAAAGAGTTTTTTAAGGGAAAGAAGTGGAATGTTATGCAATGGCCAAGTCAATCACCTGACCTGAATCCGATTGAGCATGCATTTCACTTGCTGAAGACAAAACTGAAGGGAAAATGCCCCAAGAACAAGCAGAAACTGAAGACAGTTGCAGTAGAGGCCTGGCAGAGCATCACCAGGGATAACACCCAGCGTCTGGTGATGTCTATGCGTTCCAGACTTCAGGCTGTAATTGTCTGCAAAGGATTTGCAACCAAGTATTAAAAAGTGAAAGTTTGATTTATGATTATTATTCTGTCCCATTACTTTTGGTCCCTTAACAAGTGAGAGGCACATATGCAAACTGTTTTAATTCCTACACCGTTCACCTGATTTGGATGTAAATACCCTCAAATTAAAGCTGACAGTCTGCAGTTAAAGCACATTGTGTTCCTTTCATTTCAAATCCATTGTGGTGGTGTATAGAGCCAAAAATGTTAGAATTGTGTCGATGTCCCAATATTTATGGACCTGACTGTAAGCTTTATGGTTAAAGAAAATCTTTCATGAGAGAAACATGTGGACTGCCATTGCTGACCTTTATGAAATGCCTGCAATTTAGGTGCTGTCCTGACTTCAGCTTCAAAACAATCTGAGCCAATGTCCCAGGCTAGGTATATAGTTTAGGAAAGTCAAAGAAACGTAAAAGGATAAGTTCATAGTTCGTAACATATTACATCCATATTCAGGGTGTAACATGTTATGAATGGAGCGGCTACTGCACCCACCACCACCCTCGATCCCTTTTGTGAGAGCTACCGGGGTATCTTCTCCCAGCTAGCTGTCACAATTTTTTTTAAAACGCAGCCATGCGAGGCTCTGCCTGCCCGCATCACTCGTTCACAGTATTCTGTGAATGAGAAAACTACAAGTCCAGGAGCCTTCGCGGCTGTTGGTTTGTAGTTCTTAATGAACTACCACCTCCTGCAACTTGGCTCACCACTGTGGCAAGCAACCTTACCATCCTATGGGAAGCTGCAAATGGGGACAGGGCAGCTTTAAGTAAAATAAGAAATGTTAGAATTTGCACACAAGAGTGCTTTGTGACACTTTCTTTAGGTATGTGTAGGCACAACTAGGAACCTATATTGCTGTTCTCGGGCCAGCTTAGAAACAATATAGACATGACAGGTGTAATTTAAAATAAAAGTTGTAATAGTAAGTTTGATATTTTTGGTGCACAACGACTGTCTAGTAAAATCAATGGGGAAAGCAAACCAACAGTCATTTTGGTACTTTTTTTTTGCCTAACATAGGAGCTTACCACAGCAATGGATTGCTCAGCAAAGTTACATAAATATCAGATGTCTCTTCACAGTCATGAGCCCTTTTCCATACACAGTTTTAAAAGTGTTTTTAAAATATTGCAAATTATTGCATATAACCCTCTGGCTTAAATCACACACTGTTATTTAGAACGGAGGTCTAGCCAATGCCTCTTGCAGTCAGTCAGTTACATGACACCCCTTTTGATAACGTGCTTGGCACAAAACGCATCAAGGAGGAGCCATACCTTGTGATGTCATGCTGCCGGAGCCGTACGAAGGTCTGGCTGCCATTTTGGAGAGTGGCTGATCAGCCACGTCTTTTACTATCAGGAAGTTCTATTGAATTTGCATTTTTTAGTTGCTAAATGCAACATTTTTATTATCTGGATGGATGATCATTTCCATTAATAAATTGGCATTTTATATACTACTACACTATGAGGAATTTTTTTATCATTGGCTCTAATTTGAGTTAAGCTCACAGAGACCCCCAGAGGAAGTGTGGCTGCAGAGGAAGCTTGTGTCCAGAGGAGGGATCCTTGTTCCATGCTGGCTGACAGATCTACCTAAAGGGGTCCATACAGAGTCTTATTCTGCTTAATGCGCATCTGGTGAGTGCACGTTTTATATAAATATCAGATTGGATCGCACAGATTTTCACCAGAAGTCACTATTGATTATATATGAAGGAAACACCTATCTGCTGATCTGATCACGTCAAGCCTGCACTATTTTGAACACTTATTTGAATTTCAGACTTTTTGATCTTATCACATTCCTATTTTGCGCCTGTTGATGCGCAACATTCACTTTATAATAATTTTCTACTGTATTAGTGATACTATTTATTTATTGGTGATAACTATTTATCCAGCGCTGCACTTTTTTATTGATTTTTACTAGGTTTTTAGGGTTCCTATGTTGGTGCATATGCAGCGGTTTTAACGATTATCGTCATTACCTTGTATAATTTGTTTTCATTGTATTTATTCTGATTTGAGTGCTCTCTGTACCCCTGATATTTTGTATCAGTTACATGAATGATCAGGCTCAATACCTCTACCCACCTATGCTCACCACTACCGAAGAAGAGCAAGTGAGAGGCAATTATGCTTTGTTCCCCATATAACCTAACATGCTCATTATATTATGACACTTTCAACCAACCTGCAACATCAAACTCAATTTCCAAAGTTACTTTTCCAGCAATAGTTGCATCTCTCAAAAGTTGATTGGCTTCTTCAAAGGTACTGTCCTCTGTCTGCACACCGTTTATTGCAATAACTCGGTCTCCCACTTGCAGCACACCACACCTAAAAAAGCACAAGATATCTATGGCATAAACAAAAACTGCATGATTTTAGGCCTATAAACATGCAATTAAAGCTTTCATGGTGTAGGATTTAAATGTGCCACCATTTTACTAAACCATTTGGAAGTGTCTACATTTTTAGCATCTCTTTTTCTAAAAAAAAAAAATTCAATCATAAAAACTTTGCCAATCATAGCAAATCATATGAAAGTCATAATATAGTTTAGAAGCGATTTCAGGAAATTTGCTTCAACCTGTTAGTCCACTTTTGGTTTCATCATGATGACATTCAAAGGTGGAGTCTGAGGAGTGACGGCATCACAACAGAAATGGAAGTGGGCTGAACAGCAGGAAGAGTGAGACTCAGCATTGCTCAGATTGCTGCTAACATATGCTGGGTGATGTTTACCAGTTGCTCGGGTATAGTGCACCCATTTAGTGGTTTGTGTGTGTGTGTGTGTGTGTTTTTTTTTTAGGAAAGTACACCATGTTTTACCAGAACACAACCACCCTAGTGACGCCACTGTGTGGGTGAAATGTCATGGTCCTGTAAACTGTCTATGTGGCTGTCTGCCTGAACCTCTGATACGGGCAGGTAGTTAAACAATGACAGGAAGCCTAATGAACTACCTAGAGAGCTCAACAGTGCTTTGGTAGTTCACTGAGAACTACAAGCCAACAGCTGCAGAGGCTGTGAGGACTTGTAGTTTTCCTGTGCACAGAATACTGTGAATGAATGACGCAGTTGGGAGGGCAGAGCACTGCACGGCTGATTTTTCCTTTAGATTGTCACAGCCAGCAGGGGGAGAAGATCCCCCACTAGCTGTCAAAATGGGGGATTGGGGGGGGGAGGGGTTAGAGCAGAGGCTGTATATGGGTGTAACATGTTACAAAAGGTGAACTAATTTTTTAGCCTGGAATAGACCTGTACTATTTTTTTTTTGTTCCTTTTAATTTGTACAAATACATTTACTGTATATTAGGAGCTGGCAGCTTAGTGTGGGATAGGGTGATAATGCTAAAAAATAATATAATTAATGTATGTATATCATATGTGGAAAAAAATCACCAATTTTGTCACACTCTTTACCCACTCGTGGACCTGCCAACAGTAATTTTACTGCTGGCCAGTGGCTTGAGCAGGCACCGTGACATACCCGTATGCCGCTCTGCATATTGTGCATGCCCCGAGGTACACAGCGGCACGATCTGCAATCCCTGTGTCCACCAGACCCAGCGGATTGCAGTGCTTGGTATTGGCCAGTTGTGATCGACCCAGATACCACACAATCACATCACCTAGTAAACAATAGTCATGAATGATATGAATTCATGACATCATTGTTTACTACTGTGTGTGATCTGTGATTAGTCACCAGTGATCACATAGTATTTCGGCCAATCAGCATCCTGTACCATGTGATTAGCTGTGGTCAATCACTGTATCACAATAGTAAACTATGAGTCCTGAATGAAAGCCATTCATGACAGTTCAAACAATTGCTGTAACAGTGATCATCACAGTTACAAGCAATCACAGTGTAGAAAACCCCACAAAAAACAAAAAATCCTGACCATCCCCCCCCCCCCCCCCGAGTAGTACGGTGTCACTATGATGACAATGACAATACGTAAAGAAAAAAAAAATGGAATAAAATGTATTTTTTTTTTACTACATACTGTCACCAGTCAGTATCCCTGATCACTGCCACACCACTCATACGCTGATGCCAGTATGTAAAAAACAAAAAAGTCCAAAAAACGGACCACAAATTACAACATCAAAAAACTTGCATGCCTCTTATTAAATACCTTGGACTTTCCAAAAAGGGGTAATTTGGGGATATTTGTACTGTTCTGGCATTTCAAGAATTGAAACAGGTCATCGGTACATCCAAACTGGAGGAAGGGTTTAGGAATTACAGCTTTTAAGAGTAGCCATCCCCCCTTTTTCAAGGGACCAAAAGTAATTGGACAATAGAATCAACAGCTGTTTCTTCATCAATTAAGCAAGTAAAAGGTCTGGAGTTGATTCTAAGTATGGTATTTGCATTTGGAATGTATTGCTGTAAACCTACATCAAGCATTCAAAGGAGCTGTCCATGCAAGTGAAACAGGCCATTGTAAGGTTTCAAAAACGAAACAAATCCATCAGAGATAGCAGCAACATTAGGAGTGGCCAAATCAACAGTTTGGTACATTCTAAGGAAGAAGAACTCTTTGGTGAGCTCAGCAACACAAAAATGCATGGACTTCCACAGAAGACAACAGTGGTGGATGATCACAGGATCCTCTCTATGGTCAAGAAAAACCCATTCACAACATCCAGACAAGTGAAGGACACTCTCCAGGAGGTGGGCGTATCATTGCCAAAGTCTACAATCAAGAGAAGACTTCACGAGAGCAAATACAGAGGGTTCACCACAAGCTGCAAACCATTCACAAGCCTAAAGAATAGAAAAGCTAGAATAGACTTTGCCAAAAAAACATCTAAAAAAGCCAGACCAGTTCTGGAAAAGCATTCTTTGGATGGATGAAACTAAGATTAATCTGCACCAGAATGATGGAAATAAAAAAGTGTGGAGAAGGCTTGGAACAGCTCATGATCCAAAGCACACAATGTCATCTGTAAAACATGGTGGAGGCAGTGTGATGGCACGGGCATGCATGGCTTCCAGTGGCACTGGGTCATTCTGCAGTGTTTAGAGATATACTGTCAGCCCAGATTCAGCCAAATGCAGCAAAGTTGATTGGACGGCACTTTACAGTACAGATGGACAATGATCCAAAACACACTGCAAACGTAACCGAGGAGCTTTTGAAGGAAAATAAGTGGAATATTCTGCAATGGCTGGGTCAATCACCTGTGCTCAACCCAATTGAGCATGCATTTCACTTGCTGAAGGCAAAACTATAGGCAGAAAGACCCACAAACAAAGAACAACCGAAGACAGCTGCAGTTAGAGCCTGGCAAAGCATCAGAAAGGAGGAAACCCAGTCTTTGGTAATGTCCATGGGTTCCAGACTTCAGGCAGTTATTGCCAGTAAAGAATTCTCAACAAAATATTGTTATCGGAAAGGTGGTGGAGTTGGTTTGCTTTTATCCCCACTGAGCACCTTTCAAGTCTTCCATGACCCTCCCTTTCTAGGCTTCTCTTCTTTTGAGACTCACTGCATTCGGCTGTTTTTTATTATTTCTCTGAGGACTGCCGTGATCTACTGACCTCCTGGACCGATGTCCCGCTGTCTTGAGGACTTCTCTGCCTGGCTACCCTACTTTCTCTCCTCTGAAATACCCACTATCATTCTTGGAGATTTTAACATCCCCAATAATGTGAACAACCCAGCTAATTTCCAACTCTTCAACCTAACCTCATCCTTTGCCTTAACACAATGGACACAGTCCTCCACTCACTCTGATGGGAATACATTAGACCTTGTTTTCTCCTGTCTTTGCACACCCTACAACTTCACAAACATCCCCTTTCCTCTCTCTGATCACAATCTCATCACCTTCACAGTGTCCTCGTCTTCAAACACCTATCCATCGAAGCAGCAAACAATTATCCGCAGAAACATTCACAACTTTAACACTTCTCTTTTCTACTCTTTTCTACTCTATGACAGAATCTCTCCCCTGTCCTGCCCTGACCTGGCCACTGCTGTCTACAACAGTTCACTATCATCCACATTAGACTCACTTGCTCCTCTACCCACACGAAGCATCAGGCCCCGACCATTACAACCTTGGCAGACTGACGACACCCGAAATCTTAAGAGACATAGTCGTGCACTGGAGCGAATGTGGCGTAAAACCAAATCACACCAAGCCCTTCACCCCTATATAAATCTGCTTTCTTAACATACAATACTTCCCTCCATGCTGCCAAACAAGCCTACTTTGTCACTCACATCAATAGCTTGCCATTCAGTCGTCCTCATCTCTTCTCTACTTTTAACGCTCTACTTTCTCCACCTTCACCCAGCACCTCACTCACTACTTACGAGATTGCAAATCATTTCAAAAACAAGATTGATGCAATTCGTAGGGGCATCTCTACTGCACAGACATCCATCCCACTTAGCATACCTTATACTAAACCTCCCTCAACACTTTCCTTTTTTGACCTTGCTACTACTAAAGAGGTCACTAAGGTTTTCTCAGAAGACCGTCTCACTACCTGTCCCCTGGATCCTGTACCCTCACAACTACTACGGTCCCTCTCTTCTTCTATCCTATGCTCCCTCACTCACATCTTCAACCTCTCCATCTCTAACGGTGCCTTCCCCACCCATCTAAAGCATGCACACATCACTACCATACTTACAAAGCCCTCGCTGGACCCCTCCAACCTGAACAACTTAAGACCCATCTCCCTGCTCCCATTTACCTCTAAACTCTTAGAACGTTTAGTCTACAATTGCCTGAGCTCCTACCTCATTGACAACAACCTTCTTGACCCTTTACAGTCTGGCTTTCATTCACTACACTCCACTGAAACTACCCTACTAAAACTCACTAATGATGTACTAACTGTTAAAACCAATGGCCCCTACTCCGTACTCTTACTACTTGACCTCTCTGCGGCTTTTGATACTGTTGACCATCCCCTCCTCAAAAAACGCCACTCTCTTGGCCTGCAAGACTCTGCTCTTTCCTGGTTCTCCTCCTACCTATCGTAGCGCTCCTTCAGCGTTACCTATAACTCTGGCTCCTCCTCTTCACTCCCTCTTTCTGTAGGGGTCCCACAAGGTTCTGTCCTTGGACCCCTTCTCTTCTCCATCTACACCTCCTCCCTTGGTCTTTTGATAAACTCCAATGGCTTTAAGTACCATCTCTGCTGCTCACACACAAATCTATCGTTCTACTCCTCACCTCACCCCTTCAGTCTCCACTCGCATTACTAACCTACTAAGTGACATATTGGCATGGATGTCACTCCACTTCCTCAAACTCAATCTTTCCAAAACTGAGCTCATAGTATTCCCCCCAGCCCATGCCCCCTCCCCTGACTTCTCCATCAAGACCAATAATACAACTATCAGTCCCTCCCTTCATGCAAGGGTACTAGGTGTAATCCTAGACTTCCATCTGTCCTTTCAGCCCCAAATCCAATTGCTGTCCAAATCATGTAGACTTCACCTCCGCAACATCTCCAAGATACGGACGTTTTTAACCTCGGAAACCACTAAGCAACTTATTCACTCCCTTGTTATCTCTCACCTTGACTATTGTAACTCCCTCCTCATTGGCCTACCTCATGGCAGGCTATCCCCTCTTCAGTCTATCATGAATGCTGCTGCCAGACTCATCCAGCTTACTAACCGTTCCGTATCTGCCACCCCTCTCTGCCAATCCCTCCATTGGCTTCCCATTGCCCAACCTATAAAATTCAAAACATTAACAATAACATACAAAGCCTTTTATAACTCCGCCCCAAATTGCATCACCAATCTTGTCTCCAAATGTCACCCAAACCATACTCTCCGCTCCTCGCACGACCTCCTGCTCTCTAACTCCCTTGTCTCCTCCTCCCATGCTCACCTCCAGGACTTCTCCAGAGCTTTCCCCATCCTCAGGAACTCTCTACCCCAATTTATCAGACTATCTCCTACTCTGCTCACTTTTAGGTGATCTCTGAAAACCTCTCTCTTCAGGGAAGCCTATCCTGCCCTCAGCTAATAATGGAATCTTCTACTCCACCTACCAGTCCATTCCCCACAGTTACTACCTTTTGTACCACTAGCCCCTCCCTGTGTTGCTGTATTGTCTCCCATTATATTGTAAAGCTCTGAGCAAACTGTTGGCGCTATATAAATCCTGTATAATAATAATAATGAAAACTTTATTTATGATTATATTCATTTGTCCAATTACATTTGAGCCCCTGAAAATGAAGGGACTGTGTGCAAAAATGGTTGCAGTTCCTAAAATTTGTACTTGATATTTATGTTCAACAGCTTGAATTAAAGCTGAAAGTCTGCACTTCAAATTCATTTGGATTGTTTTGTTTTAATTTATTCTGGTGGCATACAGAGCCAAAAAGTATGAAAATTGTGCCTGTGTCTAAATGTTTATGGACCTAACTGTATACCATATTTTGTAGACTCTATAATTTTCAATGTAACGGAGGGTAAGCGGGACAGAACACACAAGGCAGACGGCAAACACTTACAGCTTTATTTAAAACAGACAACAGTCACTCAAGGGGTGTAGTGCAGGGAGAGAGAGTCCCAAAATACTTGTAATCCAGCCCTGGTGAGCAAAGTTAAAGGCTCCACAGCAATTTGTAATCCAAGAGGCAGTTCATAAGCAGTCAGATAGCACAAGGGGAGCATACACTCACGCAAAGCTGATGCGATAGTCTCAGGCAGGGCTGATGTAGCTTCTGGGATCCCCCTTCCTCCAATGGAGCTCAGGCAGAGCCGGGGGGCCACTAGAGTCCAGCTGGACCCCTCAGTGGTTGCCCAGCAGAATGGCACACAAGGGAGACCCGCACTGGCCTCTTAAACCCCTTGAGCAGGAAGAGAGGCGAAGGGGGGTTATTAGCAGGTGACAATAAAGAGAATGGAACTACAGTAATTTAATTACTGTAAACAGAAAAGACTGGTTGGACAGGATAATTAGTGGGGGGAAATACAATAATACAAAAGTAAGGCACTAATTAGGGATGTATACACTAATTGAATTTGGGACCTGTTGTGGAGGGGCAAGTTAATTACAGCTAGGGGCCTTTGGCACACAGGAGTGAATACTAGTTGGAGGAAGCTCTTCCCAAAGTTGGGACCTTTTGTGGAGGGGGCAAGTTAATTACAGCTAGGGGCCTTTGGCACACAGGAGTCGAATACTAATTGGAGGATGCTCTTCCTATGGCCAGGAGGGATTAATAAAGGAATACCTGGGGATTAATAACTGGGCTGGCAGAGAACTCATATCGTGACACTCCGGATCAGTAAGCAGGAATGATAATTGGCCGGGCCCCTATACCGTGACATTCACATAGACTAGTTTATATACGCTCACCAGCCACTTTATTAGATACATCTGTTCAATTGCTTGGTAGCACAAATTGCATGGCAACAATGCATTTAGTCATCTAGATGTGGTGAAGACGACTTGCTGACGTTCAAACCGAGCATCATAATTGGGAAGAAAGGGGATTTAAGTGACTTTGAATGTGGCATGGTTGTTTGTGCCAGACAGGCTGGTGTGAGTATTTCAAAAACTGCTGATCTACTGAAATTTTCACGCAAAACCATCTCTAGAGAAATCGAGACTCAACAGACCAGGCAATGCGAATTGTAGCCTTCGTTTCCTGTTCTTAGTTGACAGGAGTGGCACCCAGTGTGGTCTTCTGCTGCTGTAGCTCATCGTCTTCAAGATTCTACTTGTTGTGTGTTAAGAGATGGTATTCTGCATTCCTTGGTTGCAGCGGGTGGTTATTTAAGTTCTTGTTGCCTTTCTATCATCTCAACCCAGTCTGCCCATTCTCATCTGACCTCTGAAATCAACAAGGCATTTTCGTCCACACAACTGCAGCTCACTGGATATTTTCTCTTTTTTGGACGATTCTGTGTAAACCCTAGTGATGGTTGTGTGTGAAAATCCCAGTAGATCAGCAGTTTTTGAAATACTTAGAGCAGCCCATCTAGCACCAACAACCACGACACATTCAAAGTCACTTAAATCCCTTTTTTTCCCTATACTGATGCTCTATTTTAACTTCAGCAAGTCGTTTCACCATGTTTAGATGCCTAAATGCATTGAGTTGCTGCCATGTGATTGGCTGATTAGCAATTTGTGTCACCAAATGGCCAAAGAAGTACCAAAGAAATGTAGCAGACAACATGTTGGCCTAAATTTATGAAGAAAAAAAATTTTGCAAACAAATAATCTAACAGAAACTAAGAAAAAAAAAATCAGTTTTTATTTTAAATATCAAAACGTAAAAAGCCAGTGGTGATTAAATACAACCAAATGAAAACTCCATTTGTATGAAAAAAAATTATATAAATTTAATTTGGGCACAGATGACCGAACAATTGAAGTGGGTAAAACCTTCCGGAGGTCAAGTGGTAAAATCACTAATTATAATTTTGTATATAAGGTCAATACAAACAATATCAAATGCAAAGAAAAGGAAACTGTTTGTATTTTCATTTTGTAGGGGTGTGAATCAGAGGTCTTCCATTTTTTTTGTCATATTCTTTCTGTAAGCAAGAAACTATAGCACCATGCAGATCTATTCCAGTCAACAACTCTACATGAACAGTAACACTATGCTTTTATCAAGTTATGATTTCTTCACAGTTTTTTCAAACAGCAGTTTTCCTGCTGGTTCTGCTTTTATGCACTGTAGTCTCACTGTAGTCTAGGTATAGCAGGAGTCCATCTTTATTCCACTTTAATTACACAGTTTCATTTTTTTAATTTACCACAACTACAAGGAAAAAAGGAAATAAAAATGAAAAGACGACTGAAAATGCAAAAAGCTATTTGAACATAATCATTAAAACAGAATAAAAACAAACAACTCCCGCAACAAAATAATCCATTTTTAATTTTCGTATACAGTTAGGTCCATATTTATTTGGACAAAGGCACAATTTTAGTTTTTTTCAGGTATTTATCAAAACATATTCAAGCTATAGTTATATAATGGATATGAGCTGAAAGTGCACACACTCAGGTTTAATTTGAGGGTATGTACATCCAAATTGGAGGAAGGGTTTATGAATTACAGCTCTTAAGAGTAGCCATCTCACCTTTTTCAAGAGACCAAAAGTAATTGGACAATTGAATCAAAAGCAGTTTCATGGCCAGGTGTGAGCTACTCCTTCGTTATTTCTTCATCAATTAAGCAGGTAAAAGGTTTGGAGCTGATTCTAATGCAGGTCATAGACGGGGAGAAAAACTGGACAGTATTTTTTAAACGAAAAAAAACGGTTGTTCAATCGACATTACCACTATTGGTAAAAAATTGGCTGATTTTCGTCCCGTCTACGGCCGGCAATTATATAGAATATATGCAGAAGAAGAAGAAATAGAATATGCATTAGAGGAAGAAATAGAATACGAAGAAGCAGAAATAGAATATGAAGAAGAAGCAGAAATAGAATACAAATAAAAAGAAGAAATAGAATATGCAGCAGAAGAAGAAATAGAATATGAAGAAGAAGAAGCAGAAATAGAATATGAAGCAGAAGAAGAAATAGAATATGAATAAAAAGAAGAAATAGAATATGCAGAAGCAGAAGAAATAGAATATGAAGCAGAAGAAATAGAATATGAAAAAGAAGAAATAGAATATGAAGAAGAAGAAATAGAATACGTCAAAAATCACGAAAAACGGCCGACCGAGTACCGCACTAAGGATCTGAAAGGCGGTCGATTTTTTTCCCGGCCGATTTTCGGTCGTTTTTCATCTCATCTATGGCCCGCATAAGTGTGGTATTTGCATTTGGAATGTATTGCTGTGCTGTGTGTATTGCTACATTAAGCATTCAAAGGAGCTGTCCATGCAAGTGAAACAGGCCATTGTAAAGTTTCATCAGAGAGATAGCAGCAACATTAGGAGTGGCCAAATCAACAGTTTGGTACATTCTGAGGAAAGAAGAACGCACCGATGAGCTCAGCAACACCAAAAGGCATGGACTTCCACAGAAGACAACAGGGGTGGATGACCACAGGATCCTCTCTATGGTAAAGAAAAACCCATTCACAACATCCAGACAAGTGAAGGACACTCTCCAGGAGGTGGGCGTATCATTGTCAAAGTTTACAATCAAGAGAAGATTTCACAAGAGCAAATACAGAGGGTTCAACCACAAGGTGCAACCCATTCATAAGCCTGAAGAATAGAAAAGCCAGATTAGACTTTGCCCAAAAATATCTAAAAAATCCAGACCAGTTCTGGAAAAGCATTCTTTGGATGGATGAAACTAAGATTAATCTGTACCAGAATGATGGGAATAAAAGTGTGGAGAAAGCTTGGAACAGCTCATGATCCAAAGCACACAATGTCAAAACGACAGGCCCTTAAGAAACCTTTTACATATCTATCAAACTGCATGAGCTCATCCCCACTTTGACCAAATCTCACGGTACAAAATATAATAAAAATCCATTCAGCATTTCTCAGACTTCTGAAACTAAACGCTTCATACATCTGGAGGGATGTCTCTCTTCGAAATTGTGTTATTTACATCAGTCCTTCAAACACAACCCAATAACAGAAATCTAATTTACATTTTGTTAAAAAAAAAAAATAGCCACTGAAGTTGTTAGCCTGTGTAATTTTACAGTTGAATTTTAGGTGTTAAAATGTCTAACCTAACCAAGGTGCTCCACTATTCTGAAATCCTAGCCAGATTTTCTAAGGATAAATTCATGAAGGATGGGAACAGGGATCAATTTTGTAGGAAAATCTGGACAAATTAAAATTTCAGATCATCTAAGAAGCATCTCCTCAATTTCTTTTCATAACTACAATCCCTGAGAATTTAGCAAAATATAAATTTGGTCAACCATCATTTTCTTCAGACAAAGAAATATTGCTTATCAAATAGACAAGATGTTACTTCCAGTTCACAGTCTACTAGACAAATGGTATGGTCTGTCATAAAAAATAACTCAAATCGTTCTCCCCTTATTAAAACAGGTACTGGCATTCAAGCCTTTATCACTGCATGTATAGTTCATTGACATTTTTCCAGCTCTCCAATTGAAAGCCCACACCTTGGACATGGAGCTGGAGAAAGTCATCAGGGGCCTGGCATTGCATCCATGATTCACGAAGTGCAGGCCCTTGTGAAAAAATTAATAAATGCAATTTTTTTCTGCAAAACAAAGTGGGCATTTATTAATATTTTTTAAATACTAACTTTACTTCAGAGTAGTTTTCCTTTGAGAACAAAAATTCTACTTCCTGACAGCTCCATGAGGGCCGCCGCCCCACACCCCATGCTTCCAGGACCTAACTCTTAAATTAGAGTCCGCCTGCAGCCTCGGCATTCCAATTTTTCCTCCCATGTGCAGGACCTAGCTGTGCTCCTCTACCTGGCTCATCTAAAGGGATGGCTGTCTGTCTGTCCATGCGTTTGGGTTTCAGCTGGACACGGTCTCTGGTGTAAATGACACATAATACAGGGAGCCCCGCTGCTGGTCCTCGCGGGGACTTTTATCATGGCTAACAGCCTTGCCTGGGGTTGCTGGGTCCATGTAAAGTGAGCAGAGGTGTCGGCAGTGTCTACCCTAGGCACACACACCCAGGCAGTGCCAGTGTTTATAGTCAGATGGTGGAGGTTGGGTGAGCTAAATTTAAAAATGCTTTGTATCCAAATGAATGCTGCATTGGTAGGTATTGTTGTGCTTTTCTCCCTGCAGCCACTGTGCATACTCTGAGCTCCTCCACAGATATTACTCTGCACAACAGGTGCACAAAGTAATACTTTGTCTGTTCACACATGGCATTAACCTGTCGGTGGCATCTCATGTTTGCATTATTAGTGTGCTATTATGCCAACCCCCTCAAAATTCCAGTATTCCCAGAGAAGGTAGGGGAGTCGCC
This sequence comes from Staurois parvus, assembly GCF_062004578.1. Classification (NCBI taxonomy): domain Eukaryota; kingdom Metazoa; phylum Chordata; class Amphibia; order Anura; family Ranidae; genus Staurois; species Staurois parvus. The sequence continues at coordinate 26,663,719 of NW_028317943.1, forward strand.
TGTGAATGACTACTATAGCCAGCATTGCCTGTTGGTTTATAATTTGTTTGTGCTCTGCTGTAAGACACCAGCAAAGTAGTTGGAGAGCCCTAATTCAGGAGCAATGGGCTCAGGACCAACGGCCTTTTTCTAGGGTCCAAGATCACGTCCAATTTCAGGCTCTCCTAGCCTTCAGTCAACTTATCCAGGATGGACCTGTCTTGGTGAAGTTAGACAGCGCAATGACTGTGGCCTACATCCGGAAACGAGGAGGCGCTCTGTCTCCCTCCTGAAGGAGGTTTTTCTAATTCTATGAGTTGACCGAATTCAATATCCTGCAGCTATTTGCAGCCTATGTGCCCCGTCAGAAGAATCTTGAGGCAAACTACCGCAAGTCTTTTGAGAACTAATGGGCTTGGTAATCTCTTCCAGAGGTAGACCTGTTCACATCCTCAGTCAACACCAAGTTGCTGAAGTTCTATTCCAGGGTCCAGCATTCACAAGCAATCAGGGTGGAGGTGCCGATTGCAGAGTGGATGTCCAGGACAGCTTATGTCTTTCTGCCTCTCCCTCTGATTCTCAGCTTCCTGCTGAGGCTGTGGCAGGGCAAAGTGATAGTTCTGGTGGTGATCCCAGATTGTTCAAAGGGGCCTTGCTACCCTCTGCCCCTCACAATGAGTGTCAAGGATCCACTCCTCTGCTGGTAAGATCAGATCTTCTCAAAAGTCCTATTCGTCGAACCCCTGACAGGCTCAAGCTCATGGCTTGGGTCTGGAGAGGCAGAGGCTAATAGATCTCGGGTGTTCTGTAAAGGTTGTGAATACTCTTATGAAAGCAAAGAACAGCACTAACTGTGCCTACAGTAGAATAGGACAATTCAAAAGATTGCTGCTGATCAAGGTTTTATACTGCGTTCTTCACAAGTCTGTCACAATCTGAAGTTTCTGCAGGCGGGGCTTGATTTAGGTCTAGGCGCAAGTATGCTATGGACCCACATTTCAGGTATCTCTGGCTCCAATGGCCTATAGTGGGCATCCAACACTCAATTATACTGTTCTTCAAGCTGCAACTTGGGTGAAACCAACCTAAGAGATTGTTGTTTGTGAACTGGGATCTCCTATTGGTGTTGGACTTGTTTGCATCAGATGCCTTCAATCAAAGTGGAGGTCTGTGGTACCTCTCACTGAAAACTGCTTTCGGGTGGCAATTACATAAACCAGAAGAGTGCCCATATTAGTGGCCTAGGGGTTTAAAGTACCCTTTCTTATGTTCATCCTGGATAGGGTGTTACTCATGCTGATGCTCAAGATCATGCCTAAGTGGCCTTCAGGAGTCCATATCGCACAAAAGCGTTGTCCTTCCTATGTCCCTCTTGGGGAGTACCCAAGAAGTTGCCCAACAGATGTGGGCCAAGCTTTAAAATGTTACATCAAGGCAACATCAGGCATCAGAAAGTCGGAGTATTTGTTTCTCATTCCAGGTAGAGCGTGTAATGATTTCACGGGGTCCACCACGATTATTGCCTCTTGGTTGGTGAAGATCATCTCCTTGGCCTACAAGTTGAATGGGTTGGCTGTGCCAGGGGGATCACGTCACTCTCAAAAGGATCTTGACCTTGTAAGCGGCAGCATGCTGAGTGTTCTCAGACACTATCTGCAAGGCAGCTACGTGGGCATCCATATATATATATATTCACGGCTCATTACTGTATAGAAGCAGTTTTAATGACAGATGAGTCTGGCAGAGGCATCCTAACTTCTGCTCTTAGCCAGAATTAAGAGGTGTAGAGCATTATTCCTCCGCTGTGTGGCTAGTTAGTTCCCAGCTGTGCGGACATGGAGCTGTCAAGAAAATGGAAAAGTGAATGACAGACACTTATTGTAATGTTCCTTTCCTGACAAGCTCTATGTCAGCACAATTCCCACCCAGCTTGGTAGGACTTGTTATGGAACGCTGAGGCTACATGAGGGCTCAAATTTGTGCGATAGCGTGGGAGGAGGTGATGAGGGAGCTAGAGAGGAAGATATCATGGGAGGAGTGGAGTGGGCGATTTGGCTGATATCTGTGGATGAGATCAGTGATATAGTTAGGGGTAGTGTTGTGGATGGCTTTGTAAGGTGTGTAAGCTTTGTAAGGTGTGGTTAGTATTTTGAATTTTATACGTTGGGTTATTGGAAGCCAGTGAAGTGACTGGCAGAGAGGGGCAGCAGTCGCTGATCGGTTGGTAAGGTGTATGAGTCTAGCAGCAGCATTCATAATAGACTGAAGGGGGGATAACCTGTGTAAGGTGGTGGAGGTTTCTACAGGTGACGGTTTGCAGGTTGGAGGCATTGGGGGTAGGAGGCAGGGAGAGTGTGAAGCTGATAAAGTTGTGATCAGAGAGAGGAAAAGGGGTGTTAGAGAGGTTACAGGGAGTTCATAGGTGGGTGAATACAAGGTCAAGGGTGTTGCCATTGCAATGGGTGGTGGATTGTGACCATTGTGTTAGGTTAAAAGAGGAAGTTAGGTTGAGTAGTTGAGAGGTGGCAGGGGTGTGAGCATTGAATGGGATGTTAAAGTCGCCGAAGATGATGGCAGGCACCTCAGAGGAGAGAAAGTACGGTAGCCATGCTGAAAAGTAATCGAGAAAGCGTGAAACTGGGCCCGGGGACCGGTAAATGACTGCAATCCTCAGACAAATGGGAGAAAAGAGACGAATACAGTGCACTTTGAAAGAGCGGGGGGACAGAGACGGGGAGGCAGGAAGAACCTGGAACGTGCATTGTGGGGAAAGAAGGAGTCCGACTCCCCCCCTTTATGTCCACTGGGTGTGGGTGACTGAGTCCAGAGGAGGCCGCCATGGGAGAGTGCAGCTGAGGAGACAGAGTCAGAATCCTGGAGCCAGGTTTCAGTAATAGCAAGAAGGTTGAGGGAGTGGGAGAGGAAGTGGTCATTGATAGTAGAGAGTTTGTTAGAGGCTGAGCGGGCATTCCAGAAGGTACATACGAGGGAGGGGTTGGTGCGTGGAAGCAGGGGAATTGAGATGAGAGAGTGATGGTTGCGGCTGCGGCCAGAGAGGGGAGGCTGCTGCTTCTGTGGGTTGGAGTTTGATGGTGGAGGGCCAGGGTTTGGGGCAATGTCTCCAGAAGTTAGTAGTAGTAGGAGGGTGAGGTGGGAGCGAGATTTATATGAGGGCAAGTGCCGCAGTGCTTTTGAAGCAGTAACATTATGTGGACCAAGAGAGAGCAGGAGATAAGTGCACTGATATTGAGAGGGCAGGAGTGAGGGTGATATGTACAGGTTGTGTGGTGGGGAGGAGGGGCGAACAAGAGAGAGTTTGAGAAAAGAGGGTATTATAGCAACAAAGAGGGTTAGCAAGAGCATGCTGGAGAGAGGAGAGATAACAAAGGAAGGCTGACAGAGAGAGGTAAGAGAGAGAAGAGCACATGGCACATAGAGAACAATTGATTTCATCGTGCCCTTACAGAATGCGTGCAGAAAAACTGACGACTCTGCACCATGGTGTGAACAAACCCTTATGGATGTTACATTAAAAAGATTGTGTTGTAACATAAAATTCCACTTACACAATTTGGATTTTTGGATTCTGTGCATCTCCAAGCATTGGCACCCTTGGAACTTTTTTTTTGTTTTTTGTACTGGACTACCACTGCACAAATCTGTAACCCTAAATGAATCTAAAACCATAAATTCGGTATATGTTATAAAGACATTATTTAAAATATGTGGAGTGTCCACTTTAAACCTTTTAACATACTGTGCACTCTACCAAAATACGATAACAAGAAGTGTGGTTTTGCCTGCAAGCACTGATAAAAGGAAAACAGAAACTCATTCCCAGATCACAGCACCCCATTGCTGGTTGCAAAAGAGCACCATGCAATTATTAGACTCCAGTGAAATATCCTAAAGAAGTAATTAATTATTCAAAAGTAGTATTTTCTTCAGATGTGATCAGCGCTCACGCATAGTGCTGACTGATGAAGGTTCCCCAATGGCTCGGAGAATATTAAAAGTCCTCAATGTGGCAGCCCCATTCAGTGCATGTTCCCTTTTGTAATTAATATAGCCTACGGCCCCCCGATGGAAAAGCCGGCATGATAAAGCCTCTGGAACTTGTTAATCTTCTCATACCAGATCAAGAACATGATATTTTATTGTCAGGACAGAAATTTCATTATGTGCAGCACGCAGAGTGAATGATCCTGCATAATTTATTAGAGACCAAGAAAAAGTATTGCCAAACAAAAGCTTTGATAAATCTCCTGTCCAAAAAAAAAAAAAAAGAAAAAAAAAAGAGAAGAATTGTACTTATATAGTTTGTAAGGGGAGAAAAGGCTTTATTATAATACCCCCAATTATAATCATTCGAGGAAAAAGTTGGCTCTAGTAAAAAAGGACAATAGTCTAGACGTCAGCAGCCAAACCATACTGAACATGTTCATTTTACATCATACACAGTGTCAGCCATAAAAAATGATTATGTGCATGTAATAGCTATGAAACTATAAACACCTGTATGTGTTCTCTAGAAGCTCTGTAGTAAGGTACATTTTATATGACCTTTTTTCTCTAGGCCTTTGTTGTAACATAACAACATCATGTTCAGTCCCTTGTCTATAGTATGCCAAATCCCCACTGTTATGAGTGAACATAATTCATCTTACTAAATTGCAAAGCAGTTGTGCTGCTGTACATTTTTTTCTAGAACTCTTCCAGGGTATCACACCATTACTGATAAGAACAAATTACAGTGCTAGTATATTTATGGCACTGATGCCTAGTCAGTAATGTTATGGCACTTTTATATCCCACAAGGAAAAGTAATCCATTAACCACTTCAATACCGAGCACTTTTACCCCCTTCCTGCCAAGGCAAATTTTCATGTTTTAGTGCTCTCACACTTTGAATGACAATTGCGCGGTCATGCAACACTGTACCCAAACTAAATTTTTATAATTTTGTTCACACAACCAAAGCTTTCTTTTGGTGGTATTTACTCGCCCCTGGGGTTTTTAGTTTTTGATAAACAAAAAAAGACAAACTTTTGAAAAAAAAAACAAAACATGTTTTTCTTTTTCGGTTATAAAAGTTTGGAAATAAATATTTGTTCTTCATAAATTTAGGCCAAGATGTATTCTGCTACATTTCTTTGGTGTAAATAACCCAAATCAGTATTTATTATTTAGTCTGTAGGAAAGTTATAGAGTTCACAAATTATGGAACAGATCTGAAAATGTATCAATCCTGAAGTACTGACAGCCAATCTAATTTCTTTAGGCCCAAAAATGTCAGAACAGTACAGATATTCCTCAAATGACCCCCTTTTTGCAAAGTAGACAGTCCAACATATTTCATAAGAGGCATGACGAGTTGTAATTTTTTTTTTCATAGTTTTTTGGATGAATTAAAAAAAAATATTTTCACACTTTTATTAACATACTTTCACCAGTGCGGTACAGCGTCATCATATAACTGGTGTGGCGGTGATCAGGGACACTGACTGGTGACAGTACGAAAAAAAAAAAATTTAATTTTTATTTTAATCACAATTTTTTCTCTTTTTTAAGTTTTCTTTTTCATATTACACTATGACCAAAGTAGTATAATGTTACCATAGTAACATTGTACTGCTTTGGGGAAGCGATCAGTATTTTTTTTTTTACACAATTTGACTGCTTATAGCAAAGAATTTCTTTGCTATAAGCAAGCATTTAACTGATTGAAATCGATTCATTCAGAATTAGCTGTTCAGATTAGCTGTGATTGGCCACGGCTAATCACATGACACAGGTGGGCTGTGATTGGCCCAGCCTGTGCATGTGATCACTGTGACCATACACAGCTAGACACACTTGAATACAACGAATGGCATGAAAGGAAGCCATCCATGGATTACATTTGTCATGTGACCTGCTGTGAGTGGTCACAGCAGGTCACATGGTACTGGCAACGGGGCTGGTACACAGATCTGTCTTCGGCTATGTCTGAGGTACACAGGCGGCGACAGAGCTCACTACAGCGCGGCCCTGCTGGCATATGCAAGGTGCGATCCGGGAAGGACGTCATAGGATGCCCTCCTGGATCTACAAGAGTCCTGCCCGGCCGTCATTTTATTATAGGCGGGAAGTGGTTAAACATGCTTGTACCTTGTGTGTGTGTTCATGACTATGAAGTTCTAATCTGTTCTGAAAGAGACAGAGTGCATGTAATCATTTAAATATAACCACTTGCCCTTGAAGATTTACCCCCCTTCACGACCAGGCCATTTTTTGCTATATGGCACTGCACTACTTTGTCAATTGCGCAGTCACACTGTGCACAAATTAAATTGATGTCATTTTTTAATTACACAAATAGAGCTTCCTTTTGGTGGTATTTGATCACCACTGTGTTTTTTATGCTATAAATGTAAAAAGGCCACAAATTCAGAAAAAAATAATATTTTTTACTTTAAAACATATCCAATAAAAAAATAAAAAATATAAAATTTCTTCATACACTTAGGCAAAAATGTATTCTGCTACATGTCTTTGGCAAAACAAAAAATCCCATCAAGTGAATATTAATTGGTTTGATGGAAAATGATAGCACCTACAAACAATGGTATAGATACCGGATTTTTTTTATACCAGGAATGACGGTGATCAGCGACTTACAGCTGGACTGTGATAGTGTGGTGGCAATCTGACACTGGGTGGGAACTAACTGCCACTGACATCTCCAGTGACACTAATACAGTGATCAGTGGTAATAAGAAGTACGGTCACTGTACTAATGACGCTGATCAGAAAGCGGTTAACATCTGGGGAGAACAAAGGAATAACGGTGTGCAGGTTTACTAGAAGTACTGTGTGCGGTTTTACTAGGGGATGTGCTAGTTTTTATGTGCTAGTTTCTTACTTCGTTTTGGATATTTTGAACTCTTTCAGGTTTTTACTGCTGTGTCCCCTGATGGCAGGTTGCCCTTTTCTTACCCTTACACATCAAGTGGCACCAGGACAAGAAGTGAGAGAAAATCTTTTCAATAAGGACACAGGCAGCAATGTGAATCTTATAAAGGATCTAACCTTATGTATTGAACAGCTTTTCTACTACTTCTAGTTCCACTAACAGGATGACAGGGAGTGATGAAGCTTCCCTCAATAGAGACCACAACAGCCCAACTGCAATAACAATCTAACAGATTTTTATTTTTTTTATATGAATTTGGGTTTTACTGCAGAAATATTAACACTCACATGTCACAAATCTACAGAGCATCAATACCACACCACACTATTTTTGTGATTTTAAAAAATACCCTTTTTTGTTAAAAAAAAAAATAAATCCTATTTTATGTGTCTAATACCTGACTACAAGGTAAATGGTGGATTTCTACCGTCATTAGAGACTGCAAAGCATCTATTGTTTTCAATCACACAGACCAGAAACAGACTTTCATAGGAACATATAGGAAGAAATATGGCTGCTTTCATCTAATTTTAAAATTCAAAAGTAGCAATATATTAACATACAGAGATTTGTATCATATCTATTAGTTGCTGAAAGCTAAAAGATATACAATATAGTTAAAGAGTGTATATTTAAACCAGTTCCACATGACTGTGCGCTGTATCCCTGATTGCGTCGTGCTGATGAAACATGAAGGGCAGAATAACAGCGATCTAGGAGGCTGACTGTGAGGGCTGTCTTTATCCGATCCATCCCTGTGTGGTTTTTCTTGTGGGAGAGCGATCCCGGGCATGCAGTGCTGTATTGGTACACAGTGTTTTTTCATGCTTTCACCTACCTATTCAATGTGAATGCATACCTGCTTTTTAATAAACTTGTTTTAGAAGTGGGCATTATGAAATTTTTTTCCTTTCAGACTCTGGTACACACAGTGCTGCAGAGATGAGAAGTTTATTTTCAGTGTTTGATTAACCCATGCGGCACTAAGTGTTTTTGGGAAGTGGTGGGAGAGAGCTTCCATTACCTTTGGGAGTATCCAAGAAGGAGCTTGTCTGGATAATCTGTTCATGCATGTTTGACCTTTTATAACTGAGGTGAACCCATAAGGTTAGAGCACACCCTAGGATAATTACTGGTGGAGATGTCACCAGAGTAGATTGGTTTCATTATTAATACAGCATATTTTCATTAAAGTTTGTGGACTTTATCACATATACACCATTTTATTTATTTTTTGTTTGGACTTTATCACTGATCATTTTGGACATTATTAATGGTCTATGGCTACATAGTTATGACTGCACTTGTTAATCCCAGGCTATTCAACTCTTTTGTTTGGACTTTATCACAGGTTATTTTAAATATTAATGATATATTGTTGCTATTGCACTTGTTTATCACAGTTTTTGATTCATTTTCAGTTGGTGTACACTGCACATTTTGAAAATATTTTTCTTTTATTATTCTTATACAGCACAGCACTTTTTATATATTGATAGTTTTATTGATTACACCTTTAATGCATGTCGCTCAACTTTGAAGCTGTTTCCATAGAAGTTTTGGTATCTTTATATTTTCAAAGATAGATTTATTACTGAAGATAAGACATATTTATTCTCTTAAGCCGCAGGCTGTCCAACCCGAGGCCCAAGACGGCTATGAATGCAGCCCAACTCAAAATTGTAAGCTTACTTTAAAACGTGATTTTTTTTTCATTTTAAATCATTTGTAAAAATGTGTTTACACTTGGCAAACACACAACTGAAAAATTTTTTGACTTGACTAGACTTTTATAAGTTTTATCTTCCCAAAGAAAAATATCCCACTCTTCACAATCATGCCTTATTCAAGTCATTAGTTTTCGACAGCAGCTATATTTGTGAACAACTATTTTCAATGATGACGCACGCAAAGGGCAAAATTAGAACCAAAATATCTGACAGAATTCATAGAGAATTGCTACTACATCCATCTAACCAAATATTGATGTGTTAGTTTATCAAGAATAGTGTCCAATATTGCACTAGTTTTATGTTCCCTCCTTTGCATTTAGAATTTAAAAAAAAATTACAAAAGAGAGGTACATTATCTATATTAGCAATCATAACTTTGTGATCTGACTTTTTCTGCTCATCAGCTATGCTTATTGTTAGCTTATTTTACATGTGGCCCAAGACAATTCCTATCCTTCCAATGTGACCCAGGAAAGTCAAAAGGTTGGATACCCCTGCTCCAAACAGATGCAAAATTAAGAAGTGCTCAGGGTTAGGTTCACCTCAGTCACCAGTGTGGATTTTAGAGCAGTCCAAAAAATAAATACATTTTTGACTGTAACCTTGTAGTAATTCTGAATTACAATGCATCCAACTGCTCCCGTTTAGCATTGCTTTGTCTTGGTAAAGGATTGAAAAATGTCTTCCATTGTACTCACAAACTCTTTATTGTTGTATGGTATGACTGCTACATTTTGGGGGTACTGACCTGCAATTTCCCATCAACATCACATTGCAAGGCATGTCAAAATGCAAAGCAACATACATTAACCACTTGCCCTCCTGAGGATTTACCCCCCTTCATGACCAGGCCATTTTTTACTTTACAGCACTGCGTTACTTTAACTGACAATTGCGCGGTCATGCAATACTGCACCCAAATGAAATTTACGTTCTTTTTTCTCACAAATTGAGCTTTCTTTCTGTGGTATTGGATCGCCTGTGCATTTTGTACGCTATAAGCAAAAAAAAGAACGATAATTTTGAGAACAAAAACTATATTTTGGACTTTTTCCTATTAAACACGTCCAGTAAAAAAGTAAAAAAAAAAAATCAAATTTCATCATAAATTTAGGCCAAAGTGTATTCTGCTACATGTGTTTGCTAAAAAATCCCAATACGTGTAAATTAATTGGTTTACATGAAAGTTATAGTGTTTACAAATGGCGGTATAGATAATGGGATTTAAAAAAAAAAAAAATTCTACTAGTAATGGCGGTGATCAGCGACTTTTAGCGGGACTGCGATGGACATTCTAATACGGAAGGGAACTAACTAGGTGTCACTGACACCCCAGTGACCCCTATACTGTGATCAGTGCTAAAAAAAAAAAAAAGCACTGACACTCTACTAATGGCATTGGGCAGGAAGTGGTGCTCAAAAGGGTTAACTGTGTGCTGGGAGTGTTTTACTAGGGGGCGGGGGGTGTGTTCTTCACTGTAAGCACACTGATCAGGATGGTTGTACTGTGCACAGCCATCCCGAGCAGTGTGCTCGAGGTGACAGGGAGGGAGATTGTTTGTAAACAAAACAGTCTTCCTCCCTGTCGGAGATGCTCGGTAATCACTGGGCGCTGGCGGGTAATTACCAGCCGGGACCCAGTGATTGACATCCGCGGCCGCGAATGGCGTCGCGGGTAGGATGCTTGTGCACGCATCCTACCCCGAAATGCGGAATGACGTATATATACATGATCCTGCGCACAGGTGCCGCCCTGTAGCAGCTTATCTGCTATAGGGTGGTCCTAAAGTGGTTAAAGTTTTAAAGGAGCATGCTCTATGGTGGTCATTTGACATAACAAGTATATATATTTTACTTGCGCCAGGTAACTTTCTAAGTTATGAAGAAAGGACAAACATCAAAAGCCTCGGAACAAGAACCTTTACACAAGATGGCAATGGCAGCTCCTATATTACAATCTTGAGTGGTTACTTTAAAGTATAACTTTAATTAAAAAATTTGATCCTGCTAGATTACTTTAGGCTGGCTCGTTTTGCAGGCATAGCTATGTAAAACATTACAAATAAGTGCCTATGCTGTTTTAAATCCACAAATACACTGGGGGTTATTTACTAAAACTGGAGAGTGCAAAATCTAGTGCAGCTCTGCATTGAAACCAGTCAGCTTCCAGGTTTTATTTCCAAAGCTTAATTGAACAAGCTGAGGTTAGAAGCTGATTGACTATCATGCAAAGCTGCACCATATTCTGAGTGCTTCAGTTTTAGTAAATCTACCCCACTATCTCACCCTGTTCTGCAAATGCTTTGTTGCTCTCCATTTTTAGGCACTGGATTTGTAGAGGCCGATCTGCTCACAGCCTAAAAATGTAATGCTGCTCAGGACTCTGGGCTTCAGCAAAATGGCAGCCTCCAGCAAGAAGAAACAAGAACAATGCTGGAGGCAATTTACAGCACACTATTCTGTGTTACAGTTGTTATGGGTAAAGTTCCATTTTAAGACAACATGCATGAAGATATTCATTTTTAAGTGCACTTGGGAAGAACAATAAGTTATAAGTTAAGTAAGAAGCCTATAGACAGTCATTAGTCATTGTTACTCACCGTTCTGCAGGACTGTCTACATCAATATAAGAAATTAAGGGTGGGGATGATAACGTCTCTGTGGCAAACACACTGCCTTGAAGTTGGATTCCAAATCCCACAATGGGGTCTGCAGTTAGTGCAACCTCTGTACTTTCGGTGTGGACAACTTGTCCTGATAAACCAACTGTGCTAGATGCCAAGGATACTGTAAGAACAAACCATAGACAACACTTAGAATGCCACAGGCTTCAATTACAATTAGGTTGAAAAGAAAAAAAGGATAGGTTTTTTTTTTTTGCTTAATTTATGTGGAAAGATATGGAAAAAAACTGCTTGTGCGCCCAGGGCATCACTGATTGCAAGACTTCTACTATCTACAGCACCCATCCGAACAGCGCATGAGTAGTTCATTACAATGTGCTAAAGGATAAGAACACACACACTACTTGAGTGCATACTTAGGTTGTGGCATCTACATAATGTATATTGTAACAAAGTACAGAATGCCATAATATCTAATTATTTTGTTTGCGTCCTTAAATTCTGTGATATAGGAGTAATGGTTCATATACACGTACCTATAATAATAATAATTACACTTGTGGTTTCGTGGGTTGGTAAAAACATGTATTTGAGCTGTTTTGATATCATCCCCCCCAAGGCTGCAAAGGCAGCTAGAAAGGGGTTTACACATTCTGGGGCCTGCAGCAAACATTATCCTTCAAGTTGTGTTTGGCAGGCAGTACAGCAGCTGAAGGCCACCCATTCAAGCGTATGCAATGAACAAAGTTGCGGCACAGTAGGTCAACATTTGTAGGGTTAAAACAGGTGGTGTGGAAGTAACATACTGCTTCCCCACTTCATGTCAAACACCTCTGAAAAGCAGTACACAGCAGATTGATTTTCAGTGGAGCGGCAAGCTCTGTGGCTAGTGTAAACCCGTTCTTAGTGTGTGTGCATGTGGAAATTCTGAAAGAACCCTCTGCACACTGCTATATACCCTCGCCAGCCAATTTTGCAATAAAAAAATTGTGATTTTTAGTTCATACATATTGCAATACATGTTTAAACTGGCCAACTGCGCCAATTATTGTGTGTACGTATACACATTTTATTTTATTTTTACACATTGTTATAGCTGTATATGGTCACCTTCTGTGACAAACACATAGTACTCAAAGTAAAGCATTTTATATATTTAAGAAACAGCTTCTAGTGGTGTTCTTTGGACTTTTCAGCATCAAACATTTGTATCCCAGATTTGCAAGGCTACCACCTGGATGTCTGTTCACATATCCTCTAGGTTTAGCCAGGTGGATAATCAGGTGTTGGTCGATGCAAGCTTTAGTTGCAAAGTACTTCAAGCTGTAATCTGAGTGTTTTCAGGTTCCTAGCACTTTTTTTTGTGGGCCTGTTGGTAGTTCTGTTTACAGTTACTGCGATGTATGATTAACAGAATAAAAAGTTTTACTTACCTGTGAATTCTTATTTTGATTACAGTACAGGGAACAGACCACTACCCTCTTCTCTTCTGTGATCTCTCTTTATTGCATGCATAAAAACTGGAGTCTCACAGATTAGGTGTGGTTATATGATTGTGCAATAGAGGTGGCCCTAGCAAGTTTTTTCCCAGGGTCCAATTACCTGAAGCTAGCCTGCATATAACCCATGGTCTATAAATACAAGTTCTGTTGTCCTGTATCGTACTTTAGTCCCTGGTCTCTTTTTTATATGTTGTTTCTATAACAAATGGTTATTTTCAGCAGTCAAATTTCATGTTTTTCTGATATCAACAAACTGACATATGTATCTCAGAATCTGAAAGTTTGAGGTTAATTGACTGAAATTTTCAAGCCAATGTACGACCCAAAAGAAAATGGGCAAACATGAAAAAGTATTACAGTTTGCTTTACTAAGCAATTATACGCGTTGGATAAATATTTAGGAAAGTGGGTAACACTACAACAAAAATGCTCAAAACAGTTTGTCAGGTAAAGTTTAAATAATAATAGTATGCCTCTTTATACAGCAAATAATAAAAAATTATACAGCAAATAATAAAAAATATTAAAACATGTCATCATTTTTCTCAGTAAAAATATTGCTAAAAGTGCTATTGACATTAAATTTTCCCCACGTTGGTAACAACCCATGCAATTCATACATACAAAGAAACCAAAACAAATAAGTAAAAAAAATAAGTTATGTGTAATAAAATAGAATGACACAGGGAAAGTATTGAACACGTTAACTGAAATTTATTTAATACTTTGTACAAAAACCTTTATTGGTAATGACAGCTTCAAGATGCCTCCTGTATGGAAAAACTAGTCACACGCATTTCTCAGGTGTGATTTTGGCCCATTCTTCCACACGGTCTTCAAATCGTGAAGATTCCGTGGGCCTCTTCTATGAACTCTGATCCTGGATTCAAGCCAGGTGATTGGCTGGGCCATTCTAGCCACTCTACTTTTTTTCTTTTAAACCAACTGAGAGTTTCCTTGGCTTTGTGTTTTGAACCACTGTTTTGCTGAAATGTCCACCCTCGTTTCATCTTACAAAGGGGGGAGTCCTCCTTTTGATGGGACTTTAACAGCACAATTCTCTTATAGTCAGGTCCATAAATATTGGGACATCAACACGATTCTAACATTTGTGGCTCTATACACCACCACAATGGATTTGAAATGAAAGGAACAAGATGTGCTTTAACTGCAGACTGTCAGCTTTAAATTTGAGGGTATTTACATCCAAATCAGGTGAACGGTGTAGGAATTACAACAGTTTGCATATGTGCCTCCCACTTGTTAAGGGACCAAAAGTAATGGGACAGAATAATAATCATAAATCAAACTTTCACCTTTTTAATACTTGGTTGCAAATCCTTTGCAGTCAATTACAGCCTGAAGTCTGGAACGCATAGACATCACCAGACGCTGGGTTTCATCCCTGGCGATGCTCTGCCAGGCCTCTACTGCAACTCTCTTCAGTTCCTGCTTGTTCTTGAGGCATTTTCCCTTCAATTTTGTCTTCAGCAAGTGAAATGCATGCTCAATCGGATTCAGGTCAGGTGATTGACTTGGCCATTGCATAACATTCCACTTCTTTCCCTTAAAAAACTCTTTGGTTGCTTTTGCAGTATGCTTTGGGTCATTGTCTATCTGCACTGTGAAGCGGCGTCCAATGAGTTCTGAAGCATTTGGCTGAATATGAGCAGATAATATTGCCCGAAACACTTCAGAATTCATCCTGCTGCTTTGGTCAGCAGTCACATTATCAATACATACAAGAGAACCAGCTCCATTGGCAGCCATACATGCCCACGCCATGACACTACCACCACGTTTCACTGATGAGGTGGTATGCTTAGGATCATGAGCAGTTCCTTTCCTTCTCCATACTCTTCTCTTCCCATCACTCTGGTACAAGTTGATCTTGGTCTCATCTGTCCATAGGATGTTATTCCAGAACTGTGAAGGCTTTTTTAGATGTCGTTTGGCAAACTCTAATCTGGCCTTCCTGTTTTTGAGGCTCCCCAATGGTTTACATCTTGTGGTGAACCCTCTGTATTTACTCTGGTGAAGTCTTCTCTTGATTGTTGACTTTGACACACATACACCTACCTCCTGGAGAGTGTTCTTGATCTGGCCAACTGTTGTGAAGGGTGTTTTCTTCACCAGGGAAAGAATTCTTCGGTTATCCACCACAGTTGATTTCTGTGGTCTTCCGGGTCTTTTGGTGTTGCTGAGCTCACCGGTGCGTTCCTTCATTTTAAAAATGTTCCAAACAGTTGTTCTGGCCACGCCTAATGTTTTTGCTCTCTCTCCGATGGGTTTGTTTTGTTTTTTCAGCCTAATGATGGCTTGCTTCATCGATAGTGACAGCTCTTTGGATCTCATCTTGAGAGTTGACAGCAACAGATTCCAAATGCAAATAGCACACTTGAAATTAACTCTGGACCTTTTATCTGTTCATTGTAATTGGGATAATGAGGGAATAACACACACCTGGCCATGGAACAGCTGAGAAGCCAATTGTCCCATTACGTTTGGTCCCTTAACAAGTGGGAGGCACATATGCAAACTGTTGTAATTCCTACACCGTTCAATTGATTTGGATGTAAATACCCTCAAATTAAAGCTGACAGTGTGCAGTTAAAGCACATCTTGTTCGTTTCATTTCAAATCCATTGTGGTGGTGTATAGAGCCAAAAATGTTAGAATTGTGTCGATGTCCCAATATTTATGGACCTGACTGTATGTTACTCTCTGTATGAGGTTTTCACAGTCTTTAAAAGCTAAAGCGATAAGTTGCAGATGTGTAATAATTTAAGGGTATACCAGCAGTTCAGTACGGCAAACACTTTAGTACTAAGTCTACTAGATACACTATATTGCCAAAAGTATTGGGACGCCTGCCTCTACACGCACATGAAATTTAATGGCGTCTTGGTCCGTAGAGTTCAATATTGAGTTGGCCCACCCTTTGCAGCTAAAACAGCTTTAACTCCTCTGGGAAGGCTGTCCACAAGGTTTAGGAGTGTGTCTATGGGAATGTATGACCATTCTTCCAGAAGCACATTTTTGTGAGGTCAGGCACTGATGTTGGACGAGAAGGCCTGGCTTGCAGTCTCCACTCTATTTCATCCCAGAGGTGTTCTATTGGGTTGAGGTCAGGACTCTGTGCAGGCCAGTAAAGTTCCTCCACCCCAAACTCGCTCATCTATATCTTTATGGACCTTGCTTTATGCACTGGTGCGCAGTCATGTTGGAACAGGAAGGGGCCATCCCCAAACTGTTCCTACAAAGTTGGGAGCATGAAATTGTCCAAAATGTCTTGGTATGCGGACGCCTTAAGAGTTCCCTTCACTGGAACTAAGGGGCCAAGCCCAACCCCTGAAAAGCAACCTCACACCATAACCCCCCCCCGTCTACCAAACTTTACACTTGGCACAATGCAGTCAGGCAAATACGGTTCTCCTGGCAACTGCAAAATCCAGACACATCTATCAAATTGCCGGACAGAGAAGCGAGATTGGTCACTCGAGAGAACACGTCTCCACTGCTCTACAGTCCAGTGATGGCGTGCTTTACACTACTGCATCCAATGCTTTGCATTGCACTTTGTGATGTAAGGCTTGGATGCAGCTGCTCGGCCATGGAACCCCATTCCATGAAGCTTACTGACTGTTGTGCTAACCTGAAGGGCACCCGAAGTTTGGAGGTCTTTAGCTATTGACTCTGCAGACAGTTGGAAACTTCTGCGCACTGTGCGCTTCAGCATGCGCTGACCCCGCTCTATCATTTCACGTGGCCTTCCACTTTGTGGCTGAGTTGTTGTTCCCAGTAGCTTCCACTTTGTGATAATACCACTAACAGTTGACTGGTGAATACTTCGTATTTTCTCTTCAGGAAATATCTATTTCTTCAGGGAAGCCTATCCCGCCTTCAGCTAACAGAATCTTCTATTCCTCCTATCAGTTCATCCCCCCACAGTTATTACCTTTTGTACCACCAGCCCCTCCCTCTTAGATTGTAAGCTCCAAGGAGCAGGGCCCTCTTAACCCTCTTGTATTGAACTGTATCGTTGCTGTATTGTCTCCCTTTATATTGTAAAGCGCTGAGCAAACAGTTGGCGCTATATAAATCCTGTATAATAATAATAATAGTAGCAAGAAAATTTCAAGATGGACTTATTGTACAGGTGGCAACCTATCATGGTACCATGCTTAAATTCATTGAGCTCCTGAGAGTGACCCATTCTTTCACAAATGTTTGTAGAAGCAGTCTGCATGCCTGGGTGCTTGATTTTATATGAAAGGAACACAGAGGGGCGCCAGACTAAGTGCAGTGTAAAAACAGTTCCATTTTTTTAAATAAGCAAATTGGGAGCTCACTATAAAGCAGATGAGATTATGCATATAAAGTCCTGTAGGAAGGTCCCCAAGATGATCCATTACGATAGAATTATCATCCAAGTCAAGACAGGAGCAGCGGTAGGCGGACGAACGCTGCTGGAACTAGCGTGGAACGCAAGATGGCGTGGTGCCGGAAGTGATGACTGTCTGATGCAGACAGCAGGGCCTGAAACTAGTCAAGCAAGTCAGCCTGCAGTTCCAGTGGTTCTGACTTCATGATGGACTCCTGTATCAGACTTCTGGGGGTCTCTGAAGCTAACTTTTAAGCCAATCAGGTCTGACGAAGAAGTGGAAGCTTCGAAAGGCATTACTCCCCCTTTACGGAGTGATTTCTCCTCGGTGTCATCAATTCCGCTACCATGCCATCTTTGTGTTCCACACTGGTTCCAGCGGCGTTCCGCCGCTCCTGTCTGGACTTAAATGATAATTCCATCTATCGGATCACCTTGGGGATCTTCCTACAGAACATTATATGCTTAATCTCATCTGCTTTATAGTGGGTTCCCAATTTGCTTATTTTTAATAAACGGAACGGTTATTATACTGCACTTAGTCCGGTGCTCCTCTGTGTTCCTTTCTTATACAGCTTACAGAGCCTCAGCTTTACTCTGGAGGGTGCTGCCACTGGGGCTTACACACAGTTCACATCATGGACATCTGATGGACTTACATTGTATTTTCTATTATTTGTTTTTTTATTATATAATTGTAGATTTGTATGGTTTTTGGCAAGATTTGCTTCCTTAGCACCCATCCCTCTTCCTTTTTCTTTCCTGCTTGAATTTATATACCTGTGGCCATGGAGGTGAATAGAACACCTGAACCCAGTGATTTGGAAGGGTGTCCTAATACCTTTGGCAATATAGTGTATTGACAAATGTTTTCTTCACACTCACCTGCCAATATCTGTATTAAAATAACTTATCACTATGTCCTTCGGAAAAAATTAGTACCGTAGTTATGTTGGTATTAAAGTTAAAATAGCTAAATAATCCTTTTTTTTTTAGTGATCACTAACCTGCAGGAACAAAATCCAACTTAAAGCATGCTCAAACCAAATAACTGCCAATTCAAATAAGGTCACAATAAGTTTTAATGTTTCTTCAGAAGACCAGTTGCAAGACAAACCTACAAATATTTTAAGGGCTCGTTCACGCTAAAATGTGGTGCAGGAAAGCCGTGTTCCTGTGTGGCTTCCAGCACCACATTCCGATCGCAATGCCCCTGCGATCTGCTGCGGGGGGTCAGTTAAAGTTAATGACACCCTGAATGCAGGCTGGAAATGCATTGCCTTTGCCCGCACTGGCCCAAACCAAACTGCATGGTACAAAGTAGTATGCAATACTGTTGCCATGTGTTTAAAAAGAAAGTAGTGCATGCACCACTTTTAGTGCAGCTGCAACTTCACCCCATTCCAATGAATGGGCTTGAAATCGCACCATATAGACCGCACAGTGTGTTCCTGTGTGATTCAGATCAGGGCATAGTGTGAACCGGCCCTCAGGGCCAATTCCCACTGTCTTGCACTACAATGTCTAGAAAATGGATGTACATTTCCATCCATTTTAGTCATGCGTTGACATACATTTTGACGTCCGATGACATGCATTTTAGCGTGTGTTAAAGTGTAAAATGCAGAGCAACGCACAAATGTTAATTGGCCCTATTTCTTTTTCAGCAAATACAATTATAATCAACTTCCATCAAGAAGCCTTTCGAAGTTACTTTTAAGGACCCTTTATAAGAAAAACGTTTTCTTTCCTCTCTCTGCAATTTAATTATGCCATTAAATCGTTTTATAGAATGCTGTAAAAATATAAGATTTCACTATTGTGAAAGAAACAAAAGGCCAAATGCACAAATAAATGTAAGCTGTGCCTAACAGTTTATGCTCAAAGGTTTTGGTAAATAGATAAAATAATATAGATGCTTATAGTTGTGTCTCAAGCGCAACTATGGGAATCAAAGTGATTATAAAACGCAGTTTTTTAAAAATAATCAAGTTTATACTTACCTGCTCTGTACAATGGAATTGCACAGAGTGACCCTGAGCCTCCTCTGCTAGGTTACTCCTTGCCTCTTTTTGGTGTGCCACCATAGGAAGCCACCTATTATAGTGGCAAATTTCCTTCAGGCTCGATTCCTGAGCCGCGTTGCCTGTATCCATGGACAAAGACAGTGTGGCTCAGCTCCACCCCTCACTCCCTCATCACAGGATTCAACTGACCGCAGTGGGAGCCAATGGCTCATGCTGCCTCAGCAAAGCAAAGCCTGTGAGAGCAGGAAGTGAGAGGAGAGAGCCTCTGCAGATGGGCAGAGCACTGGATCAAGTGAGGATTGAAAGGGGGGTGAGAGGGTGGCAATACTTTTTGATACCTAAATATTTTTTTTTACCTTAATGCATGAAACACATTAAGGTAAAAAATATTTAGGCTTTAGAACCATTTTAAAAATTATCCCTTGCTGTGGGGCTGCACCTGAAGTGCATGGGTCAATTGCTTGTTTACACAGTGTCTTCTCCCCTATGCTCCAGCCACTGTGGGTCCCCTGCATCCACTTTTGGAGGTTATTTTTTTTGGGAAGGGGCAGGCGCCTAGTATAAGCAGGGACCCCCTCCCTACCCGCAACCTCCTGGGACATGTCACAGGTCCTCAGAGCCTGCAGGGCCAAACAGTGCAGAGTAGCTTGCACATGTGCATTGGGAAGCCACAAGGAGTCACAGCTGGCTTCCCTTAGTAAGCATGCCTGCACCAGGGACTTGCAGGCTGACGAAGTACTGACCCAGGTGAGGACAGCGCTGGATCCCTCAACAGGTAAGCGTCTATTTTATTTTTTAAAAAGTTAGCTACAGTATTTGTAGCTGCTGACTTTTTTTTTTTAAGGCTAAAGATACTCGAATTCTCGTTTTACTAATTTCTGAATTCCATCTCTTTGACTGTTTGTATACAGATATTTGAGTTAATTTCCACTTCACCGCCTTACTATCTTTGTCACTTCTGTATTCAGCAGAAATCTCCCTATGAGGTCACCTGTGACAATTGTTAAAATGTGGAAATTACCTCTCACTCCCTGTCTTGTCTCCAGGACAGGAAATGAGGTGAATATCTCCTAGGGAAACACAGACCACAATTAATAGTTGATGGAGGTTAAAACCATTCAAAATGGTTTGCCTTGAGTTCTACTTGCATAACATCACATAACAGCTACCCATAGCTGCCATAGAAAACCCCCCCCACAAGTTTCCATTTACAGTAAAACTGTCAAGATAAAGAGTCAATTATTGAGTAAGAAAGAATTCTTAATTGAGGGCTTTGCATTAAGGTGTAGCGCTCACGCCTACAATATTAATGTGAAATAGGATTATTCTTCACAAATGATTAAACATTAGTAATAAAGTCAGTGAACATCAAAGAAAGGAATTTTCCATTAAAATGAGGGAGACGTAATATGAAAAATTAATGGAATTTCACAACACTCAGCAATATCGGTTTTGAAAATTAATATAGTTCATATGCGTACCACTTAACTAATACACCCTGTTCCAAATTATAATGCAAATTATATTTTTCTCATTTACCTAAATAATTGATGTAAATAACAGTCAGCATAATTCTCATGTTATCAACTATTAAGAGTACAATTCAAATTTTATTGAACAAACTTCCTAATAACAGTATTTTTTTTAAACTTAAAAAAACTTACAATGTACTGTTCCAAATTATTATGCACAGTAGGTTTCAAAACACTTTATAGGTTGTAAAGAACTGAAAATTGTCATTTGTTGTGTTTGCAGCATATTTACTGAAATCAAAAGCTATTTCAATCAAACTTTTAACAACATTTTAACGTTTTTAAACATTTTAACAGGTCACGTTACATTTTAACATAGGACCCCTTATTTGATAGCAGCTTCACAAGTCTTGCATCCATTGAACTTGTGAGTTTTTGGACAGTTTCTGCTTGAATTTGTTTGCAAGATGTCAGAATAGTATCCCAGAGCTGCTGTTTGGATGTAAACTGCCTCCCACCCTCATAGATCTTTTGCTTGAGGATGCTCCAAAGGTTCTCAGTATGATTGAGGTCAGGGGAGGATGGAGGCCACACCATGACTTTCTCTTCTTTTATCCCCATAGCAGCCATTGATGCAGAGGTATTCTTTGCAGCATGAGATGGTGCATTGTCATGCATGAAGATGATTTTATTACGGAAAGAATAGTTCTTCCTTCTGTACCAGGGAAGAAAGTGGTCAGTCATAAACTCCACATACTTTGCAGAGGTCATCTTTACACCTTCGGGGACCCTAAAGGGGCCGACCAGCTCTGTTCCCATGATTCCAGACCAAAACATGACTCCAACACCGCCTTGCTGTCGTCGCAGCCTTGTTGGAACAGGGTGGCCGTTCACCAACCATCCACTACTCCATCCATCTGGACCATCCAGGTTTGCAGGGCACTCATCAGTGAACAGGACTGTTTGAAAATTAGTCTTCATGTATTTTTCTGCCCAATGCAGCCATTTCTGCTTGTGAGCATTGGTTATTGGTGGCCGAATAGAAGGTTTATGCACAGCTGTGAGACTCTGGAGGACTCTACACCTTGATGTCCGTGGAACTCCAGAGACACCAGCAGCTTCAAATATCTGTTTGCTGCTATGTAATGGTATTTTAGCAGCTGCTCTCTTGATCCACTGCATGGATCTGGCAGAAATCTTCCTCAATGTGCCTTTATCTGCACAAACCCGTCTGTGATTTGAATCAGCCACAAATCTCTTAATAGTGCAATGATCACGCTTAAGTTTTCGTGAAATATCTAATGTTTCATACCTCGTCCAAGGCATTGAACTATTTCACTCTTTTCGGCAGCAGAGAGATCCTTTTTCTTCCCCATATTGCTTGAAAACGGTGCTCTGCTTAATAATGTGGAACACCCTCCTAGTTTTTCCTTAAATTGGGCTCACCTGCCAATCTAATTATCACAGGTGTCCGAGATTGTTTTCAGTGATCAAAAGAGCCCTGAGACACAATGCCATCCATGAGTTAAACTGAAAAACAAAATATTTAATCTTTGTGACACTTAAATAAAATTTGCATAATAATTTGGAACAGGGTGTAGAGTATGTTACTTGTTTGAACTACAGGGAAAGTAAAAAATGTTCCCATGCAGTCGGGATCACATGGGACCACAGTTTTTCTTATCTGATACTCCGCTCCTACTGTGCTGCTGGAACAGTTTCCACAGCCTCTGTCCCCTATTCTCCAATGGTTGCAGGTCCCCTGATACCATCAAATCCAGCACAGAGGATTGGCCATGAGGACTCTGTGGAACAGTCCAACACTTGTATGTAGGGAAGCATGGATTGCTGGGGGAGTGAAGGATTAGGTAAATAAAAGTGCTTTTTCTTTCAAGTCTCCAAGACCTTCACAAGCATTTATTATCTTCAAGTACAGGGACAGACCCATGGTTGTAAAAGCTGAAGGTTTTTTTTTTACCTTAATGCATTCCTTGTATTAAGGTAAAAACCTTCTATTATCAGGCCCCTCCCTCAAATACTTACCAGAGCCCAATCTTGATCCAGCGCTGTGCACGAAAGCAGCGGCACTCTCTCCCTTCTCCCTCGACTCAAGGAGCACAATAGAAGCCACTGACTCCTGATGCTGTCAATCAAATCCAGTGACAAAGGGCAAAGCCGCACCATGAGTGTACTTGTGTGCTACCATAGAAAGCTGCTTCCTATGGTTGCACAGGGAGAAGAAGAGGAGCCAAGAGCGCCGGGCAGGGAAGAGGAGGATCCGAGCTACTCTGCAAAAAACCACTGCACAGTACAAATGAAAACAAATGTGAATCAATCTGCACAATCACATAATCACAATATAAAAAAGAGAAAAAATATAGGGAAAAATTATAGTGAAAAAAATGTATGTGTATACATAATATTGGATGCTCTGCTAATCACTACTGTAAAGGTCTTGTCACACAAACCTCTGCACAAATATGAACAAGAAACAGTGTAGTGCAACCAAATCAATAATCAAATAATACATAGATCAATATATAAAGTATCTGTGAATCCAATCCAACTAAGATTTCATAAATGTCACAAAATCCATTCACCAAAAAGTGCTTGATGTAAATCTTAAAATAACACCCGTGTAGCCGAAACATGGCACTGTGAGGTCTTGTATGTCGGGAGCTCCAGGTGCCTGCCGTTGGAGGAGCTGAGTGCTGCCTAGAACCCAGCCCAAAAGGACTAGATCTAAAGGCATTTTGCCGCAAGCCTCTGCTATGTGAAGTGGGCAGGTATCCTGGGATCTTTGCGTGGTCCCTGTTGGGATCGCAGCCCGGGATGCGGGTGGTGACAGCTGCAGATCTGGGCTGGCGGAGTCCTGACGGAGCTGGCGCTAGGCCTGTGTTGGACAGTCAGGCAGGCAGCAGTGGTGGCAGTAGGAGGGGGACATAAAGATCCCGGTAACTGGTGAGCTGGAGGTGAAGGCAAGTGGTGATTACCGGAGCGACAGCTCCCGGAAGGCTAGGTGAGTCAGGAGAGCAAGGTCTGGTGGATGAGGAGGGGGTCAAGCACAGGAGGAGAGTCTCCCCCCAACATCCCCTACACCCAAGGCAGTATCTTCGAGAGACTAACGACACTAAAATTTTTCAGTGCCGGCCGGACGCGGTGACATCACGCGCTCCTACGTGGACGCACCGCGCCTGGGATGGTTTATAGGCCGCGGTTCGATGCCTCTCTGTGCCATTCTTTTCAGGGCTTGTTCAGGTATATGTGCCTCTAGGCGCGGAAGCCATTGTTCTTTCTGGTGGTTAGGGTCTCTTCCCTGGAGGACAATTTGCATTTACCTTATCGATTTAATGCCGGCATTTTTCAACATTGGTAAGATACTTCATTCTTTAGTATTTGGATGATCGGCCTCCCCCATAAGCAGCTAAAAAGATAATATTTTCTCTTTCCACTTCTGTTCATGTTTCCAGGCCTATTTTCTAGTAGAAGGTTGGGACCATTTTTCATTATCCTTTTACACTTTTGATGGGATGGGCCAGGTGTATTTTTCAAGCTATACCATTGCGACTGGGACCTGCCTTTCTGTATCCTGGTAGGTTACCTTGGGGAAGGCGATCTGAATAAGTATTGTATAATAATGATATATATTATAACATGGCTTAAAATTTTAAGTCCTGAGCTACTAGCCAGGCCTTAAGAGTTACTCGCCACCAACAAGCACACATAAAGAGAGACACCCGTACAAGCACACAGACATGTACGTACATACACACGCACAGAGACACGTACACACACGCACAGAGACACATGTATACACACACAGGCACGTACAGACACGTATACACACAGATACATGTACATACACAGAAACACACACGCACAGACACATGTACATACACAGACACATGTACACATACATACATGTACGTACATACACACGTACATGTACATACACACAGACACATGTACACACACATACATGTACATACACGCAGACAAATATACAGATACACACAGACACATGTACATGCATACACACACACGTACATGCATACACACACACGTACATGCATACACACACAAACACACAGCCCTATAAAAAGTTTCAGTACTTTGTTGCTCACTCACAGAGCTGGGTACTGCACGCTAGGGGGAGGCAGAGAACACAGCACACACTCCTTCCTTTGGTTTCACTGCACTCAGCTATTGAGCAGTCTGATGGCCCCCAAATCCAATGACAGATCCGGCCTGAGATCCGAGCCTGCTCAGCAAGACGGCCCTGGGGGACACACTCGCCCCCACCATAATTTCCCCTCGCCATTGGTGAGCAGGCGAGTGGAAATTTCAAGACCTGTATTATAATATTATAGGGTGCCTTTACCCTTCAAGCCTGTTCCACTGTGGTACTTGTCTTTTCCGCCCTTGGACATTAGGGGGTGTGCCCACTCCCCCTCTCCTGCCTAGGTTTGGGAACAAGGCTTCTTCCCTACAAGCAATTCTGGTTTTTGTCAAAACACCACCTATTTAAGGTAACACTTAGTTAACCAGCATCTCTATCACTGGTATGGCCTGATGGAGTGAAACATCTGTAGCCTATACACCTTTACATACCTTGTCTTGAGTTTTTTAGTACTTCCTGTCCTGCTCACTTTCTGTTGGTTAGTCTAGGCCTTCTGGGCTCTGGTTTGTTGGCCAATACTGCGCCCCCATATCTGGCCTCTTGGACGGCCCCTCCCCCCACGGGAACGCAGAGCAGGCCTGCCCTCTATGACTGGGGGGTCCACCGCTAAATGGTGCATAATAACATTATATGTAAGTTCTACTATATTGTTGTATGCCCCTTTTCATATTTACATGATGTATTTTTGCATATTCAAATATGTATATCTCTTTTTTTAGATTTTACTACTAAGCCCCTGAAGAAGCGATTGTTGTCGCAAAACATGTTGGGCCATTCTTCCAGCGGCTTAATGTCTCTCATCCCCCATAGGACCTTCTTGGTGATTACAGTACGCCTTATCACTAGTTTTGTTCTATATATTATGGTGGCCTGTGGGACATTGTCTGAGGGGACATTGTACAATGACTTTTTAACTGAATGATGTTTTTTGTGACACATTGTCAAAATAAAGCATAAGTGATTTTAGCAATATGTGTTTATAGTTTCTGTGCCTTTAAAGTCCATCTGCACTTCCCCCATTTTTTTCTTTTTTGTCTAGTCTAACCAGGACATGGCACTAATGTATAAATGTGTACATTCCAACCCTTTTTCTTTTTTTTGCGCAAGTTTACAAAAACATTTTTCATTTACTTGGAGGGAAAAGGAAATAGGCTAACTGGGAATAAAACTAACTCCTTCAATAAAAGGTCTATACCAAGCAAATTATATTCCATTATTAAATGAAGTGAAAGATGAGTTGGGGACATTTTCAAAGGGAGGAGCCTCCTGGATAGGTTGTATAAACCTGGTAAAGATGGTGATAGTACCAAAAATTCTGTATAAGTTTCACATGCTCCCAGTACATCTACCACTGTCTTTCTTTGGAATAATAAAGAAGTTGGGCAAATGGAAATGGGGGATTGGGTTTGCCTAATGTTAGGAATTATTATTTTGCAGTGATTTTATCACAAATAGTAGATTGGACATTTAATTCACGAGGGAAAGGCTAGGTAAATATGAAAGGCATTTTAAGTAAGGCACAGTTAGGAAAGATTGTTTGGATACAACACACATTTCGCACATTGGATGTGAATATCAGTCCATTGACAAAGAAAGTTTTAAGTGTTTAGGGCAGAATGTATAAGCAAAAAGGATGGAAATATAATTCAGTATTGACTCCTTTGGTGGGAACGGAGTATTTCCCCCCAGGGAAGGATAATATCTCTGGTAAATTGATTAAAGATAAAAATGCATGTTTGAAGGATATATTGAATAAAGGGAAATTGCACACTTTTCAAGACTTGAAGAAAAAAAGATTTATTTCTCACACTAGATAAGTGGCGGTATTGTCAATCAGGTAATTTTGTTTCAATGCTCCCACAGCCACTGAGGATGTCGGAGGATCTGTATCCATTTGAAAAACTGTTCAACGTAGTTACAGTTCCAAAACAAGTTACCTCCAGGATTTATAAGATCCTTATGGATATGGAAGAAGCTGATCCTCTCCAGTTCTTGGAGAAATGGGAAAAGGAGCTTGGAACAGAATTGAATGAGCAACAAAGGAATAAAATATTTAAACTAACACATGAGGTGTTGAATATGAGCACAGTTGAAATGTAACTATAAATGTTTGGCGAGATGGTATATTACACCGAGTGTGGCACATAAACAAGTAGATGTTTCACCTTTATGTTGGATAGGTTGTGGGGAAAAGGGAACAATGGTGGATTTGCCTGAAAACGCAGGATTGCTGGAAGGAGATAACCCAATATATTCAGGAAATATGTGGGATCACTGTACAGAAAGACCCGTGGATGTGTTTATTTTACAATTTTGAGCCTTTAGTGAAACTACTATACCATTTAATCAGTGCAGGTAAGGGCTTGATTCCCAAGTTCTGGCAAGCTCCTGAGCCACCAAGAATAAATGATTGGATTAACAGAGTTGAAAATATTTATAGGATGGAGGTGTTATATCACATAGAGGAGGATAAAATAAAAAAAATTTGAAAAACGTGGAGTCGTTGGTTAAATTTTAAAACATCCAAAAGATATCCGGAACTGGTTGGAGTTTAGGGGGAAAAGTCTAGAGAGAGTTTGACGGGGTACCTGAAAGAGAGAGTGGAGGTGTGAAGGAAGGGATATAGATACAGCTACATAATCATGAGAGAGGATAGAGACTAGGTAATAGGATGTGGACAGGGGCAACTAGATGGGAAGAGGGTGGGAGGAAGGAGGGGGTAGGGGATAAGGTGATGTAAAATAAAACTATCCATATGTGAAGTGTTTGTGTATTAGGTTGTTCTCTTTTTGTAATGGGACATTTAATAAAAGATATAATAAAAAAAAACACCTGTGTATCAACCGCCTCCACCAAAGGAAGATTGGCCACTCACCTGCAGAATCTAACCTCTGAGCTAACAGTAGGTCATAAGCGCTTTCCCTTTAAGGGCGTAAGTTGTTATTCAAATGCTGCTCTTCTCTGTTCTCATAAAGCTCAGTTATGTAGAAACATTCATGTAAAATAAAGAGACAGTCAATAGTACTCTCTATTTGATCAATTTATAAAAAGTAGGATAAATGGCATTCATAGACATTACCACTTGGTAAGATGACTGCGAGATGACATCATGTGCATTACTCCGCCCCCATACACGCTACATCCTGGGCTGGACTTCCTCAGTAGGACTAACTTAAAAGGTTTTAAAAAAAGATTTTTCTACTATTCCCAAAACTTTAAATAAAAGAGTGCACCTATGGCACAGGGTTTGCAGAGCATTTTTTTTACAGAAAGACAGAGCAGGAAGTTTTTTTCCCAAATCATTTTAGTAAAGTCCTTTCAATGATTTATACCTACAGGTAAGCCTATAATAAGGCTTAACTGCAGGTAAAGTAAATATATCCTAAACGGTGCACGTTTAGGAGAGGTTTACTTTAGCAGCGATGGTAAGGTCACCGACGCACGTACACTGAGCTCTCAAAAGAAAGGCATGTCATCCAGACAGCTATGCCTCTGCAGTGACATCCCACGTGCATGCACGGGAGTGCCATCTTCCTGGCTCGGCCAGTAAATGGCCAAAGCCCACAAACCCAAAGGAAGACCAAGTGAAGATGGAAGCCCTGTCAGCGGTGACAGCCCATTGCTGACAGGCTTTGTTTTCAGGTAAGTCTTTCATAATGGGTTAGTATGAGCCCTTTAACTGTCTCCCACCCGCCATATAAGGAAATGATGGGAGGGTGGCGGTTCCCTCATTCTGGGAGGACGTCATATGACGTCCTCCCACTTTTGCTGTGCATGCGCACCCCCGGGGGCGTGCGACGATTGGTGATGCGCTGTGTCCCTGGGACACAGTGGATCCCCTATGGCAGTAATGAGCCGATGACACAGGCTCTATCATGTAATCAGTTGTGTCCAATCACAGCTGATCGCATGTAAATAGGAAATGCTGGTTATTGGTAGTCCTCTCCTCACGCTGACAGTGCATAAGGAGAGGAGAGCCAATAAGCGGCATTCCTCAGAGGGGACATCTACACTGATCATCAGTGCCCCGATTATCAGTGTAGCCCCATCAGTTCTGCCTTTCAGTGCCCATAATTGCCACCTGTCAGTGCACATCAATACCACATTTCAGTGCCAATCAATGCCAAATTTCAGTGCCCATTAGAGCTGTCTTTCAATGCCAACTATCAGTGCCAGTCAGTGCTGCCTATCAGTGTCAGTCAGTGCTGCATATCATTGCCCATCAGTGCCGCCTATTAGTGCCAGTCAGTGCTGCCTATCAGTGCCATATATGAGTGCTGCCTTTCAGTGCCCAACAGTGATGCCTGTCAATGCCCATCAGTGCCGCCTATCAGTGACTCCTCACTTTAGCACACAAAAGTAAAGGAGAAAAATTACTTA
This sequence comes from Staurois parvus, assembly GCF_062004578.1. Classification (NCBI taxonomy): domain Eukaryota; kingdom Metazoa; phylum Chordata; class Amphibia; order Anura; family Ranidae; genus Staurois; species Staurois parvus. The sequence goes on from NW_028317943.1 coordinate 26,692,955, forward strand.
TTTCCAAAATTTTATAACAGAAAGAAAAAAAAAACTTGCTTTTTTTCAAAATTTTCCATCTTTTTTAGTTTGTTTAGTAGAAAAAAAACACAGTGGTGATTAAATACCACCAAAAGAAAGCTCTGTCTCAAAAAAATTATAAATATTTTGTTTGGGTACAGAGTTGCATGACCGCACAATTTTCAAAATGTGACAGCACTGAAGGCTGAAAATTGGCCTAGGCAGGAAGGGGGTAAAAGTGCCCGGTAGACAAGTGGTTACTACCAGGATTTTTACTGGAAAACAGGTAAAAGAGAGCCCAGAGTTCCACCAGCTGGCTAGAAAACATTAACCACTTTCCCTCCAGACTGAGGATTTACCCCTCTTCCTGACAAAGCCATTTTTGTATTAGCGATATGGCGCTGTGTTACTTTAACTGACAATTACACGGTCATGCAAGGATGTGCATGAAATGAATTTCAATTTATGTCCTTTTTTCCCCACAAATGGAGCTTTCTTTCGGTAGTATTTTATTTTTTGAGCTTTAAACAAAAAAAGACCAACAATTTTGAAAATAAAACCCAATATTTTTGACTTTTTACTAAATCATAAAAAAAATCAAATTTAGTCATAAATTTAGAACAAAATGTAATCTGCTACATGTCTTTGTTAAAAAAAAAATCCCAACACATGTACATTTTTTTTTAATACTAGTAATGGCGGCGATTAGCGACTTATAGCGGGACTGCGGTGGTCATGCTGAAACTGGGGAGGGGGGGACTAACTACCACTGACATCCCCAGGGACACTAATACAGTGATCAGCGCTAATAAAAAGCACTTACTCTGTACTAATGACACTGGGCAGGAAGGGGTTAACATCTGGTGCGATCAAAGGGTTAACTGTGTTCTCTGTGTGTTTTACTATATAAGCATGCTGCTTTGTATTGCTCTGCTATGCAGAGCAATGCAAAGCAGTATGCTGGTGCTGACAAGGAAGAGATCTGTATGGTTTACATACAGACCTTTCCCCTGTCAGTGTTCCTCGGTGATTGCTGAGGGGGAATCTGCAGCCGAGACCCAGTGATCGACAGCTGTAGCCACCAATAGTGGCATGCGCCCCCTACCCAGAAATGCAAAATCACGTGTATATATACGTGATTTTGCGCAGCCTTGCAGCAGTAGTTGTGCTATAGGGCGGACAGAAAGCGGTTAAAGTGTTACTAAACCCAGGACCCTGCATTCATTATATCTGTTCTCCCAAAGTACACAGAACATGGAAGTGCAATTATTATAGTAAATGTAAACTGCTAAATACCTTAGGGTACCTTAACTATCATTTATTGATAGTTTTTTCTGATGTGGGTTTAGTGACATTTTAACACAAATGAATAAAACAAAAGGACTTTGTAAATTGTTTACTAGGTCTATGGCACAAAAATTTTAACAATGCCTAAAGTGATAATAAACCCTTAGTTTTTAAGCACTGTGAGCAGCTGATTTAATCAATTATGGCGCATGCATCTTTTAATCCTTGCTTATGTTCCAGTTAAGCTGGTTCCAAAACCACTGCCAGGTTTCCTGTTTCAGGGTGGCTCCTTTCTCTTGCAGTGTCCTATGGAGCCAGTGTTGCATGCAGGGACTAGAACTGTTTCTACCTACACTGTGTGTATCAATAAAAACACACAGACCTGTAGATTAGGAGGCACTTCCCTCCACCAAGCTAACAGACTGACTGGGAACTATGCTGTCCACTATTTACTCTTTGCTGTGAAGACAGAAATTGCAGAGAATCAGCACTTAGAAGGCCAGAGCCAGGAGGATTGAAAGTTGTAGACTGCGAGTGCTAGGGCATGAATTTTATCAAATAGTTTACTGGGAAATTTTTATTTTATTGTGCTTAATGTGTTAATCTAAAAAATGATGAGGGTTTAAAGTGATTGTAAAGGTAGATCTTTTTTTTTTTTTTTTATAACAACAAACATGTCATACTTACCTGCTCTAAGCAGAGGTTTTGCACACAGCAGAACTGGTCCCTCACTGGCACTCCTGGCCCCTATCTCATGCCAACTACCCCCACAGCAAGCAGCTTGCTATGGGGGCACCCGAGCAGGCTCGCTCCGAGCCGCTGTTCTGTGTGCCCATTCACAACAGATGCAGTTTGGCCCCAAACCTCCGCTCTCTCCTCATTGGCTCACTGGCTGTGACTGACAGTAGCGGGAGTCAATGCTCCCTCCCATTGCTGTCTCAGCCAATGAGGAGGGGGAAACCTAGGACAGCCAAGGCTCTCGTGCACATTGCTGGATTGAGATGGGACTCAGTTAAGAATTGGGGGGGCTGGGGCTGTTGGACACACAAGATTTTTCACCTTCCTGGATATAATGCATGAAGGTAAAAAACCTTTAGCCTTTACAATAACTTTATTACTACTTTTACAAATGTGACATTTACTCTTTTTTGGAGGAGCTGGGTGATGCGAAAGTGCTGTAGGAGAGACCCTGTGGCATTTTACGTGGAGATATAATTAAAGGTAAAAATTGCTTGCTGTAAGTGCATTTTAAAGAATAAATGTTCATGTTAAGACTTGCTACACCATGAGAGATTTTTTAGCATATATATGTGGGTGTGCTGGGTACAGAGCAGATAAAGATAGAGATCCTGGATACAGACATACCTGCACATCCAGGGGAGTGGAGCCAGTGAACCATTCAACTCACTGGGAAGGAGATAGAGAATCATATGGGAACACCCTGTCCCTAAAAGTGGGAAAAGCGCACCTAGAGCAGATTATCTTTTGGGTAAATGCTCTAAGGTGAGTGCATATGGTGTAAACTGACACGTATCGAGGTGTTATATTGGAATGCAGAAACCATGTGGTTGAATGATGAACTTTGGGACAGTCACAGAAGATTTAGGATTGTGTTTTGATTTGTCTATATGCACATTTGATTTTCTTCAGCTATTTATCTGTACATGTGTTTATTTTGGTGTTATTTTGTATTCACTGAAGTTATTAGAGGTATACAGTTGTGTTCAAAATAATAGCAGTGTGTTGAAAAAAGTGAATAAAGCTCAAAATCCTTCTAATAGCTTTTATTTCCATACACACAAATGCATTGGGAACACTACACATTCTATTCCAAATCAAAACATGAAGAAAAATATATCAAATTTGTGTTGTTCCTCTAAAAAAAATTGAAGAAAAGTGAATATTAGACCGTTCAAAAAAATAGCAGTGTTTGTATTCTTTAAAAACTCAAACATTCACTATATAAACTGAAAAATATTTGAAGATTTTGCTTTCCTTTGAATAAATTAATATTTAGTTGTATAAGCACTGTTTCTGAGAACTGCTGTACATCTGTGTTGCATGGAGTCAACTAACTTCTGGCACCTGTGAACAGGTATTCCAGCCCAGGATGATTGGACTACATTCCACAGTTCTTCTCTATTTCTTGGTTTTGCCTCAGAAACTGCATTTTTGATGTCACCCCACAAGTTTTCTATTGGATTAAGATCCGGGGATTGGGCTGGCCACTCCATAACGTCAATCTTGTTGGTCTGGAACCAAGATGTTGCACGTTTACTGGTGTGTTTGGGGTCGTTGTCTTGTTGGAACACCCATTTCAAGGGCATTTCCTCTTCAGCATAAGGCAGCATGACCTCTTCAAGTATTCTGATGTATTCAAACTGATCCATGATCCCTGGTATGCGATAAATAGGCCCAACACCGTAGTATGAGAAACATCCCCATATCATGATGCTTGCGCAACCATGCTTCACTGTCTTCACAGTGTTCTGTGGCTTGAATTCAGTGTTTGGGGGTCGTCTGACAAACTGTCTTCGGACACTAGACCCAAAAAGAACAATCTTACTTTCATCAGTCCACAAAATGTTGCGCCATTTCTCTTTAGGCCAGTCAATGTGCTCTTTGGAAAATTGTAACCTCTTCAGCACATGTCTTTTTTTCAACAGTGGGACTTTGCGGGGGCTTCTTGCAGATAGCTTGGCTTCACATAGACGTCTTCTAATTGTAACAGTACTCACAGGTAACTTTAGACCTTCTTTGATCTTCCTGGAGCTGATTGTTGGCTGAGTCCTTGCCATTTTGGCTATTCTTCTATCCATTCGAATGGTAGTTTTTCGCTTTCTTCCACGTCTTTCAGGTTTTGGTTGCCATTTTAAAGCATTTGCGATCTTTTTAGCTGAGCAGCCTATCATTTTCTGCACTTCTTTATATGTTTTCCTCTCTCCAATTTACTTTTTAATCAAGGTACGCTGTTCTTCTGAACAATGTCTGGAATGACCCATTTTCCTCAGAATTTCAGAGAGAAATGCACTGTAACCAGCATGTACAACATTTGCTGCCTTCCTTCCTTAAATAAGGGCAATAATTGCCACCTGTTTTTCAAAGAATGAATGACCTCACTAATAGAACTCCACACTGTTATTATTTTGAACATGCCCCTTTCAATTAGTGATTCAATTACACAGAATCAGCAGCATGCATGTCATGATTGTTGGGTCTGTTGGATTTCTATTACTCTACTACACCTGCTAGTAAATTATTTGCCATGTAGAAATATCATTTCTACCAAAAACAGTGATTGATCAGGTTAGTGATGTCTGACTGCTATTATTTTGAACACAACTGTAAATTCAGCAAGAGGAGCAGTACAGTTTTTATTTATTTTTTATTACTACTTTGACGCTTCTGTCCAAAAATCACCAATACTGATGTGAGTGCGTTTTTTTCAGGTTTCAGAATTTCCTCTTAGTTCTACATGTGTTTATTTCAATATCCCACCATATTTTTCATACAACATACAAAATTTACCCCAGGACAACTGGTGCTAAAGGTATGTTCTGAAGGACTAACCACAATAACTTGAGGTACAAAGCTAATTTTTCAAATCTGCAACCTTTCAAGGACATCTCCTTTGAAACTGCATTGGATGCAGTATGCTATGTAGAAAACTCTGTAATGGGAACGACTGCAGCTTGGACATGGTCCAACTGCTCTCTGGTGAAGGTTAAAACCGCTTCATAAATTACACAAAATACAGAGTACCTTTTCATAAACAGGATTCAAAAGTGGCCATCTCTTTCTGGAGAAAAAAATCCCTTAATCACAGTAAATTTCTCACAAATAAATTGGTGGTTTTAAGAAAAAAGCATGCTACTATAGTAAGTGAATTGGTATTGTGATCTTTAAATGATCACAAGTTAATTAAGCAGTGTTGAATTGCTAGCATAAATCTGAAGCTTGGCACTTTCATGGAGTCTGACCTTTTCCTCTTTTCTTTTCTGAATCTCATTAAGGCTGCACGAGACGAAATGAGTGATCCCTTTATTATATTGAAAACAACATTTACAACATTTGGAAACGATTGTGAGTAGATCCACAATAAAATGTTCACAACAGATAATACATTTTAAAGCGCCTTCCAGACACTGAATAGAATATTGTTCACTCCATTTTATAAAAGGAGTGATCTTTCTCTCTCTATCCAAATCTATTAAATACCTGTAATCACTACAGTAGTTCACACATTTACTTTCAATAAATACGCTTCTTCAGAAAGTGCAGTTGAAATGTATCTCTAGTGGTGTAAACATCAATACAAGAAATTCCATTGCTCAGATTAAAAGTTTTATATATCTAGCTAATGCTACAACAGGCCACAGAGGAGCTGTTTAATAAATCTTAGGAAAGGAAACGTAGATGGTGTTGCACAGAAAAGACAATCAGTTTTTTACATTTTCTAACCAGTACGATAAAAAAAAAAATGACAACTGAAACCTACCTAGGGGTCAGTTAAAGAGATTCTGTCACCAATTTAAAACACTACAAGTAAATGCAAAAAAAATAATGTATTTGGAATACAGTGTTTTTCTTTGCATAGGTGATTTTTTTTTTTTTTTACGGACTTGCTTTTGAACGTGCTAGAAAATGCAGCTCCTTCAGGAAGAGTCAATTCTCTAGCACAACTCCCTCCTTTCATACACATTACAACCTTTCCTCTTCTGGAAGTATCTAGTCTGTGCTGGCTTGGCATCTCTATCCCTCTCTTTCACCACTCTACACTACCTTTTACATTATGTAGCTGACAAGAGGGAATACACTTGAGTGATAACTGTGCTGCTGATATCGTATCCAAGATGACAGTGCCTTGGAGTTGTCACAGGGCTTTTGGATGTCTACAGAAGGGAATTTTTTACATGTAAATCACAAGCATAAATGTTAAATGCATTGCAATTAATGTTTTGTTAAAAATTAATGGTCTGGTTATAAGGTCTTTTTAAGTAATAGAAATTGGTCACCACCCTGCCTCCAAATTTTTACCCGAGTAATGCAAGGAGAGGTAGCATACTGATGAGGTCATGGGATTACAGGAGGAATATATTAGTACATATTGAAATATTTAAGCTTGCTCTGTATAAACATACATGAGTTTATTTTTTCAGATTAACACCTGGATCCAGTGATGCATATTTACTAAAACTGGAGTAGATTAAATCTGGATATTATCCAGTTTCTAACTTCAGCTTGTTCAGATAAGCTTTAAAAACTAAAGATGAAAGCAGATTGGTTGCCATATTCAAATGCTCCTGGTTGTACTTGTTCCAGTCTTGGTATATTCCATTGTATACTTAACCCCTTCACGCCGGCGCCTCCCGGCCCTTTAAGAGAGTTTCAGAAGTCGGGAGGTGAGGCGGGGTTTAGGGTCATGTGAACGCCGTGATGCGCCGTCACATGATCGGGAAAGGTCCCGATTGAAAGAGGAGATCGGGACCTTTCTGTGAGTACCGGACATGTGTGCTGGGAGCGTGCGCTCTTGGCACATATGTCCTTTGTTAATAAAAAGCAAATGTGCAGCCACTCGGCCTCTAGGCCCAGGCGCCGGGAGGCTGCACATTTGTGTTCGGCCGGCGTGAAGAGGTTAAAGTGGTTGTAAAGCTACGTTTTTCTTTTTAATTGAAATAACAAACATGTATGGTTTTGCAAAGAGCAGCCCCGCCACTCCTCTGCTCAGGTCCCCTGCCAGCGCTCCTGGCCCCTTCCCTCTGCCAAGTGCCCCCAGAACAAGCTGCTTGCTCTGGGGGGACTCATGCATGCTCGCCCTAAAGCCGGCCCTGTATGTCCATAAGACATACAGAGCTCATCTTGGCCCCACCCCTCCTCACTCTCTGAGACTGACAACAGCAAGAGCCAATGGTTCCCGCTGCTGTGTTTCAGCCAATGAGGAAAGAGAGACTCAGGAGAGCCGAGGCTCTCGTGCACAGCGCTGGATTGCGATCAAGTTCAGGTAAGTATTGGGGGGGCAGCTGCACACTGAATGTTTTTTACCTACATGCATAGAATACATGAAGGTAAAAACACCTTCAGCCTTTACAACCAATTTAACCATTTTCCGCCCGCCCTATGGCCGAATGGAGGGCGGCAAATGTCATCAGCGTTCCGGGTGGACGCCATATGGCGTCCTCCCGCACATGCACAGATTGCGCTCCTGCAGAGCGGCGCAGTGGCGCGATCTGTCACAGGCTGTGTACCTCGGACACGGCCTCTGACAGATCTGAGTATTGGCCCCGTTGCTGGTACCATGTGACCTGCTGTGACCAATCACAGCAGGTCACATGACAGTTGTATACAATGGATGGCTTCATTCATGCCATCCATTGTATACTACTGCCTAGCTGTGAATGGTCACAGCTAATCACATGCACATGTCATGTGATTAGCTGTGGCCAAATCACAGCTAAGCACAAAAAAAAAAAAAAAAATTGATGTTATTCAGGTAAATGCTTGCTTATAGCAAAGTAATTCTTTGCTATAGGCAAATTGTGTAAAAAAAAAAAAATACTGATCACTTCCCCAAAGTAGTACAATGTTACTATGGTAACATTGTACTACTTTGGTCATAGTGAAATATGAAAAAAAAATCTTAAAAAAAAAAGAAAAGAATTTAATAAAAAATAAAAAAAATAAAAAAATACATATAATTTTTTTTTTCATACTGTCACCAGTCAGTGTTCCTGATCACCGCCATGCCAGTTATATGATGACGCTGTACTGCACTGGTGACAATATGTAAAAAAAAATAGTGAAACAAATTTTTAAAATTTTTTCATTTTCCCGAAAAATGACAAAAAAAATACAACTTCAAAAAACTCGCCATGTCTCTTATGAAATACGTCGGACTGTCTCCTTTGCAAAAAGGGGTCATTTGGGGGATATCTGTACTGTTCTGACATTCTTGGACCTCAAGAAATTAGATTGGCCGTCAGTACTTCAGGATTGATCAATATTCAGATATATACCATAGTTTGTGAACTCTTTAACTTTCCTACAAACTAAAAAATACATCCTAATTTGGGTTATTTTCACCAAAGACATGTAGCAGAATACATCTCAGCCTAAATTTATGAAGAACAATTATTTACTTGCAAACTTTTATAACAGAAACAAAGAAAAACTTTTTTTTTTTCAAAATTTTTGGTCTTTTTTTGTTAATTTAGCAAAAAATAAAAACCCCAGCGGTGATTAAATACCACCAAAAGAAAGCTCTAGTTGTGTGAAGAAAATGATAAAATTTTAGTTTGGGTACAGTGTTGTATGACCGCGCAATTGTCATTCAAAGTGTGAGAGCGCTGAAACCTGAAAACTGGCCTGGGCAGGAAGGTGTAAAATCGCCTGGTATTGAATTGGTTAAATTACTTTTATTAAATGTGTGGGGAAAGGTTAGCAACTATTAGATTTTCATTACAGTCTGCTTCCTATTGAGATCTCCTTACTTCCTCTAGAGTTACTAGCACAGAACTTTGTGGGAAATCTCCTTCATGGGAACACCAACAACAATAAAAACACAAGGGTAGTACTAACCCTTTTCCACTCCATCCAAAATGAACAACTTAACTACAAGCAAAGAGTCTTAAACTTATAACTGCAAATGTGTCACTGTGGTAACAAGTCCACAAAAATATGATGGGTAAAATCACAATTAAGTAACTTACATGAGCTTTTGAAGTCCTTCTTTTTCATTCGCCTCCTCATCAGTGTCCCTCGAGGGCTTGTGGGGTAAAGGCTGCGAGGTAGGGTACCCATATTGAGTGAGCTCAGGCTGTATGCACTCATGGAGGTAGGAGAGAAGGATGAAGATACCAAAGCTGCTGCAAGAAAGAGGACACATAGTACACAGTACACAAAGCAATACACAGAATGCTACAAACATCAGTGCAACAAGGGATTATTATGTTTAAAATCTAAAGAAAAGGGAACGTTAAAACATTTCCCTTGACTGTAGATTTCCTTTTACTGAGGCCGACTGGAAAATGAAAGTGTCTGGTTGCTACTGGTATGTTATTGTAACCTAAATCCTTTACCAAAGTATAACTGTTTTCTGACAGATACACTAAGGGGTTCTATCAAAGCTTAACTCCAGGCAGATAAAAAACACACACATCAATGCAGCTCTGTATTTATTAGTACTTCCTTAATTGTGATTAGGGCAAGCGGTGTAAGTACTTCAATTTGATTTCACATCAGCCTCTTACAGTCCTACAACAGAGCTTAGGCCGGGAGAAGGAGAGGCTGCATAAACAGCCAATCAGTTGCGCTGCAGTGCAAGGAGCATGCTGATAGCAAGAAAAATAAGAAAAAGAGAAAGGGAAAAAAGCCCCCCAAAAACCTGATTACTGCTGTGCAGTAATACGAACAGTTCTCCTCCCCTGCCAAACAGGGCTGTGCTGGTGCCAGAGCCAATAAAACCTGAGAACTGGATAGACAAAGCAGTATTAAACCCAAAATCAAAAGTTTAATATAATGCAGCATAGACTTGATGGCTGCATTTGTTTTATTTTGTAGGCTTTTTTCCATCTGTATTCACCTGAGGATCTGGCCAGTAACACACCTCCTGTATCTGGATGAAGCAGCACAGGGGGAACCTTTGGACAGCAGCATTGTCAGTCTGGGAGGAGGGGAGCGTTAGATGTACTAGCAGATTTAAATACACAAACAAATGGAAACTTCAGCTCACACCACAGTTACACATGCAATTACATCAACAATTTTTTTTCTTTTGGGATAAAAGTTTAACATGATTAAATAAAAGCTAATCATTGTAAGCACCCCTATCAGTAGTAATTGGTTAGACTGGTTGGAAGAGCTTGTTCTGTTCTAAACAAAAGACTTACTGGCTAGATCACCAGATAAAAAATAAAGGAATATAAGAAATGAATGCAGCCATCACATCTAAGAAACGGTAAGCTGCAATATAATAAAAATTTGCTTTTGTGTTTAATACCACTTTAAATACAAATCCTATAGTACATAAACCACTCCCTTATATGTATTTCATATGCATATTCATACGCGAATTTAGCTGTTTACCTGGTTTTCAGCTTCAAAGATCACATTACTTCTGATATTAAATGCCAACATGCAGACAGAAGTGCAAACAGTACGAGCCCTTTCACACCTATACATATACTAAATGTGTTTTTGTATCTTTTTAAACTGTTTTTGAGTTTATGTATGTGTTTTAATAGAGATTTTCCATGTTACAGGAGCTTTACAAATGCACACACATGTATGATGCATGTTTTTGTTTATTTGTTTACTACTAATTTTAAAGGAAGTTCATTAAATGAGTTCACAAACAAAAATGCTACATACCCCATGTTTGAAAAGTGTTTTAAACTGCAGCACAGATGCAAACTAGACACATAGGCACAAATGTGACTAACTCGCATTGCATTTTCATGCAGTGAATGTGTGAATAGGGCCCTTAAAGTTGTTTTAAACCCTTACATATAGCCAGTGACATAACTAGCCATAGGCGTTACACAGAGATGAAATAAATACGTTGTACCTATATGTCTACAACCATGTGTCCTGTAGATGGTTCTAAAACACCCAGATCAAAGGATTGTTCTCAGCCTCAGAAAGCAGGGGTCAGGGTTCTGATGTCTCACACAAACACTACACTACAAAGCTAGGGTACAGAGCTTCATGAAATCTTATAAATGATTGGAAGGAAGGGACACAATCCCCTTTAAAAAGCTCATAGAGAAAAACACTATGAATCTATGAGTCACCTGCTGTGTGCTTGGGGGGGGGAGGGGGTTGTTGTTGACATCCAGAAGGCTGAGGAGTTGACTTAAGCTGGGCATAGATGTAGCGGAAAAAAAAACAGATCCCTGCATCAGCACAAGCAATGTTGATGCAGGGATCTTCCCTATGTCTTTGTATTCTGACTGCGGCACTATCCTCATCAGAATACACAGATTAGCACTTGCAGCGACTGCCTGTAAGCAACAATCAAATGCTGATTTTCCTGCAGGAACATTAGACAGAAGCCGGTGATTAGAACAGTCCTTCTTAACCAGTTAAATTTCAGTTTGTGTGTACCAGGCTTTTTTAGAGTTCTATCAATGAGTCATACAGATAGCAAAAGGATCAGATAGCAGGGAGTAGCCCCACTTGGTGCTTTGGATTCAGGCTAGTACACACTATAGTAGGATGTAATTTTAAAATTTTCATGTCTGAAGTTTAAAACCACTTTAAATGTGCATTGATTTTAAACAATTATTCAGAAACACAGGAATATGCACTAAAACTCTTAATGGTAAATTCAGACTAGTTGTTATGGATCATTTGTTTTAAATTTGCATATATATCAACATGCATGCCTGCATTTTACACTTTTTCTGTTTTTTTTCTAGTTTTGGATTGCGTGCAGAAAGGTTACAATCTGCATTCTTTAATATTTACCCTAACTTTACCTTGTCCCAGAGACAAATGGAAAATTTTGGGTTTTCCTTTACTTTCCATCCATGTAACACTAAGTCAGTAGGGCAAACCTGAGGGTGAATCTCCTCACAAAGTAATAAAGACCGAGGGGATTGTGACCATTTTTCACTTTATCCAAAACTATACAAAGAAATTATATATACGCGTAAAGTACACGTAAAAGCAAACACATGCATAAAAACATATAAAATCTATTTGAAAGGTAAACAAGGTCATTATGCTCATTTTTATATTAATTTCCTCTTCATATTATCCTAACTAGCAGAGATGTTCTCAAACATAAATAGTTAGAGCTCTCACTAATGCACCTGCCATGCCAATTTACTAAGCACTTTTCACTGAGTATTTTCATAATTGATCTTTCATACAGGTAACTAATGTCTGCATCTGTTTTGCACTTCTTATCTAAGGAGTAATTTATGTGATGTAAAACACCAGTGCTACCTACATTAATGAGATCTGTGGTGCGACCACATACAGGCTTGTCAGTTAAAGCTGCATGTCAATATGAGCATCCACACTAATCATGACCCTCCTGCTCTTAATATACATAGGCAGAAGGAAAGAACTAAAGTTTTCATCTTCAGTATTGTTGTATGGCAATTCAGAGATCTCTGTACTTATTAAGAAAAATATCAGCAGGGGCAATGATGGACATTTTAAATGCGCCTGCTTCTTGACTCATTAACTCAAAGATCAGAGGATGCATATTTTATAATCTTGCATATGTGTGAAACTCGCTAATAGATACACTTCTAATGTTAGTAGGGAAGGATGACAAATAAAATAAATGCTTTAATGCCTGGAATGGGAAGAGCATGAGTAAGAGAGCAAAGGATTAACAAAAGAGGCAGAAAGCAAGGGTGGCACATTACGAAGGAGTTTTTGAGGAGGTGGTTTCTGGCATTTCATGGCTGACGTCCTGCAATGGTCAGGGTGGTAGGTGTTATAATGTTGGCAGGTGAGGCGACGGTGGCTGTTGGCAGAGCTGTCCCATGAAGGCTGCTTTTCGCTGCTCCTTTGAACCTTTACTGCCCATATGAAGGGATGACAAGAAATCAGAAAAGAAAACCAGAGAAAAGGGAAAGGTAACTGAATTTTAATGAACAAAAGTGGAAATGACAGCAGTTAGCAAGGAAAACAAAAGCAATATGGTCTAGCTGCAGAAAGCAGAGTTAAAGGGGAAGTTAGGCCAGAGATAGCTTGTAAACCATTTTATTTATATCACCATTCCAGTTCAACACTGTTCTAAGCCCATGTTTGTAAAATATAACATCCATTATTTGATAAAACAATGGAAAACGCTATGAGAAGGTACAGTAGATATAAGTTGTCAAATCAAGTTTAAACTGTGTAGGCATACAAAATTTTCAAGTGCCATAAATCTGAAGATTTGGTTGAGAACCTTACCTAGGGATGACAAGATCTTTGTACAGGCAAGTCTGACAGAACTCTACATTTCAGCCCCTTTCACACTGAATCAGTGCAGTTTCCCTACAGCACAGTGTACCCAAGGTTTTCGTGAGAGTTACCCACGCTTTCCCACAAACTTCCATTAGATTGGGTGGTTTCAGTGCGTATTCTGAAAGCACACAAAAACCGCCTGATCTACTGATAAAGCACGTGTAACCTGCACAAAAATCGCATGTACACTGGCTTTGAGGAGACTGTCAGATCAATGTGAAAGTGGCTGAAAAGGTTTGAACCAAAAGCCAGGTTTTTATACATTTAAGAAAATTTTCTTTTATGATGAATCAATCCAATGACAATCATTAAATCAATCATAACTGTGACCCATACTATTTGGAATTTGGACAGCATCCAGAAATTGGTGACTGGCATAAAATGGCTTATCTAGCCAACATTACTCTGGCAATAGAAATTAATAGATCCTTGTTGAAATAGGTTTTTCCTTGTAATCTCTACTTTCTTTACCATATTACCTTATTGGCTACATGCACACAAGCACCTCATCAGCTTATTAAGAATGGATACCGGCAAAGAAAAGTAAGGCACGATTTCTGCTCTCTTTGTAAATTAGTGAAAGTGGAGACAGCAGATCCGTCCCTTATAGAAGTATTGTTATCTCTACAGTTATCAATAGACACGTGTCTATCCTGGGGAGAAAAAACAGATAAGAAGCACCCAAGTATACCAGCAGGTTGACTTCTATAGATTAAGTGGTGGTTTACATATATGTGGATTGGATGGAGTTTGAACCACATCCAATCCGCATTACATATGAAAAAACATTGCTTCCTATGGTGTGTGTTCACATATGTCCAGGGCACTGGCGGTACAAATTCAGTGCAGTTTGAAAGTCATGTACGATTTCTGAGCAATGCGTTCAGGTGCAGATTATACACTATTAACTTCTATTGGAATCGTTTCTAAACCGCATATGTGCGAACAGGATAAAATCCTGAGCTAATCCTGTCCTAAACCTGATGTAAACCTGCCATGAACCACTGAACAACTACTTATCAATTAGCTGTGAAACCTGAGCTTCAAGTTGCACTGCACATGTGGGAATCAGCTTTAGTGCTGAATTTCACAGCTAACTGATACAGTAGTTGTTCATCGGTTCAAGTCAGGTTTACATCAGGTTCAGGTCAGGATTTTACCCTGTTCACAACTGATTTCATGTGCGGTTTAGAAACGGTTCCCATAGAAGTCAATAGCCTGTAATCCACACCTGAACTAGAACGCACAGTCAGGCATGACTTTTTCAGTCTGCTCTGAATCCATGCTGTCAGTGCACCAGACATATGTGAACAGGCACCATAGGAAGCAATGTTATTTCACATGTAATGCTGCTTTGATGCAGTTCAAACCACATCCAATCCGCATATATGTCAACTGGCGCTTAGGAGTATCTCATGCTTATTGTAATATTACATTGTAGACTGCCAGTACATTGTAGACTCATCTATGTAGCAGCAAAATACATGAGAAACACTAGATTTGCAAGGAAAAGGTTGGGGACTTGAGTATTATATAAAGAACAACATACTTATAAAATATTTAAGAATTGCACATTTTAGAAGTTCAGTGCAGATAAATGGACTTATTAATCTAAGCTGCAAAAGTTTTAGGAAGAGAAAATGTAATAAGTAATGGTAAACTACAATGTAAATCCTGGACATTCAAACAATTTATTTTTAAATTCACAGTTGGAATATCTTGCAGAATCTGTTTGCTGCTCAGCTCCAAGGCTATGAATCCCAGCAGATCAAAAAGACAAAAAACAGGCCCAGTCACAGCTTGGAGTGGGAAAGGAGAATGCAAAAGTAGCAAACAAAACATCAAGACAAAGCAACAGAAAATTCTAAAACCCTTCTGCCTTGCAGAAACCTCACAAACAAAATACACAGTGCAGTAGAAGTACAAGCTATGTCACCCTGCTGATAGAATCCTGGCATAATGCACTTTGCCAAGAGTTTGCTAACAATGCCAGCGGCACTTATGTCTTCTCATCAGCCAAGAGGTGACTACTGTATTTTGGGTCAGAACTAACAAGATTTAGATTTGAAAACATTCCCTTACTGAGGTTTTCTATACACAAAATAAATCTTAAACTGAAAGGAAAAAATGAACAAAAGGAATATATTTTATAAGTGTTAAAGAAAATGCTAATGGAAAGGTATGATTAAAAGGATGTGTAATATATTTCTGTTAGCTGCAGTTACAAGCCCCCATACACATGTGAATGTGCTCAGTCATTCCTCTGTGGCCCTCATTTCATGCTTTCCAAACCTTCAATTATACCTCCAGCTCTTTTTTTTTTTTTTTTAATTATAACACCTCAATTATCAAAGTATTTCTGTTGTAGCAGGGCACTCACTAATGGTTTGATCATCCTGTCTCCCCAACGGCCTTATCCAAGAAAGGAGAGTACACATTCTTAAACTGCACCTAAATGAAAAAAAGTTTAAATTTGCTACTTTATTAAGAACATCTAGAAATAATTTCGTCCAAGCAGTACCCTCAAATATGTAACCTTTGCTTGAATTTCTCCTTCCTTGACTTTGCCCAGACAGTCCTTTTCTGCAGCCCAATAGCCCTATATGTGCTTTGTCAGATCATTTAAGGCACTGCTGCTTCTGATTGCTTCTCTTGCCAGACTTGAAGTAAGATTTGGTCATGTCATTAGTGAGCTGCTCACAGTTATCCTGATACTATGCTGGTGAGAAAGCTGTACTTGAAGTTTTGCAGGTTCTCCCTGTTTTTGTTTCTTTGTTTCTCTGGATCAGTGCTTCTTACACCTTTGTTTCTGCTCCTCAGATTATTAACCCACCAGTCATCAGAGCAGCATCAAAGCCTTGCTCCTCTGCCATAATGGTCACCTCCATACAGGGACACAGTGTGGAACAAGGAACCACATTGCAAGTAAGCAATAACAAAAGGATCAGCTACAGGGAGGCTATGGGCTGTATTTTCAGCTAGCCTTATGCCCTTTGCTTACCTTTTTTTTGGCACAGCTTCCACGGTACATGTCTTCTTCAAACTAGGTTGATTTCAGTGTCCTGTAATTACCTGTTTAGCAGGAACTACAGTATTCACTCTGCTCAAGTCAGGTCAGTATAAAATGGATTTTGTTTTGTTACTCTGGATTATTGCATAACTTTTTTTTATTAGAAAAGAAAATAATTCTTCTAGATATACAGATTTATACAAATTTCCTGTTTGAAGAAATTTCTGTTTTTTCCTTGAGCCCTTTCTTGAACCTATTTCTGAATGGGAGGGTCTGCCTTCATTACACTAATCTGGTAAAATCTCAATGCAGTAATGAGAAAATGCGCAGTGACTATATCCCTTTAAAAGTGAATGAGCCTTAGAGAATATCTTTCCAACCTTTCTATTACAGGAGATACCTGAAATATAACTCAGTATCTCCGTACAGACTTCAGAGAAAAGCAGTGGGCTGATCACACAATTAGATTTATGGGGGCATTTTGTGTCTCCAGGTTGCCATGTGGCAAGGAAGCTCCCTTCATAATATTCTGACAGTCTGAGAAATTTTAGACTGAAATGGAAAGGTAATGCATGATATGAAATTGCAAATTGGTTGTGTAGCCATGTGGAGTTTTCTTTCAGCATTAGCACTCCAATTCAGTTATCTGTATCTCTGCCCACTCCTACAAGAGCAAAATGAGCTATTCAGTTACAGCTGGGTTGGCCCTGCACTTTTATAAATATATATTTTGTCATAAAACAGTTCATAAGAGGTGTTGGCTGCTTGAAGAAATAAGGAAGAAAGCAATTTTGTCTGGGATTCTGTAAATAAAAAATAGGAATTTTGACTTCGCTGTAAATCCCTCATCTTGGAGTACAGTACAAGACTTGTTTCATAGACCACTGGTAATCTGCAGATACCATCAGGACACCGACAAAAAAACCTGCTAGCTCTGCCCAGAGCAACCCTATTACCTGACCCACTCCGGAGACTCCAGTTTTTTATCAAGCTAAAGAAGTGATCAAGACACAGTAGGGAGGGACCTGTGTCCTGTGCTGTACTCCAGGATAAGGATTTTACACGTACACAAAATCAAAATTATATAATCTTAACTGTACAGTACAGGACACTTGACTTTTAATCACAGACCATGGGACATACCCAAGCAATAAACTAAGGGGTGGGCAACAACATAGCAAACAGAACTACAAACAGGCCCACAAGAAAACAAGGATAAATGAATCCAAACAACAATACTCAGATAACAGCTAGAAGCATCTTGCAGATAAAGGTTATATCACCCGAGGCCTGAACATCTACTTGTTAAATGTTGGAGAAAATGTGAACAGAGGACCAGGTGGTGGCCTTGCAAATCTGGGAAGCAGATGCTTGATGCTGGAAAGCCTAAAAGACCCCACAGCCCAGGTGGAATGGGCTCTGATAGGGAAAGAAGGTACACTTTTCTTCAGGGTCTATGACCTGGCAATGAGTTACTTAATCCACCTAGCAATGGCAGAGTGGGAAGCAGGGTGCCCTCTGCCAAGGCCCACAGGCAGGAAAAAGGAGAACTCTTTCAGCGGCTTTCAGGTAGACTCTGTCAACCCTTGCCACATCCCAGCAACATAGGCCTAATTCCTTGTCATGGTTTGTGCAAGGACAGACGGAAGGAAGAACAATTACCTTGCTGAGTGGTCTCAAAACCACTTTGCCCTTGTGCAAAACAAGAATATGCTCTTTACAGGAAAGAGCTACCACCTTAGAAACACGACTAGCAGATGTACCAGGACAGCAACCTTACAAGTGAGGAAGACAAAGGAGTTAAAATTGGGAAAGTTATATAAACAACGGACTCTGAATAAAAGGGATTGCAAGACAAAATGTTTTTAAAATAAGATAAAGCAAAAACCTGGCCCTTTAGGGTACTCAAGGTCAGATGCTGGTCAAGAGTAGACTGAAGATAGGTCAAAATATGAGACATAGTATTTCCTGGAACTCAACTTCCTGTCTTAGCACCAGGAAAAGCATGCCTTCCATATACGATAGCAAATTGCGAGTGTTGGATTTTCATGTTCTCAGTACAGTGGCAATAACACCGTAAAAATACCTCTATCCTTTAGGACTTGGGTTTCAACAGGATGAAATAGGTGACCTTGGGCCAGTACGTCTGGACTGTTTGGAAGAGAACAAAGCTCATCCTTCAGTAGTCTTGAATATGTCTGTACTATGTTCTTCTGGACAAATTTGGTCCTGTGAGAATCCTCCAAACTCCTTTCTCTATTTTGCTTAGCAGTCAAAAGAGGATCTTCAAGAAGGAATACACCAGCTTAGAGTGAATCATAGGAATAACAAAAGCATCCACTGCAATGGCCATAGGATCTCTTGTTTTGGCTAAAAACATGTTCAGCTTGTTGTTGTTGTGGTTAAAGTTTTTGCGAGTTCTGCTAAGGAACACTATCATGTAAAATAAAAAAGGCATGTTAAATTTATAAAAAGGAATTCATATACTAAATACTAGCTCTACACACATTAATAGTGTGTAGTTAAAAGAAAATAGGTAGTAAGTCCAGTATTGGGTGGATACCCCCATTTGGTTTTGTGACTAAGTTTGAACAGAAACCTTGGAACTGTTCTTCTGAAGGAACTGGTATGACTACTTCTTGTGAATGTTGATGCAAGGCAGTCATTAAATCTGCCTTCTAAAGATTTGTTCTGAAGCTGGCAGATTGGAATGCAAAAAGCAAGGAGGCAGCAGATTGGAACTGTATTTTGTACCCCTTTGAAGTGAAAGATTGGACCCAGACACAAATGTCAACAGAGGCCCCCCACTCCTAAGAGTTGGGGCTCGCCTTTATTGCGAGGAGGGTTTTGGGTGAGCTTGATGGACTTGGGAGTGCAGGGCATGCAACAAAAGGAAGTTCTAATCCTTGGAGGAAAAAGCACCAGGCCCCAGACACAGATTGGACCCAGACACAAATGTCAACAGAGGCCCCCCACTCCTAAGAGTTGGGGCTCGCCTTTATTGCGAGGAGGGCTTCTGGGTGGGCTTGATAGACTTGGGAGTGCAGGGCATGCAACAAAAGGAAGTTCTAAGCCTTGGAGGCAAAAGCACCTTTCCCCCTGTGACTTCCTTCATGGATTTCCTCAAATAGATGCTCACCATCAAAAGGAAATATAGGATGTGTAATGTTTCTGGCCTCTGGAAACCAAAGGTTCTAGACACGCAGAGAGACTAGCAAATAATTAAGACATAGTGGTAGAGAAATCTGCTTTTGTCAGACAGGTTGCATACCTGAGAGGAAGCATGGGTTAGATAATAAAAGCAATGTCAAAATAGGAAATTGCCCTGGGACAAGGGAACAGCTTTACCCTGAGCGGTGGTTACATTTTCTTGTAGGCTGTCTGCTGAATGCATGCTATTCAGACTTTTTGTCCCAGCTTTGCACCTGTGAAGTGAGAGGATCCCCAAAGGGGCACTCATGATTATGGAGTGTGGAATAGATGGGATTGTTTATGTTTGGATACAGGTGCTGCTAAAACGTAGGTGTTCCTGTGGCTGGGTCACTGTAAAAGATGACAGTGGGAGTGCAACATGCGGTGCACTTTTTAGGAGGAAAAAGCGCGCAAGAAGGCGCCATCCTGGAGGTGTGACGTAGTTACTTCATCTCCTTGAGATTAAGTCTGTGAAAGAGGATAAAAAAATGCCAAATTTAACTGCCGATTCCAAGTAACATTAGAGACAAAATGTCAGGGGTTACCACATTAAAGTGAATAACACTCAAATCCTCTCCCTATAGCATAGTTTGAACAAAAAAAAAATCTCTAAAATAGAACAGTTCCATCACCTGTAAACACTAGCAATAAACTGAAGTCTCGTGGAATAGGTATATATGTGTATATATATGTGTAAAGCGCTGCGTAAATTGACAGCGCTATATAAGTACCTGAAATAAATAAATAAATAGGTGGGGTTATATTACGTGGCCCACGCAAGTTTTTTTGGTCAGTCTCTAATCACCTAAAGGTACCTGCACATAACACATGGTCGAATAAAAATTCTGTGTCTTGCACTGTAGGATTAAGATACATGCTTTTATGATGACCACAGAAGACAGGGGGTAAAGCAGAGCTAAAAACATTGCATATAAAATCAAGGCATTCCCTTCTAATGGACAGAGGACAAGGGGGCACTCTTTACGTCTGGAGGAAAAGAAATGTAATCTCCAAACACGGAAAGGTTTCTTCACAGTGAGAGCTGTGAAAATGTGGAATAGACTCCCTCAAGAGTTGGTTCTGGCCAGCTCAGTGGATTGCTTCAAAAAAGGCCTGGATTATTTCTTAGATACACAGAATATAACTGGATACTAACATTTATAGATAAAGTTGATCCAGGGAATATCCGATTGCCTCTCGGGGGATCAGGAAGGAATTTTTTCCCAGCAGGTGCAAATTGGATAATTCTTTGCTGGGTTTTTTTTTACCTTCCTTTGGATCAGCTGTGGGTATAGGATTATAACTTTTTTTTTTCTTCTATGGTTGAACTGGATAGACTTTTGTCTTTTTTCCGCCAGACTAACTATGTAACGGCCATAGAATTAAAATCCAGAAGTATGTAGTGTACCAAATACATTTTCCATTAGAAGCCTTTGCTCTTTCAGTACTCTTCATTACTTTGCTAACATTCCTAATATATTGTTCTATCCTTGCACTTATATTATGGCAGTGGCATACTGCAGATCTCTAATGCAATACTCATCAGCTCATAATGTCTTAATAGCACTTTTTTCACCAACCCACAAGATGCAGGGTAGTAATGCTATATGATGATTCGATATCCGTTGGCCTTCTATTAAAATATGAACCTTTCCAGTAGTGACAGTCTAATGGAATACAACACATAATGCATACATTAAAGTTTACAACAGCAGGAATTATCTTACCGTGATCCGGTCCTTTAAGTGCCAGTCGGGTCTGATGGTATGGGAGAATTTCTAATTTCACATGTTCAGAGGTGCTGGCTAATAGTTGTGTGGCTTCTGCTAACGTGCAATATTCCATACTTGTGCCATCTACCGACAGAATGTGATCTCCAACATGAAGAGCACCGCACCTGAGTGGAGAAACCATAACAAAACAGTTGTTGCCTCGGTTTCAAAGATCTTATAAAGTAAGGTGTCAATGCATGAATGTGGGTTATGCTATATACTCCAATACACTCTTACTGTGCATTGATTATTTATTATAGGTTTAATATGGCAATTTAGACAGGATTAAATTAACCTAAGAGAGGACCCATGCACCCAGAGGAAACTAACAAAAGCACAGGGAAAACATGCAAGTTCTATGCAGGTAATCTCATGATTGGGATTAGATCCAATTACCCTACTGTTGCAAGGCAGGAGTGTTAACCACTAAGCCACTGTTTTTCAATAATATTCATTGGAAAACTTAAAATCCTATATTATGTGCAGTTAAATAATCTTTCCTTTTCCTAGAAAATTTTAATTCTGATTGGCATGTATGAATATGTCTATTTTCTGCATTAGAAACAAATATAAAACAAATGTGTGACTGTGGTAAATCAAAGATTTAATTAGCAAGAACTTAATTTGGTAAAAGCAAAAGAAGGGAGACCAGATAGAAAAAGACATTTTACTTTAAATTGATACTAAAGGTTATTTTTTTTTTTTTTAAATAACAAACATGTCTATACTTACCTGCTGTGTGCAGTGGTTTTGGACAGAGCAGCCTAGATCCTCCTCTTCTCAGGTCCCCCGCAGGCTCTTCTGGCTCCTCTTTTCTGTCGGGTGCCCCCTCAGCAAACAGGTTGCTATTGGGGCACCAGCTGCTCCATGTGTCCATTCACACACGGAGCCATGGCTTGCCCCCCCCCCTCATTGGAGGAGGGGGGGGGGCAAGCCGAGGCTGTCGTGCACATTGCGGGATCTCGATGGGGCTCAGGTAAGTATTGAAGGGGCTGGGGACATTGCTGCACACAGAAGGTTTTTATTAACATGAATGAAGGTAAAAAACCTTGAGCCTTTACAACCGCTAGCCATACACAGCAGGGATAAAGGAATCTCTGCTGCCAGCTATTGTATTCAGGCAGCTGTCTGGATACTTACACAGTGATAAATCTGATTGGATTCAATCACTGTTTGGTCGACAAATTTTCTACCCTAATCCTAATTTTCCAGTTGACTTTTGCTGGGTGGTGCCAACTGGGCCACCCACAGCTTGAATTTCATCCAATTCAGCAGGAATCAGCCTAAATTCTAGCTGTATATGGGCAGCTTAAATGCTTATTGTTTGGTAGTACAATAATTTCTTATCTTAGGCAGTTTGACAAATAAGATTCACTTGTGTACATAATGAATAATGACACACAGAAATGCACAAATCACAGTAGGATGTTGCCAATCAATTGAACAATAATAGCTGGGGTTTGACTAGTCATAGTTAAATATTTTCCAAGAGAAAACACCAACACTTTGTTTTTTCAGGTCAGCGATGACGGCAGACATCGTAATGGACGCTGGATCTACTTCAGGGGACTTTTTTTTTCATTTCTGTTTTTAATAAAGAACTTGTCTCCTGTCATTTTTACAGTACACTTTTTTTGTGAATGGGTAGGGGTACCATGTACCCCATACTCACATAGGGTGGGGATCTCAATAAAGGTGGCTTCCAGATTCTGATAAGCCCTCTGCCCGTTGACTCCCAAAACCAGCAGCCACAGTTGTGGGGAAGAGGCCCTTATCTCCATCAACATGGGGACAAGTTGCTTTGGGGGGAGAGCCCCCCCTTCCATGTTGAGAGCATGTGGCCCAGTATGGCTCATCTCACCCGCCTCTTTCCAGAGCTCTCGGTATGCATGCTCGGATAAGGGTCTGGTATGGATTTTGGGGGGCCTTGCCATTTTTTTTTAAATTTTGGAGTGGGGGTTCCCCTCAAAATCCATACCAGATCTGAAGGGCTTGGTATGAATGGGTAAGGACCCCAACACCATTTTTTTAAAAAAAATTTAATTGCTGGGCAATGCCGGCAGTTCTTTTTACATTTAGTACCTACTGAAATATTAAAGAATGTCTTCACTAATAAAATACCACATGGCTTAATATAACTCATGCAGTATGTTAGTAGCTGTGTGGTATCTTACTGCATATTCAGATACAGTATGATATCGCTTAGTGAACTGCCCCTGTTCGAAGTACACAGCCTAAACTTTCGGTAGGACCGAATGTTTGACAGCGAACCGAACAGGGGGGTGTTTGGCCCATCACTATTGGAAATCATCAGCATATGGATCGACAAGCCTGCATATAAAACCATTAACAATTTGTGAATAATGGTATATACATTCAAAATATATATAAAAATTAGAAACAATATAATCCCGGAGGTAAAGGTTGTAATGAGTTTGTTGCCAACACCGCTGGCTGGGAACCCAAGTGCTACAAAAAAGGGATGGGGAACGAGGCACCAAGCCGCCAATAATGTAGCAAATTTTATTGAATAAAAAGGATACAAAATGCAATAATTATGCACTCACAGACATCGCTGTTAATGAGCATTGAATCAAGCTCCAAATGGAGACATCAGTCCAGAGTCTAGTCCACATCAGTGCTGCTGTCAGGAGCGCTGCGAAGCCGTGGCAGAGATCCAAGCAAGCTGTCAGGAAGATGCTGCTGGAGACCAGATCTGTCAGGGAGTTAATCCAAGGAGCTGTCAAACGTCCAGTGTGCTGTGACCAATCAGAATACGTTTGAGGACAAACCACGCCTCCTTCATCAGCCTCACATTTTCCCCTAACCTCCAGGGATTATATACTCACTGTCATTAATCCTATAGTGCCCAGAGCAATTGTAGGTATAAGTATATTAAAGTGGGAGAAAAGTCCCTTGACTGCACTTTACCTATAGGTAAGCCTATAATAAGGCTTATCCTATAGGTATGGTATGTGCACCGTTTAGGAGATATTTACTCTTGCTGCAGCCAGTGACGTCACTGGTGCATGCGCTCTGAAGGAATGACATACTGCATTCTTCCTTCAGAGCCCTGTGCAAGAGTGGGAGTAATGTCAACGCAGCTCAGCCATTCATACAGCAGAAGCCCGTGAACCCAGAAGGAAGACTGGGTGAAGATGAAGGTGCTTACAGCGGTGAGAGCGTGCCTCTGGAGGGCGTCATTTACAGGCAAGTCTGTCATAATGTGCTAGTATGCGGTGCATACTAGCACATTAGGATTTAAACTGCCTGGGGCCAATTTTTTCTTTCTTGCTGCACTTTATTACCGCTTTAAGGGAGCAGAGTAGCAAAATGGTCTTGTAACATAAAAAAGGATTATACACTATAATTGAAGTTAAATATAAATATTATTTGATATAAATATTGTTGAGATCCCATTATATACATTTTTAAAGAAAACTAAATACTAGGATATACAAAAGAAAATAAAATATCAAAAATGAAAAAATTATTAAATTCTATATGGAATGAGAGCATATTCCAGCGACCAGCAAAAAAAGTTGTGTATGCATGTATATATACACACATACATATACGCACATTTTTTCTCCTTTAGGAGAATCAACCTCATTAACAGTATCAAACAATAATTAGAACCTAGATAAATATTAAATCTTGTATAAAATAGCATTATATATTTACACATAATGCAGAAAGGTAAGAAGAGAATAATGATATCTAAAAATACAAAAAAATGTAACCTTAAACCGGAGTATTTTTGTTTTTAAAATATTGTAAAAAATCAACCTAATAGATAATATCAAATGCTGAAAACCAAAATAGATATTAAAAGTGTAGTAGGGCTCCCCCCCAATTTATACTTACCTAGGTGGATGCAGCATTGGTCTGATGCTGATCTGTCCCCCACTGGCTCCAAGTGTGAGAACTCAGAGATCACATGGCCGCCGAGTTCTCACAGCCACTCTGAGAAGACAGTAGTGACTTTTATGAAACATAATGGTAAAAAGAAATTAGTGAATGATTAAAAAAGGAAGGGCCAAAGTTCAATCCTTTATATAACAAAGCAGTGTCTGAATTTGTGAGGGAACTAAAGGATAGAATGAAGATGTTCATGGTTGATGCAGGGAGGTTGGATTATTTTTATCGCCTCCTTTGCAACCATGACTAGTCTTTGTAGTCGCCTTTTTATGGCCACCGAGAGGGGGGACCCTAAAAAATCCCCCTGTAGGTGCTTAGGGAGAGCTCCCTCTGTGTTGCATCTTTCCTTATCCTCTCCAGTAGGTGGTTCTCTTCTTGCAGCTGTACAGTTATAAGTGCCATCATTAGTTTTGCTGGAGTGTGGTTTGGTAGGCCTTGAGTATTACTTAAGAGTGTAATGACTTGGCCTGGTTGGAGTTCCAAATCTAAGCCCTTTATAAATAGAGGGCTCACCTTTGGAACATTGTAGGTTTTTACCACCGTTCCTAGTGTGGTGTCCTTTGGGGAGTCTAGTAGGATTTTCATGTTCAGATCCTTGCCTGGCTCTCTATTTCTTATTCCAGGCCTTCTTCTGTCTGGAGGATTGACCTTAGTCTCTGAATTGTTCCAATACTTACAGGATGGAGGAGCAGATGTCTCCTTAGAATCTTCTTAGGGATCAAAGGTCTTGGATGTCTCACATGTAACAAATGGCTAGAAAACTCAGATTTCAAGGGAAATACAGTCACAATTAATTCATTTCTGAACTATTCATCCAAGTATTGTGATTTACTCGATCACCAGTCCCTATAACATATGTGTCACTGACTGGACAATTAAAACTCTCCACACCAGATTTGAGGAACCCAGGAGAATCCTCAAAGATGGGATCCCTAAATTCACTATGTCACTTTTCATCTCATCATGAAAGGGATCCAACCTCTCTCTGAGTGACAGCTATCCAATCTATACCTACTACTTTCTCCGGAGGAGAAAAAAAAAAACAAAAAACGTTGTGCACATGAAAGATACTGGATATTTAAATTGAATTGGCTATCACCGGGTGGGCTGAACAAGGAACTAGACGTTTTCACCATCCTTGAGACCTAACCCACCTTTCCCCCTTCCCCCTCACCCCCTTGTCTGTTTTATTCAGTAGCACACCAGCTCAGATATACTAGCCATTGCCTCTCTTGTTCATTCCTCCTCCTTTCCCGATTGTGCTCGTCCCTTTCTTCACCATCACCACATTTTCTTATTGCTCTTCTCTGTCTTTTATGTCACTCATTTTGCATACTATAGGCGTGTCTTTCCATTAGTACATATATATGCTGGGATATAAACCACCATGCACCTGTAGTATATTTACACTCTAACTCAATTCTTTGACTTATATTTTTTTCCAGTGTTTTATAATAATTTCTCATCTCTGAATGTTTTTTGATCGCTCACTCATAAAGGATCATGAATTCCTTTTATGTATCTGAACAGGCTGGCTGTACAGACGTTGACTTCTCGATCAATTACTGAACAGTCTGTTGGAAAACTCTCTCAATCAGTGCTGCCGACTATAGCTCGTGGGGATGATGAGTACTGTAACAGCGGGGGAAGCATCCTTCAGTCATGCTTTTTTTTATTTTCCTTGCATATTCTTGCACATTTACACCACATTCACTAAACTTAGGGAAAATTTCCCTTGGCGGGGGAATAACCCATAAATCTCAATCCTACAAACAGTAACAAGAACATAGAAAACCAAGCTTGTAATGTGAGTCACATCAAGTCACATAAAAATTACACTAAACACTGCAATAATTCAAAGTATGCACTCACTGAAAACATTAGAAACATTAGATTTAAATGTTCTTGTAGCTCAAGCATTTAATTTGCAACAAGCAGTGTGTTTTATTGAGCATCAGCCAGAAATTCAACTTGCATGTCTTTCAGGACAACCACTGTCTTTTTAAGCTGCAACAACAAACTTGTATATTTTACATAGGAAAACCTGTATAAGACTGCTTTCACACTGATCTGCTTTTCCTCTGCTTTTTCATAAAAAAAAAAAAAAAAAAAAAGCAAACAACAGCAGAAGAAAAATGTGTGACCATGTATACCCATGGAACTCTTCACACTGATCCGTTGTGAGTCAGGTGCGTTTTTCAAAGTCCCACTTGCTACATTTTTGGTGCAGGTTTGTTGCAATAAAAGAACCACACTAAAAAACGCACCTCCCCATTGAAATCAGTGGAAACACTTTGCATTTTTGCAGTGGTTTTTGAGTCACATGGCATGTTAAAAATGCACCTCAAATGCGGAAAAAAACACTGTACAAATCAATATGCATTTTTGCAGTGCATAAGTGTGAAAGTGGCCTAAATGTAGAAGAGCTGACAGTTTCATCATCCATTTCAGCTTACATTACAACAATATCTTAAAAGTTTTTTTTTACACTGACTTAATAAAATAATTCAGATGCATAAAATGTTTAAATTAATTCATACTGTCTCCATACCTGTCAGCAATACTTGCAGGTTTAATCTTGTCAATGACAATGACCTGTTTGTTGCAGTACATCGAGGTAGTTAGTGCTACTCCAAGGTTGGAGCCTGGAGTTTTGGCAACTTCAACTAGAAGTGGACCAGAAGCTGTAGACACAGAATCTAAAAAAATAAAGTATTAGTCAGTAAAGCAGGTTTCCTCAAAGGTGGTCATGACAAAACAAAGGCAAATATTTACTTCAGTTCAATTTTTTTAAAATTACTTTCCTTTTATTTGTAGGCTAGTAACTGTAACAGTTTCCTTTTCCCCAAATGGCAGTTACATATGACAACACTTTATGTTTGCAGCATAAAACAAAATTTATACAATCAAAACAACACATTTTTTTTTACTTGTACATTGCCAGGTTGAAGCAGTTATACCGGGAATATGCCTGCAGATACAGACCTCATCTCGGTATCTTTTTTGTTTTAGCTGGTGATTGGTTTCTATTTAAAAGCGATCCTACCGGCTTATACAGGAGGTGGAAAGTGCCCCCTTCCCACCACCTTCCAGGGCTCTTCCATCCCACAGGGATGCCTTTACAGGTTACCAGTTTAGAGTCAATTGTGAGCTCTGGTGCAGTTGGGGGGGGGGGGGGGGGGAGGCCAAAAAACCCTGCGGTTGAGCTGTGCTTTTACTGCCCCGCAGTCACTACCCTCCTTAATTGCAGAGGAAGGGGGTGTACACATGCTGTGGCAGGAATTATGTCCGCTGAATGTGCCCATTAAAGTGGTTGTAAACCTCAGTTATGAAATCTGAACAGAGCACAGCTATCTGTAGTGTTTACACTCTCCAAAGCTCTAAGTGCTGTTTCTCTCTGGTGCTTTGTTCCTTTGTTATCTGTATCTGACAGGAGATACATTTGTGAGGTAGAGAGGGGGGAGGGAGGGGAGAGCCCAACAGAGAGCTTGTTTATTCAGAACATAGCTCTGGAGTGCTGTGTGGAGGGGTGTGTGTCCCTTTCCTCCAATCAGCTCTAACTGCAGCTCCCTGCCCCCTGCTCTGTGATACTGAGAAATGCAGAAGGATTTTACCTAAAATCAGCATTTTTAAAGAAATAAGTTTAAAGTAAAACTTATGTAGGAGGATTTGTTTCACCTCTGTGTATCATCTGAGGCTATTCACTTCACTGGGTATATGAGAGGGTTTACAACCACTTTCAGTTAAAGCACATGGCAAGGAGGTGATACAATGCCTCCTTTACCGCTTGTCAAACGTTCTCAAAACAGCAATCCAAATGTGGATTGCTGTTCATAGACCAACGTTCATATGAACAAACCCTTAGAGTCACAAATCTGAGCAATTCAAACTGACAATCTCATGAAAAAAATGCATAAACAGAGGTTACATTAAATAAAAAAGCCACTTCAAAATAAATAGCAAGTTTTTACCTTGCAAAAATCCTTAAAGCAGTAGTAAACGCTACTTTTTTTTTTTTTAATGGGCCCCTGCAGGTGCCATAAAGTGCTAGTATGCACTGTAAACTAGCAACATGACACTTTTTAACCACTTCCCATCCATAGGATGTACCCGAGCATTCTTGAATTGGAAGGGTGATATCTTGGTCATTACTACAGAAATGACCGAGAAATCATTCTTTAGGGCCAGTGATTCTGAATAAAGTAAAAGTAATCTGAGAGGCTAAAGTCCTGTTGGATTACTTTTACAGGTGGCTGCTCCACAATCGTGCACATTTTTAAAGCGTGACATGTTAGGTATCTATTTACTCAGTGTACCATCATCTTTTACATTTTTTAAAAAAAAAATTGGTATTATATTGTGTTTTGTGCATTAAAATTAAAGTGAATTTTCTCCCCAAAAAATTGCGTTTGAAAAACCGCTGTGCAAATACTGTGTGACATAACAAAAAATTGCAAAACCCACCATTTTATTCTCTAGGGCACGGGTTTCAAACTGGCGGCTCTCCAGCTGTTGCCAAACTACAAGTCCCATGAGGCATTGCAAGATTGACAGTTACAAGCATGACTCCCAAAGGCAGAGATATGATGGGACTTGTAGTTTGGCAACAGCTGGCGGACCACCAGTTTGACAACCCTGCTCCAGGGTCCTGCAAAATATATAATGTTTAGGGGATGCAAGTAGTTTTCTAGCAAAAAAAAAAAAAAAAAAGATGTGTTTTACATGTAGAACTAGAAGGGTTTAAATGGAGCCCTTCAGCACTGAGCTGTCACTCCTGCCAGCCCTTCCATCTTCACACAGTCTTCCTTTTGGGTTTGCATTCTCCAGCCGTTTCAATGGCTGAGCCATAATAATGTCACTTTTGCGCATGCAAGTCAAGATCGCCATGCATGCGCATCAAGATCAAGGCATGGCACTCTCTGCATTCATGGCACACTCAGGGTGTCCTGAATGTAGAGCTACTGCGCATGCAAGAGTGACTGCAACAGATGGGAAGATCTTCTAAGAGGCAAGTTTAGAAGATAAGCTTATTAGTAGCGAAAAGTTTACAATAAAAGTTTACTACTGCTTTAGGCTTTTAATGTGGTAGGTGGCCTCACGGAACAATGAGAAGACTCAGGAGGAAAAAAATAACAGGGTCAGGGCCACTTTCCACGTGAGTTTGCACTTTAGGTAAAAATCTTTATGTAGCTTAAAAAGAGAAATATAGGATTTTTTTTTTAAAAACCATGCTTACCTAGCTGGATGCAGCATCGGTCCAAGCTCTAAGTGTGAGAACTCAGCAATCACATGACTTCTGAATTCTCCCAGCCGCGCTGTGCAGAGGGCGATCACTGTCAATCACTGTTGTCTGCTCTGCCACTCTGCGCTCACTGGAGCGCTGGGCTGTGGAGGGAGAAGGAAGAGGCTGACTCAGGTTCTCAGCAACTCGCTGCGAGGCTGAGCCAGGTGCCACTTCAGACTCTGGGGTGGATCTTGACTTTAAAGTCGGAATCTTTCCCCAGCCTGGACCGGCTGAGTGACGTTAGCTTACTGTCAGCTGAAACCGGGTCACAGGAGGGCAGAACAAACTGCACTCCTGTGATCCACAAAAGTACAGCCAAAAGAGCTTTGGCTGTACTTCTCCTTTAAGTTGCCCATACTCATGATCTCTCAATTGCTGTAAAATGCAGTTAAACTCATAGTACAGTATTTTTTCAGGTTATACTTTATTAAAGCTCTGCAGGTTCACTTTGAGTAATATAGGTTCAGTAAGGGAAGATGATGAGATACGATGTGTGTTACAGTTAGAGCATTTTTACTGGAAATGGAGAAGGCCAAAATTATGCTAAAAAAATACAGTGGCAGTCTTAATATGTTGCACATTGTCTAGTTTAATCACAATATCAAAATTAATTTTATATTCAAACATATTTATCAGCCAAATGCACAAACATTACTGTTGCAGCATAAAACAAATGAACATAACAGAAACTTTTAATCAGCTAGGGGTAAAGTAGATAAAAGAACCTCAATGCAATGAAAAACAAAAATAATTACTAGTAGTGCTGTTATAAATATGCTAAAACACATGTTCCTCGTAAAATCAGATTATACAAAAGAACTATTGCAGATGAACATTTCTACTTAATTACTATGTGGGCTGTCTCTCACATGGTAGCAGTGAAAGTTAATAGTGTGCAATGAAAATATATATCAAAAGGGTAAAGAAGACATCTTACACAAGGTGCACAGATCAAATGTGACACGTCTACAGAAAAAAATAAAAAATGAAATTCGTAAGGATTCACTCAGGCGGTCATTGACACCAGTTTTCCATTCAGGCCGTCTAGCCACTTTGCAGGCTCTCCTCAGTGCAAAACACTCGAAAGGCCGTTTGGAGTTTGCAAAATAAAAGCACCTGAAGGAGTGGCTAGACAGAGGATAGGCTTCTGTCTAGCCACTCCGCCATAACACCAAAATCGGTGGGGGCAGCGGTGTATTTTGTTTTTGTGCTGCACTAGGCAACACAAAATGTAAGGCACGGCGCTCCCCCAAATAAAAAAAAAAAAAGGGGGGGGGGAAGAGAAAGCAGCCGACCATCCCCGGAGCCACAGACAAGAGAGTTGCGTTCTCCCAGTACTCACCTGCAAGTCTCCGGAATGAAAGCTGCCAGCCATCCCCAGTGTTGCCCTTGTGTGGGAACAAGAGTTTGCCTCTACCAATGCCCTACGCCCACAGCCTCTCTCAGATCCCATGGCAGACCTCAAGCAGTGCCTCACCTGGTCCCACCCCCCTGAAAAATGCTGCCCAAAACAAACGCTTTGCTTGCCTTGCGCTAGATATGCCCCTGGGTGGGGTGCTGTAGTAATGGTTGTCCTTCTGGAACTTTGCCTCATCTCCACACAGGATCTCTGGAGCTCAGAGTGACCATCAGGTTTTTGGTCATCTCTATTACTAAGGGAGTTCTCCCCCGATTGCTGAGTTTGGCCAGGTGACCAGGTCTTGGAAGAGTCATGGTTGAGCCAAATGTCTTCCATTTGAAAATATTGGAGGTCACTGTACTCTTTGGAAGCTTCAGTGCAGCAGAATTTTTCCTTCCCATTAGCCTTCCCCAGATCTGCGCCATGCATTAATCCAATATTTGAGCTCTGCGGGTAGTTCCTTTAACCTCATGGCTTTTGCTCTGATACGATATGCATTGTCAGCTGTGAAGCCTTTTAGAAAGAGGCGTATGCCTTTCCAAACCATGTCCAATTAATCTAATTTACCACAGGTAGACTGCAATCAAAGTGCAGAAACATCTCATTGAGAGAAATGGAGGCACCTGAGCTAAATTTCAAATGTTGTTGCAAAGGATCTAAATACTTATGCCAATGTGATATTTCAGTTTTCCTTTCTCGTACATTTGCAAACATTTCTAAAATTCTGATTTCACTTTGTCACT
This sequence comes from Staurois parvus, assembly GCF_062004578.1. NCBI lineage: Eukaryota > Metazoa > Chordata > Amphibia > Anura > Ranidae > Staurois > Staurois parvus. The sequence continues at coordinate 26,725,530 of NW_028317943.1, forward strand.
ATGAGGTACTGAGTGTAGATTAAAGTGTTACTAAACCCACAACAGTAAAATCAGTCTGTATATGCCGTAAAGCATGCTTGTTATACTCACTCTGGAACCTAAGGGGTAATCTTCAGCATTGTGTAAAAAGGCAGTTTGATCCTGTCTTCTCTGATCCTCCCCTTCTTCCAGTGCCCCCCTCTTATCTCCTAATAAGACATATTGTATGCAGTCACTCTGCACATGCTCAGTTTGGTGTGTATTGCTAGAGAGGTTGTTTTTTTTTCCCTTGGAAGAGTGCATGTGATCAGCACAGGGGAAATCAGCACTGTCCAGAGGGTCAGGGGTTCTGCATCCTCCAGAGGGTCTGTCCAGAGGGTCAGGGGCTCTGCATCCTCCTAGAGCAAAATTAGAACTCCTCCTACAAGCTTTAACTATTGCTCTGCTGGACACTGCCAGATGTCACAAGACTGCTCTAAACTGAGATAATTAAAATCATATAATGTTGCACTCACAAGGGTGAAGTGTTGCAGGCATGTCATTTTGGCAGAAGTTCATAACCGCAGGCAGATGGATGGCTTGATCCACTGGGATCTGGATGGAGAGGCAGCCACTGGAGGTGCAGAGAGGATGGATGCCTTAGAGAGCGGGATGCAAAGCCAGGAGCGTAGCAAAAAAGTGCAAGAGCTTCAGCCGCTGTGTGCACTAGCGAATCAATGGATCGGCGGATCACTAGAACTGAAGCTTTGGTGGAAAGGACTGTTGTGCAGTAAAGGATGGGCAGCCTGGTAACACCAATGAGGGAGTGAGTGTGTGTGACTCTGGGGAACGTGTTTTACAGCACCTGTAAAAACATCCAGTGTGCATGAGGACGAATATATAGAAAAATTATTTTGAGGAAGTATTTAATAAACTGTGTGGGAAGCCCATAAGGCCATGACTAATGGTCACATAGTTTATCCCTCATTCCAGGAGACTTAAGGCCATTTCACACTATAGAAACATAGTCCAGATGCGTTTCTGCATTCACATTTTTTACGCGTTTTTGGTGCATTCCCGTGCATTTGACACATTCTGATGTGTTTCTGATGCATACAGTTCTGTGCAGGAAAAAAATGCAGTCTGTTCTACTTTTTTCTGCATCCGGAACTGCAAGCACTGATGTGAACTATGACATTGACAACCATATAACCTACTTTCTCTGAAACGCATGTAGCGTAAAAAAGAAAAATTGGTCTACAGGAACAGTTGACTGACATAACATCTGATATATAACACACAGACCTAAGCTGGCCATGCATGGTAAAATTTCCCCATTCATGCAAAACAGAGTGGATGGATGAATCTGCAGTGCCAGTACTTGTTTTAGAACAGCTGACACCAGGAATTTTCTGACTGGCTCCTCCTATGAATGTACTGCCTTATCGCTGAAGCCAATCCACCTGTGGCTCTCCTGCAGTGCAGCTGAATTCTCCTCCTCTCCCTCCCACTGGCTTCTGCTGCTGCAGGGGGAGACACAGGGGAATGGTTCCAATATCTGCGCAAATCTCCAACCTTCCCTTTGCTCGGATTCCCCTGTGTGCTCCCCCCCTCTCGCAGCTGTGCCAGTTTCTTCTCCTCTTAATGCCACCGGCTGCAGCTGCTGCGGGGCACAGGAGGATTTGGTTCAGTATGGAGAACGGGGAGCTGGTTGGTCATATTTACGTGTCGCTTTGTTTTCTGAATGAACACAGTGAGCGAGTAGTGCTGATAACTCATGTGTTCATTCATAGCTGAAACATATTGACCTGTTTACTATGCTTCAGATTGATAACATGAAGCCTCTGTGCAGAGGGCTTCCTGTTCATTCATCTGCAGTGCAGCTGAGGCTGCAGAGAAAGTGATTGAGGAATTCACTGTATGTCCTCATCCTTTTTTTCGATCTCAAAAGTGAGAGATCAGAGGTCTGTTTAAACCCAGGCTCTGAGGAAGAGGCTAGTCCTCAAAACGCATCAGCCATTTTGGATGTCCATCATTCTCATCACCATTCAAAAACGCAGCGTGAATTGGACAGAGCGGTCTCATATGATGTGCTTATATTCATATACTTTTGTGAGTAAGACACCTTCTTTTAAATTTATTAAACATACTTTTAAAGGCAATGCACAAGGAAGGTGCACCCTCTGTTTTGTTTTTCTCTATTTAAACCCCTAATATCTCACCACCCCCCAAAAGGGCTGTAAAAAACTTTTTACAAAATAATTTAAAAATTAAGGGCTTGATTTGCTTTCTGAAGTGTAATCCACATTCAGATCACTTTTCATAGAGCATTTGACAGGTGGTACACATAGTTCTAGGTGGCTCCTACTACATAAACAAACCACTGATTCACACTGTACAGGCCCACGGGAATGAGTCCCAATACCTCAATCCATATATATTTGGACACAGGCACAATTTTAGATTTTTTAGGTATTTACCAAAACATATTCAAGCTATAGGTATATAATTGATATGCGCTGAAAGTGCACACTCTCAGGTTTAGTTTGAGGGTATGTACTTCCAAATTGGAGGAAGGGTTTTGGAATTACAGCTCTTAAGAGTAGCCACCCCCCCCTTTTTCAAGGGACCAAAAGTAATTGGACAATTGAATCAAAAGCTGTTTCATGGCCAGGTGTGGGCTACTCTTTCATTATTTCTTCATCAGTTAAGCAAGTAAAAGGTCTGGAGTTGATTCTAAGTGTGGGATTTGCATTTGGAATCTATTGCTGTGAACCTACATCATGCGTTCAAAGGAGCTGTCCATGCAAGTGAAACAAGCCATTGTAAGGCTTAAAAAATGAAACAAATCCGTCAGAGAGATCGCAGCAACATTAGGAGTGTCCAAATCAACAATTTGGTACATTCTGAGGAAAGAAAAATGCACCGGTGAGGTCAGCAACATAAAAAGGCATGGGCGTCCATGGAGGACAACAGTGGTGGATAATCGCAGGATCCTCTCTATGGTAAAGGAAAACCCATTCAAAACATTGACAAGTAAGGGACACTCTCCAGGAGGTGGGCATATCATTGTCAAAGTCTGCAATCAAGAGAAGACTTCATGAGAGCAAATACAGAGAGTTCACCACAAGCTGCAAACCATTCATAAGCCTGAAGAATAGAAAAGCCAGATTATACTTTGCCAAAAAACATCTAAAAAAGCCAGACCAGTTCTGGAAAAGCATTCTTTGGATGGATGAAACTATGATTAATCTGTACCAGAATGACGGGAAGAAAAAACTGTGGAGAAGGCTTGGAACAGCTCATCATCCAAAGCACACAACGTCATCTGTTAAACATGGTGGAGGCAGTGTGATGGCATGGGCATGCATGGCTTTCAGTGGCGCTGGGTCATTGCTCTTTATTGATGATGTGACAGAAGACGGCGCTTCACAGAACAGATAGACAATGATCCAAAACACACTGCAAAAGCAACCCAGGAGCTTTTGAAGGAAAAGAAGTGGAATATTCTGCAATGGCCGAGTCAATCACCTGATCTCAACCCAATTGAGCATGCATTTCACTTGCTGAAGGCAAAGGTATAGGCAGAAATACCCATAAACATAGAACAACTGAAGAAAGCTACAGTTAAAGCCTGGCAAAGCATCAGAAAGGAGGAAATCCAGTCATTGGTAATGTCCATGGGTTCCAGACTTTAGGCAGTCCTTGCCAGTAAAGGATTCTCAACAAAATATTAAAAATGAACATTTTATTTATGAATATATTCATTTGTCCAATTACATTTGAGCCCCTTAAAATGGAGGGACTATGTAAAAATAGTTGCAGTTCCTAAAATATGTTCTTGATATTCATGTTCAACCCCTTGAATTTAAGCTGAAAGTCTGCACTTCCAATTCATTTGGATTGTTTTTTTTTTTAATTTATTCTGGTGGCATACAGAGCCAAAAGTGTGAAAATTGTGCCTATGTCCAAATATATATGGACCTAACTGTCTAATTATTAACTCTATACAGTTTTATCTTTTAGATTTAGCAGGAATTTTGTAAGTTGTATTGTGTTTGTGTCCAATAATAATAATAATTTTAGTGTATTTTTAGCAAAAATATTGTTTTGATATTTTCTGGGGAAAGGGGGCTGTCAGGTAGCCTTTATGGGGCTTTTTTGTGCTCTATATAAGTTGGAATAGCAGGCTTACTTTTTAGCTCTGATGAAGGGAGTTTGTCTCCCGAAACGCATTAGTTACCTTACTAAGGGTCTATCGTCACTTTGGACTGTTATTATGGACTCTTCTTGTCTGGTTTTAATCCCCCTTTGGCTTGTGAGTATGCATTTTTATGCCTTATAATAAATTCTTGGTTTACTACGTTAATGCACGAACAGAGTTGTGCCCTGTTTTGCTTTTGTTCACCAGTATCAACAGTTCCCGATCTTTAAGGGCTGCACCTCTATGAATGACAGTTTCATTTATCTTAGTCTGCATGAAGATTTGAGCGCTGGTTTCGTTTGTTCATTAGGCTGTATGGGGCCCCATGATTTTGAACAGTAGCCCTGGCTGTGGAGCTTGGCCAGCAGCAGAGAGAGGTGCAGGTTTATTATTTCAACTGGAAATCCATGCTTCTGCATGAGAATTTTACAGGGCAACAGCTGGCAGTCAGAAATTGACAGATAAAGAACTATGAGGAGTGAGCTATGTGACTGGGCACAGTTGGAAGGATAAAAAAATCTGCCTTATCTTTTACAGCGGTAGTAAACCGCAAAATAATTCTACACAAAATCTTCTCCCTGCAAGATAAAAGCATAATGTGCTAGTATGCATCATATACTAGCACATTATGAAAGACTTACCTGAAAACGAAACCCTCCAAGCAGAGCGTTGTCTCAGCTCCCTTGGGCTTCCATCTTCCCCCAGTATTCCTTCCGGGCCGTGGTCATTTGACTGGTGCGATGATGTCATCCCACGCATGTGCATGGAAGCCTTGGCATGAATCTCTCAATAGACGGCACGCTGTCCATTGAGAACACAGTGCGCATGTGTCGGTGACATCACCGGCACTGCTAAAGTAAATGTCTCCTAAACGGTGCACTTTTAGGAGATATTTATGGTACCTACAGGTCAGCCTTAATATAGGCTTACCTGTAGGTACAAGAGGGAAGAAAAAATACTTTACTACCAAATTAAGGTAATAATTGAGAAGTGGGGTGGGCAGAGCAGATGACAAAGCCAGATAGATGAGAACATGGAGGAAATGCAGATGATTTCTTGGTGCTGGCTGAATTAAAGTGAAATCTGAGCATTTTACTATGGCATGGAGGACAATGGACTTTAATCTAGAATTTTCCTTCCATCTATTTTAAACAGACTACCAAGAACACATTGGTAAACTTGCTTAACAGAAAATTGCAGCTTGTCTAGAGACAAAATCTCTCAAAGCTGCTGATAAATGTTAGTTTCTGATTTTTCCCATATTATGCTACAAATTGTCAAGAGATGGAATGTGTTGCCATGGCTATTTGAGTGATTTTGTTTATACCATAAATGTATATAATAAAACATTTTCGGTACCAATTACCATTTGGAAGTCTGAAGATGAGTTTCCTCTATTCAAATGTGAATTAACTTCCTGTAAAATAGCTGGTTAAATAGGAGGTGATGTTGTTAAGAAATGAGATACCATAGCCATGTACTGGACACACACAGAGTTGAAGACATAAAGGAAGTGATAGAACAGCTATATTATTGCTCCCCAACCATCAGAATTGAGTGAAGGTCCTCAATTTGAAGCCATGTAACAATTATTTGAGTAATTTATTGTTGTATGCGTAAACTGGGGTAAAGAAATAGGGATGATTGCTTACGTATGTATAGATAGATTCATTGGTTTCCTCTGTGCCGGTCTTGAATCGGTCTTACTTCCTATACATCTATAATCCATTCAACATACCCTTTTACACCATATTTTGTGTAAATGCCTATACTTCCTTGAAGATTGACATAGGGTTTATTTAAAATAGTTGTAAACCTCAGACATGAAATATGAACAAAGCATATCCCTCTATAGTGTGTGCTTGTCTCAGTCAAGAGCACTAAGTGTCATTTCTGGCTGCTGCCTTGTTCCCCTGCTATCTGCATGCATTACTTTTGACAAATTTTCCTGACACCAAGAGATAAAAAAAAGTGACACGGGAGGGAGCTTCAGCAAACAGCTTGCGACTGACAGTCTTAACTTTGTTAATGTGTGCTGAGTGAAGGGGGCGTGTCCCTTCCTTCCAATCAGCTTTCACAGAGCTCTGCAGAGTAACTTCAGCCCCCTCACTTTCTGAAATCTCAGACAAGCTGTATAAAATTTGGACTTTGAATGTTTTCAGATAAAGAGGTACAACTTAGGTAGGGGGCTTTGTTTCATATCTGTGTATCACCTGAGACTAGTCACTTCACTGGGTATATTGGAAAAAAATGGATATCAGCTTGTCACTGAGTTAGGCCTGTTTTAAGTAATGCAACCCAACTGACAATGTGAATGGGCCCTGAATAAAGACTCTGCTGATGTCAATGTCTTAAGTGTGGAGCTTCTGCAGTTCATGTGAATATGTTGACCTCAGCACAAGTGAGAGCCAGAGCCATAACACTCCCTATTTACACTCAGTGGTACGTTCACTATGATTTTCATGCCTCTGCTGTACTGGCAGAGACAGTGTCCCATTTAAAAAAAAAAAAAAAAAAAAGCTGGATGATTTTCTTGTAACCAACAATATGCAAAACGTTCAGGGATTTGAACCATCAGCTCATGAGGATTACTCTGTGTACCAAAATTAGCAACAGGTGATCAGGGATTTTTTTCTCCCATTCTTACGGACCAAACTGCAGTTTTGATACAGTGAAATTGATAAACATTAGTCCATCATTACTATGTTGGCTACAGATTACCTTTAAACACTGCTTGTAGCTTTGTTCAATGGTCTTCCAGAAGTGGTGATAAAGCTAAAACATACCTTTTACCTTAATGCATACCCTGCATTAAGGTAATAAATATTTGCCATTTGTTGTGCCCCCCTCCCCTCTAAATACTTACCAGAATCCTGTTTTGATCTAGCGCTGTGGCCATCAGCCAGTTTTCTCTGCTCTTCCTATTCTCACAAGTTTGACCGGAGCAATAGGAGCCACTGGCCACAGCCCAGCTCTGGAATGAGTCCGCACATCTGCCCCCATAGCAAACAATTGCCAGTCGGGGACCCCAGAAGAAGAGGTTTAGGGCTGCTATGTGGAAAACTACAACACAAAACAGGTAAGCAGAACATGTTTGGTATTTTCTGAAGTGAAATAGAAGTAGGTGCTAGCCAAATTTAATGTGATAATTAAAAAAAGACCATATAAAAGGACACATAAGGAAAAAATAATAAATATCAAAGTCCAAAATAGTGAAATGAAAAAAAAAAAGGCCCAAACAACAAACTATTGTGATGATCCAACTGATAACCAAAGCTTCTTGCAGCTCCAACTGTGTTCCAACACCGTGCCAAAATAAGAACTCACCAGATTAACTCAGCCAACAAAGTAGTCAGCAAGCGTATAAGCACAGATCTTGTGTATGTTTGGTGTGATGCCTGGTCCTGCAGAATCTTTTAGACCTCTTCCTCCATTATCAGCCATTATCTCAGAAAAGAGCTCAGAAACATAATCGTAGTGCAGCAAGTTTTATTGCTAAAAAGGATCAAGTTCTAATCCACTCATGTTAATGGTGCCACGGGGAGCAACAAACCAAAGAGCTCACTAGGGGGATCCCTCGCCTCACACTGCTGTTTTCCCATGGCCATCTCACTGATGTGTGCGGATCAAGCCTCAATGCATTTCGAGTTGGGAGCGTCCTCGGGAAGCTTGGGCCGCCTCCATATAGATAACCATCAAAGTGCCACGCTTCACTATAATCATAAATAGTATGTGCCAAAATACAATGCTAATGCATTAGATAATCATCAGCATTGTAAATACAATGTCCATGAACATCAATGTGTGATGTTATTTACACCTCCATATTGCCGACTATTGTTTTTGTTTAATATTTGTATACAGTGATTCAACATCAAACTGCTAGAGGCAGTATAATGGGCAATGGAGGGCCAAACTGATTTAAAACAATCCCAGAACCAACTTCTTTTGAAAGGTCTAGATATGGCGATGTCCAATAATTATTTTTGGCACCAGGGGTAGTTCTTTAATCAAATTAAAGGTGTTGCCATGGGGGCTAGATATGTCTCTAGTGTGGCAAACACATTTTTAAATCAATGGGAAGAAGAGTTTTTTTCCAGACCTTGGCCACAGCTGAAGTTCTACCGTAGATTTATAGATGACATTATATTCATCTGGGAAGGAACAGAACAATTATCTTAATTGCGATCGAGTACAATTTTTACATCTGGAGATTTTTAAAAAAGGAGAGAGGTTGGATACCCACACTTATTTCAAAGATGTTGATAAAAATGGATACATGTTCGCGAAAAGTTACCACCATTCAGGATGGATTAGAGCTATACCAAAAGGACAATTTATATGCATGAGGCAAAATGGTGATGATTATGATTAAAAAACAACAAACTGATATGTTAATAAAGGGATTTATGGGGAAGGGGTACCAAGAAGAGGATCTGGTGAGAATTAGGGATAATGCTGGGGAATTAAACAGGAGAGAATTACTCCAACCAAAAACCTAAAAATGAAAGAAGGAATGATATTGCATTTATTACAGGATTTAATGTTCAATATAGAAGTGTAGAGAAAATAATAAATATTGGCCCATATTGTTGAGGGATACTACTCTAAAAACTCTCCTTTCTAATAAGTCCAATTTTATATATAAAAAAGCCCCCAGATTGAGGAATATGATTGCCAAGAAGAGGGCTATTACTTTCTTGGATATAGTTTTTTTTTATAGATGTGGAAGGTGCTTATCATGCAGGAGTACTAGGGACAAAAGGAGGAAAAAATTATCCTTCTCTTCTACGAACGGAATAGAGTATAAAATAGATACATTTATCACGTGCAATACTAAAGGGGTGACCTGTCCGTTTGGGCTACAATATGTGGGGCGGACTACTAATGAACACATTAACAATGTAAAAAAGGGACTCAGATCACAAAGTGTTTCTAACCACTTTAGACTGGTACATAATAAGGATCCAATGGTGTTAAGTTTTTATGTGATCTATAGAATTCTCCTACACTGGAGGGGCAGTAATCTATACCAGCGGGTTTCGCAGAATGAGACCAGATGGATATATATTCTTCATACATTGGTACCATCTGGCCTCAACATTGACTTTGATCTTAATTGTTTTTTAACGGATTTATAGCTCAATGGGAATGTATTTGAGAGGTATTATATATTGATTTGATTGATCAAATCAATTGATTGATTTACTACACAGTAAACTATAGAAATATGATTTGATACATTAATTTTTTCCACACTATATAGGAAAATATGGCATATATGTTTATCTAAAAATTTGTCTGGGTTTATTAATAATTTACTAGAAATCATAATTATAGTTTGGTAGTTAGTATATAATATTTCTCCCTATTCTATAATATGGTGTCTCCCCGCCCCTTTTTCATTATATTTAGGATGGTAGTACATTGTCTAATCACTAGCTGGAGCTCTGGGATTATAAACTTTGATTTTATAGATTAGGGGACCTGAATTAAAATTCATGGAGGTCCGACCAGTAAAATTTTCTTCCAACAGAGGTCCAAACCACATTTTTTTTCAGCCCTCTTCTACTGTATATCCTAATCCCTATACTGCAGTGTCCTCATTCCTCCCCCCCCCTCCCAACACGTTACAGTCCCCCACTTCACATCAGTTTCACCTTCACAGTAGTGTTCTCAGGACCCCCTGCACATCACCCCCACCCACCCCTTTATAGTACACCCCTATTATTTTCAGAAGTCCTCAACGCAGCTTCAAATCATCACCCCCGCCCGACACTACTTTCTTCTGCCTCCTTCACAACTCTCCACCACAGTACTGTCCACTGTCCCTTCACATAATCTCCAGCAGAACTGTGCCCCCTTCACATCCCCCCGCAACAATGCCACCTCCCCCCCATTACATCTCCCTCCCCACAGCATTGCCTCCCCCTACATCTCTCCCAACAGCACATCACAAATCCCCCCCCCCCCCAACAGCAGTGCTCTCTGCCCTTTTAACATCAACCCCCCCACCACACACACAGCACTTACCCCTTCCCCCCCCCCCCGCAGTAGTATACCCTGCCCTCCTCACACCAACCCCACTTCACATCCCTACCCCACATTACTGTCCTCTGCCTCTACACATCCCCCCACAACACTGCTACTCCTTTACATCTCACCCTACAGAGCATTGCCCCCCCCTCGCATTGTAAATCCCCCAACAGTAGAGTTCTCTGCCCTCCTCACATCAACCCCCCCACTGCACTGCCAACCCCTTTACCCCACTACCACCATATGCACACAGCACTGCCCCTCTTCACATTTTGCCATCCCCCTTTACATCGCACACACAGCCAGAGTAGTGTCCCTGGTCCCCCTTTACTCTCCTACCTTATAGCGGGAGGCAGAGCATTTCTTGATCAGGTGTGGGAAGCACAGCACATCATTGAACAGAGCCGCTTCTTTCCCCACATCCTCCGCCTCTGTTATAACTGCAGAGTGGACAGCAGAAGACAGAACATTTCTGGAGCAAGTGTAGAATAACAGCACAGTATTGATCAAGAGTGCAGGAGCGGGAGCTGTTATAACATTTTTGGATCGGATGAAGGAAGCACAGCACAGCATTGAATAGAGTGCGGGAGCTGCTGGGATAAACTTTTTGTATTAACCAGCAGGTGGTTGGCTGCTAGGACTGCCCTGCTTCCAATCAGCTGCTAGTTAACTTAAAAAGTTAACCCTGGCAGCTAACTCCCATGCTCTGCTCAATGCTGTGCTGTGCTTCCCGAATCAGATCCAGAAATGTTATGACAGCTCCCACGCTCTGTTCAATACTGTGCTGTTATTCCACACTTGCTCCAAAAATGTTCTGTCTCCTGTTGTCTGCTCTGCTGTTATAACAGTGGCTGAGGATGGGGGGAAAGAAGCAGCTCCTAAATGGAGTGATTGGGTCTGGATGAAACAGTGGCTAGGTCCACATCTGGACAGCGGTCCGCCACTTAGTGATGCCTGGTATAGATGGATTCCTCCTATATACTTTTTTTATTTATATTTTTTATTCAAGACTTTTTAATGATGGCGGAGATGTAATAAAATTAGGTTTTTATGTATGGATATTTATTATAGGTGTTATGAGGTATATATTTATGTATATTTTGCTACTGCAAAATGTGTATGAAATGTTTTCTATTTCCATTGTTTTGTATATATTTTTATGAGGAAAAGTCCCAGCACACACCGCTTGCTCTAAATATCTTTTTAGGACTGAACTGATTTTAAAAGCTGGGGATATCAATATTTATTGATTCCTCGTGCATTACATTGTTTGACCTACTGGTAAAATTTCCCATTGAATATACTGGCAAAATTTTCCATTGAATATAATGCATTGAGAATCATAGGCAAAATAAGGGCCGGTATTGACGGATGTCTTGGACAGCCAGTCATCAGTGAGGTCCTCCCATAAATAGTTGGCAATATGGCAGCAGCGCAAGCTTCCTGAGGATGTGCCCAGCACAAAATGCATTGGGGCTTGAGCGCACACGTCACTTCCGGTTACACTGACATTACATCCGGTTGATGGATTGCACGCCAGTCGTGGGAAAAGCATCAGTGTAAGAAGAGGAATCCCCCTAGTGAGCTGTTTGGGTTGGTGCTCCTTGTGGCACCATCAATGTGGGAGTGCATTAGAACCTATTCCTTTTTAACAGTTTTTAATAAAACTTGCTGCACTGTGATTATATTTCTGGGCTTTTTTCTGAGATAATGGCCAATAATGGAGGAGGTGGATTAGGCTTGAGAGAAAGAGGCCTAAAGGATTCTGCAGGACCAGGCATCACACCAAATACTGTATATAAGATCTGTGCTTATACGCTTGCTGGCTACTTTGTTGGCTGAGTTAGTCTGGTGAGCTGTTATTTTGACTACACAGTGGTGGAACACAGTTGGGAGTTACAAGACGTTTTGGTTATCAGTTGGATCATCACATCAGTTTAGTGCTTGGGACTTCATAATTTTGGACTTTATATTTAGCAATTTTTCTATATGTATCATTGTATATGACCTTTTTTTTAAATTATTATCATGTTATATTTAGCTAGTGCCTACTTCTGTTTCACTTCACATATATGGCAAGTGTGGTTTCACTTAAAGGGGCAGCTGGCTAAACGTACATTTATTTCATAAAATATTATGTTGTTTTGGTTTGATCTTTTAATTAGATGTTTCATTTTTTACTTTTAAAAAAAATTGCCTTTAAAACCACTTTAATTGTAGGCGCTTTTTCACTGGTCATTGTACTAAGCTAAAAAAGACTGACTAAGGCATTACAAAACAGAAAGGCAAAACACAAAAGAGAAAGGAAAGTGGTCAGGTAGTACATAAAGGTAGATAGGAGGTAGGAAGAAGGCAGCATGGAATATATAGTGAATAGATGGGAAGCAGATAGTTTGAAACAAAATGATAGAAGGCAAGTCTTAAGGACGCATTCCTACTTGCAAATGCATCCGCTCATCAACTAGATGTGAGAACCCCAGTGAGGGTTACCGTGGTTAGCTGCGAGAGGCAGCTTAACTGAGAACAATAGAAGGCTGCAGGCTCCCGAAGCTCATTGCGTTCACTCATGCAGTGATCACATTCAAGTGATGGTTCCTGGATGCAGACTGAGTGCATCCAGGGCCAATCATTGACAAGTGATCGCTAAATGAGTGATTATACGCGAATGGGAACGATTAGTTGCAGGAGCCAGCAGCCTCGCATTGCATTCAGTGGAGCCGCCTCTCACAGTTTCTATGAACTGCATTCAAAGAACTTTTCTTAATAAGATATATATACTAAATTATTTAAATTTCTATGACCTCTTAATACTATAATTCAAATGATTACATATATGCAGGTATTGGACAAAAAAATGGAGACACTACTTGATTTACAGGTGTGAAAGTGACGACATGTTTCATGTTGAAATTGGAAGTGATATAACAACATTCTTTTACTGTGCGCTGAGACATCTAGCTAGCAGATGGGAAGCCTCATTTTTGTCATTCACTATGTGCACTGCTAAGTAATACGGAGTCATGTCAGAGCTTACCGAGTTTCAAAGAGGGCAAATTGTTGGTGCCTGCTTAGCTGGTGCCTCTGTGTCATAAGGTACAGTATCAAAGTTTATGACGGCATATACATTTTCCGTGAAAACCTAATCTGATAAGCATAAGCATGGTCAAATGACTGAAAGAGACAAAAGGACAACTGACCGAAAAAGACAAAAGGAAATTGTGCAGGATTTTGACTCGGAATAAGAAAACAACTGCAGAGCTCAGTATGTCCATCAAAGCCCGTGTCCAAAAAAAACTGGGAACTCCACAAGCAAAACATTCACGGGCGAGCTGCAATTACCAAACCACTAGTGACTGATATTAATGATCAGAAGACCCCTACCTCACCACCCATAAATCATGGACTATCGATCAATGGAAGACTGTAATATGGTCTGATGAATCAAGCTTCACACTGTTCCCAACCACTGGATGTTTATACAAGTGGCAAACACTGTCCCAAGCTTATGACCAGGACTGTCTTGTGCCAACAGTTAAGCATGGTGATGGCGCAATCATGGTTTGGGCAGTCATATCTTGGTATTCTGCAGGCCCCATCATCACCTTCAAAAGTAGATTTACTGCCAGCACCTACATACAAATTTTGGCCAACCATGTGCACCCAATGGTGCACACATTATTTCCCAAAGACAGCGCCATTTACCAGGATGATAATGCTCCGATTCACACAGATGGTGTTGTCAATTAGTGGTTTGACGATCATGCAGACTAAGTCTTGCACCATCCCTGGGCGCCAGTCACCAGACCTCAATATCCTAGAGCCACTAACTCAATTTTGTAAAACAAGGTTCGGGCTTGTTTTCTACCTCCAGTGTCTCTGCAATAACTAGAACGATTTTTGCACGAAGAGTGGTATCTGATTCCATTATCCACCGTCCAAAACCTCTATTTGTCATTTCCCATGAGAATTCAGGCCGTCTCGGATGCCAAAGGCGGTCCAATAACATACTGGGTAATAATTTTATTATTTTACCTGATGTTTCCATAATTTTGTCCAACCCCTGTGTGTGTGTGTGCGTATATATATATATATATATATATATACACACACACACACACACACACACACACACACACACACACACACGAGTCCCAGTGGTGTGGTGGCACCAATAATCCAGCTTTAGTGAGTGATTTCCAGTTCCTGTGGTGTGCGTAAAGATGCCGGAAATAGGAAGGGCCTCAGCCGGACACGGGGGGATAAGGGATATATTACAAACGATTCCTCTGTGAATGCACACATTGCGGGTGGACGATTTAACTGAGGGTCTATGAACTTAGAATATCGAACCTAAGGAGGTTTGTTGCCACTTTCCATTCAATATTACTGATCTAGAAGAATGTTTTTGAAATGATGTACATTGTAAAGTTGATATTAAAATCTAGAAATTGGTTTTACATATACTTTAGGTATGCAGAGAAGAATTTAATTTAGAACAAATAAGAAGGTATTTTTTAACTATGCCATAAGAACAGAATTTTGACAAAAGAAACATATACAGAAAAACTACAGTGACTACAAAGGCAATTTATTTTAATGGGTACAGTTTCAGCAGATGTTCTGTTTGATGGGTACATTTCCTGTCATTTACTTTAGACTAACGAGGACACTGATCGATAATGTGGAAAGCTAAAGTTATCCCTGATATGTGAGATCAGTGACAGTGTTGGGTTTATAGAAACATCTCTTATTAACAAGTTATGTCATGGGACTTTTTCTTACAGCTTTCACAAGATGAAGGAATGTGCTGACTCAGGAATGTAGGAAGACAGACAAGTTAATAGAACTTGTACATCACTATTCCCAACTGCCTAGCCCGTCTCACCAAAGAAAAGTGCCATTCAGTCATCTGATCTGGAAATATGTACACACAGAGCACTCTATTACATACACACAGATTAAAAACTAATTGCATTTTTCATGGGTTGCCATACATTTTTTAAAGTGATGTCCCAGTCACAGAGGTGTGACCAGGACCTTGGAGCATAAGCACATAAGAGAGCCTACATTAATATGCACCAGGCTCAGTACACAAGATTGACAAACAAGGATATTGGTACTTATTTTCAAAAACTGATCGTTAATTACAGGTTAGAGCCTATAGATGTAAAAATTTAAGTCATGTGGCTAAAAATAAAAATTCTTATCTTGTTAAAGCTTCTTCAAAATATCATAACAAAAACTATAAGGTTGCATTCACAATTGAGCTTAAGTGTCTTTGGTAATTTTGCAGGCCTTATTTTAGCGTTTGCACATACATTTTTGTGCGTGTCTGACGTGTGAGGATTTAAAAAAATTATCTTTAGCCAATGAAAATCTAGGTACTGGGGAAAAAAAGGGCAATATGTGCTTTTCGACTGCATTTTTTTGCACGTTTTCAAGAGCTTCCATTGAAACCTATGGGAGCTGTCAACCACCCTATTGAGGATCATATAGCAGGCCCCCAGGAAAGCCATGTCCCTCTTTCTCTGCCCCCTTCTTTTTTCTTTAATTTTGTACATGTTATAGTTCTGCTTTTACAATACATCAATCTGTATGTTTCAGGTTTGTTGCATCTGACATTTTTCTGCCTTTGAAACTCTTAATGACTGTAATCGTTGATAATTATTGTAAAGTCTGTTACTATTGTTAATGCTGAGTGAAACTTCAATAAATATTATTGAACGAGAAATCTATGAGGGCCAAAAACACTTGAAAATTGTAGCTCAAAGGAAGCTTTTAGAGCTAAAAGCAACAAGCTAAATCTTGCTGCCTTGACCTCTGCAATATTTCCAGAATTCGCCCCTTCCTGACTAATGACACCACAAAACAACGTATTCACTCCATGGTTATATCACGCCTTGACTACTGCAACTCCCTCCTTTTCACAGGCTATCCCCCTTTGGTCTATTATGAATGCTGCTGCCATGCTTATATGCCTTACTAGTCAATCCGTGACTGCTGCCCTTCAATACCAATCTTTTCACTGGCTTCCACTAGCCCAATGTATAAAATTAAAAATACTAACCACAACGTACAAAGCCATCCATAGCATTGCCCCAGCTGTATCACCTACTTCATCTGCAGATATCACCCAAATTGTCCTCTCCGCTCCTCATAAGTTGTCTTGCTTTCTAGCTCCCTTGTTATTTCCTCCCATGCTTGCCTCCAGGACTTTTCCAAAACCTCTCCCATCCTCTGGAACCCACTAACCCAGTATGTCCAGTCAGCTCCCACCCTGTCGGCCTTTAGGCGACCCTTGAAAACGTATTTATTCAGGGAAGTTTACCCCACCTCCACCTATAAAGCCATACTTGAGTCACCTACATCAGATCATCCTCTGCAGCTATTACCTTTTGTACCATCTCTCCCTCCCTTTAGATTGTATCTCCATGAGTAGGGCCCTCATATTTCTTCTGTATTGAACTGTATTGTAATTGTATTGTCTCCATTTATATTGATAAGTGCTGTACAAACTGTTGGCGCTATATACAGTAAATCCTGTATTATAATAATAACAACAACACTACACTAATGTGTGATCAGGCACAATTCAAAACCATGTTATTTTGGATGTTCTTTTGGAACTTCAAGCTACAAAATGCCCAGGAACGAATGGGGCTTAAAGTTCAGTTTCAGTTGGTTTATAATAATTTAGAAACACTTGTGTTTAAAGTGGTTCTAAAGGCTGAAGGCTTTTACTTTCATGCATTAAGGTAAAAATCCTTCAGTGTACAGCTCCCCCATCGTACTCACCTAAACACAATCCCAAGATTTGCACAAGAGCAGAAGCTCTCCCAGGTCCCTCCCTCATTATTGGGAGGGGGGCAGGGCCAAACAATGCTCTGTGTGTCTCAGACACACAGAGACAGTTTAAGAGTGAGAACGCACGTGTGCCCCCGAGAAGAGGATTGGGGCTGCTCTGTGTAAAACCACTGCACAGAGCAGGTAAGTATGGCATGTTATTAAAAAAAATCTGAACCTTTATAATCCCTTTGAATTAGAGGGCTGGCAGGCTGCAAAAGGAGAAGCCAAGATTTCATTGTCTCTGTTGTGAACTTGTGGAAGATTAACTTCTCCACAATGCCATTAACTAAAGAGGGTAATGAAGGCTTGTGTTAAGAGCCCATTCTTATGGTGGTATTTATTCTTTGGAACTCCATTGCACCTTCAATTATGTTTAATGCTTGCTCAAAATATGTAAATATTTCAATGTGCATTGTCTGGGCACAGGTTTAATTTAGAGCCACAAGTCCAAAACAAACATGCAGATGAGGACTTCTGTTTTCATTCTAAATTTTCCTATATGGATACTTATTGTGGGTGAGTAAATCAGAAAGTGTTAAACCTGGCATAACAGACAAGCAACTACCATTTTTTAAAAGGTCAGCAGTGGCAGTCCACCATATTTTTCTTAAGAACAGTTTACTTTATTGAGCCTATTCAAGGCACAATATCCTAGTAAACAGTATGTAATCTAGGCATATTCCTTTAAAAACCTTTTAACACAATTTTCTCAAGAAACAAAAAGTATAAAATCTGTAGTGGATTATCATTCCAAGAAGGCAGTCAACTAAGTACAACAGACACACAGTGCATATAAAGATTTGTGGTTATAAAACTAAATTACATATAAAGTGTTTAATGCCTACATTATCTTGCTAATAAGGGAAAGAAGCATTACAACACTGCTGAAATTTGGCAGCAATATTTTCATGCATTTTTATATCAATTTTAATTACTCTAGGCCAGTAGTCGGCAAGCCGCGGCTCGCGAGCCACATGCGGCTCTTTACCCGCTTTATTGCGACTCTTGTGTGCCGGGCGCCTGCTCCCCTCCCTCCTCTCGGGCGGCAGGGACTCTGCAGCGTGATCCAAAAAAAAAACAGCCAGGGCAGCGCGCTCAAATGCAATGATTGGCTAGTCTCGCTGCCACTCACATCCTGATAGCCAGTGATTGGCTGTCAGGATGTGTGTAGGTGGGGCAGCGTGACGAACGTGAGAGGAGCTAGGCTCCTCTCACAGTCCGCCCTGAAGACCGGAACGGCGCGGGAACACGGCGAGAGGAATGCGCGGAGCAAAGGTAAGTGAATTGACACAGGGGGGACTTGGCTTACTACTTGCTACTTACTTACTACTACTATATGAGGGATGAATTAATATGGGGGATGAATTACTATAGGGGGGATGAATTACTATATGAGGGATGAATTAATATGAGGGATGAATTACTATAGGGGGGATGAATTACTATATGGGGGATGAATTACTATGTGGGTGATGAATTACTATGGGGGATGAATTACTATATGGGGGATGAATTACTATATGGGGGATGAATTACTATAGGGGGGATGAATTACTATAGGGGGGATGAATTACTATGGGGGATGAATTACTATATGGGGGATGAATTACTATATGGGGGATGAATTACTATATGGGGGATGAATTACTATATGGGGGATGAATTACTATGGGGGATGAATTACTATATGGGGGATGAATTACTATGGGGGATTAATTACTATATGGGGGATGAATTACTATATGGGGGATGAATTACTATGGGGGATGAATTACTATAAAAACCTATTGAAACTAAAAACAGTGTACCATCCTATGTATTTTCAGTTTTAAAAATGTGGCTCTCAAAATAAATTTCAATCGTGGTTTTGGCGAGATTTGGCTCAGTTGAAAAAAAAAGGTTGCCCACCACTGCTCTAGGCAACCTAAATCAAAACTTCAGGCAAGTATACAAAAGACACCCCTTACTCTAATTATTTAGCAGCCACTCTAATTATAAAGTGTCTGTAAAGGTTTTTTACTTCAATGCATTCTCTGCATTAAGGTAAAAAGACTTTTACATTCCGCTCCCCCTACAGCCCCTCAAAATACTCACCTGAGCCCAATCTTGGTCCAGTGCTGTGCAGCTCCTTTCCCGGCTCACAGGGTTGGCTGAGAGCAGTGGGAGACATTGGCTCCTGTTGCGGTCAGTCAAAACCTGTGAGCAGAAAAGCAGTGGGTGGGGTTGGGTTGTGTGTCTGAACAGACGCAAACACAGCCTGGCTTGGGAGTGAGCCCGCACAAATGACCACCTTAGCAAGCGGCTTTCTATGGTGGCCACTCAGCAGAGGGGAGGAGCTAGAAGCACTGGCAAGGGGACCTGGGAAGGAGGAGGATCTCGGCTGCTCTGTGCAAAACCATTAAACAGAGCAGGTAATATGTTTGTTTTTTAATGTAAAAAAACTACGCTTTGGTATCAGTTTAAACAATTAAATATATTTTAAAGTTCTGCTGGTATAATTTCCAGAAATCTTTTTATTTGTCGTCACATGATCTTTGGCTAAGCAGATAATCAGACCATCATGGCAAAGTGATATGCCAGTTTTGGCCACAGCAGCGATGATCTCATGTCTTTAGGTGAAAATACATTAAATCCTATGTCAATCACTACTGTTGACAAACAAATTATATGTGCCAGCTTCCACCTCTCCCTAAAAGCTGCCTGTAAGCCAAGCATACAAGTTAATGTAGTCCTCTACAGCACCTGGATGTGAGCTTGGCCTGGGGGTACCCTCTGAGATCTACAGGCAGTTTATTGCTATTCATAATAGTTGACAGCTAACACCTGCTCCCCCAATTCCCCCAGCCTTATCCTACTGTAATTTTTCCCATCTTATTCCCATCGCTAGCCTTTTTTATAATGCGCTGTGTTGTGTATTTTTTTTTAACATGGTTAAATGTTAAAAAGAGGTATCTGAAGCTTTAAGAACATGTACAGTTGCAAGAAAAAGTATGTGAACCCCTTGGGATTACGTGGAGTTTTGCATGAATTGGGCATAAAATGAGCTCTGAATGTCATCTAAGTCACAACAATAGAAGAACACAGTCTGCTGAACATAATACTACACAAACATTAGATGTTGCCATGGTTTAATTGCACATAACATGTAAACATTCACAGTGCAGGGAGGAAAAAGTATGTGAACCTTTGGACTTAATAACTGGTTGACCCTCCTTTGGCAGCAATAACCTCAACCAAATGTTTCCTGTAGTTGCAGATCAGACCTGCACAACGATCTGGAGTAATTTTGGACCACTCCTCTTCACAAAACTGTTTCAGTGTAGCAATATTCTTGGGATGTCTGGTGTGAATCGCTCTCTTAAGGTCATGCCACAGCATTTCAATCGGGTTGAGGTCAGGACTCTGACTGGGCCACTCCAGAGGGCGTATTCTGTGTTGTTGCAGCCATTGTTTTGTTGAATTACTTGTATGCTTTGGGTCATTGTCCTGTTGCATCACCCATCCTCTGCGGAGCTTTAGTTGGCAGACAGATGGTCGTATGTTTTCCTGCAAAATGTCTTGATAAACTCTGGAATTCATTTTCCCATCAATGACAACAATCCGTCCAGGCCCTGAGGCAGCAAAGCAGCCCCAAACCATGATGCTCCCTCCGCCATGTTTTACAGTGGGGATGAGGTTTTGATGTTGGTGTGCTGTGCCTTTTTTTCTCCACACATAGTGTTGTGTGTTCTTCCCTAACAACTCAATCTTGGTTTCATCTGTCCACAGTATATTTTGCCAGTAGTGCTGTGGAACATCCAGGTGCTCTTTTGCAAACTTCAAACGTGCTGCAATATTCTTTTTGGACAGCAATGGCTTCCTCTGTGGTGTCCTCCCATGTACTCCATTCTTGTTTAATGTTTTCCTTATTGTAGATGTGTCAACAAAAATGTTAGCATGTGCCAGACATTTCTGTAGGTCTTTAGCTGACACTCTGGGATTCTTCTTTACCTCATGCAGCATTCTGCGCTGTGCTCTTGCAGTCATTTGTACAGGACGACCACGCCTAGGGAGAGTAGCAACAGTGCTAAACTTTCTCCATTTGTAGACAGTCTGTCTTACCATGGACACATGAACATCAAGGCTTTTGCAGATACTTTTGTAACCCTTTCCAGCTTCATGCAAGTCAACAATTCTTGATTGTAGGTCTTCTGAGAGCGCTTTTCTGCGAGGCATGGTTCACATCAGACAGTGCTTCTAGAAACCAGTAAACCAAAAACAGGTGTGTGTTTTTTAAGGGCAGGACAGCTGTCAGCAACACATCCAATATCATCACACTGATTGGAGTCAAGGTTGGCTCACTCCTGGCACCAATTAGCTCTGAGAGAAGTCATTAAGCTAGGGCCTCACATACTTTTTCCTCCCTGCACTGTGCATGTTTACATGTTATGTGCAATTAAACCATGGCAACATCTAATGTTTGTGTAGTATTATGTTCAGCAGACTGTGTTCTTCTATTGTTGTGACTTAGATGACGTTGAGAGCACATTTTATGCCCAATTCATGAAAAACTCCACGTAATCCCAAGGGGTTCACATACTTTTTCTTGCAACTGTATGCTACCAACAGTCCTGTGTACATTAATTCCTGTATACCTTACTTCATTTGAAATACTTGACAGCTATTCAAATTCTATGTAGCATTTGAATGACGGAAAGTAAAAGAAAAACGGTAATATATTTGGGAACATGTGGTATGATTTTATGGCAACTTGTAATTGATCCAAGTAATCTCCTCTTTATATAGCAGCAGATATCGTTTAGACTGTTCTTTTCCTGTACAGGATTGCTTGATAACATTTTTATAAAAAGATAATTATACAAAAAGTTAACTAATATTCACCAAGATCTAACATTTTGTTAACTGTTTTATACCTTTATGTTATGTTTACAAGCTGAGCCAGAGCTAGATTATTTTGCGCCATAGGCAAAACCAGCTACTTGCATCCCCCCCAAAAAAAAGAATAAAGCTTCAAAATTAATCCAATAATTCTAGTACCACAATTCCTGCATAACACTAAACTGACCTGCAGGGGCTTTGCGTGTGTGCACCCATGAAATGGCTAAAAACTTCAGTACCCTATTTTTTTTTCATAGACAACACTTTAAAAGCCCCTAAGAGTCATCAGTTAAGTGTTATGCAAGGGTTCTGGTGCTAGAATTATTGCTCACACTCTGGCGTGCAGAGTGACTCATAACATGTGTAGGGAAATCGCAGGTGCAAAGCGCATGCATTTCTGTATGTGTGGATATATAGGGGGCTCTAAAATGTTTTTTTTTTAATGCGTCTCGTTAAATGTTTAAAACTTTATTTTATATTTTTACTCTATTTGTTTTTACATAACTTTTACTGCTATCACATAGAGGAGCAACAGCCCCTATGTGATAGCATATAGGTGACAGGTACTGCTGTAGCACCGTTAAAATTCAAAATCCCATGCCTTTTACAGTCCCCCCCCTATCCTGTGTGACAGGCAGACTGGGGCTTTCATTAGTACACAGCAGTGATCAGTGAATGGTGTCATGGGGGAGGAGTGATGAGGAGCTCAAATGGTCAGAATTGGCACATGACTCCCTGGCTCTGGCAATTGGGTGATGATGTCGCCCCGCCCCCCCCCTGGACAGGTTTATGATCAGTATGACAGAGAAGTGTCTACTCACCGCTCACTGATCTCCCTCTTCCTCCCGATGGATGAGGTGTTGGGGATTCCCTGGGTTGATTCCGGCTGTCTCTGTCCACAATAGCTGCACACAGCCCAGCACCGGCTTCACAGCATGCAGGCAGAGAGTTAACACTGGCACCGGTGCTCAGATCCCAGGGACGGAGGAGGAGAGGAAGTGAAGATGGCTGCCACAGGCCAATTGAATGGCTGCAAATGTCCCCTTCCTCCTCAGTGTGAGACAGTGTGTGACCATGGCTGCAGAGTGGGGAGGAGACAAAGGCAGGCCGGGCTATGACAGCCCCGCTCTGCACTACACTCTTCTGCCACAGGTGGGCACAAGAGCCACACTCCTTACTGGGGACCACAGACACTGCAAAGAGGATAGCCTGAAACCAGCAGCTGTGGGTGCCCTCTACGTGGCTGCCTAGTTCGCCTAGAGGTAGTGCCAGTCCTGGTTACAAGTGTCATTCACATTCAGCTAATCTTTGTCAAATTGTACTTAAAAAGAATCATAACACATATGGCCTTTCAAAGAGTGGGAGGTGAGGCTCTGAGATAAAAAGGTGTATATTACTTAACAATTCTGTCAGTCTAACTTGTTTTCTTGCATTTCATGGTTAATGTGTTTAGAAAAGTAGAATGTTTTTCATTTTTTTCATGCAATAAGGTAGTTTAACAGACAAGTGACACAATAGATAATTTGAATACAAATTAAGTTCTCAAAATAAATAGACAAGGAGACAATATAACAAATAGTATATATTATGGAAGCACAGCCATCCAAAACAATGTGCACGGGCTAACAGGGAGGAGAACTGTTTTATTCACAAACAGTTCTCCTCCCCCCTGTTGGAGATGCTCAGCAGTCACCAGGTGCTGGCAAACAATTGCCGGCCGGAACCTGGTGATTGACAGTAGGGCATGCGCACTCCCTACCGGGAAATGAGAAATCGCGTATATATACACATGATTTTGCACACCCCGTGCTGTCCTGTAGCAGTATTTCTGCTACAGGGCGGTCGGTAAGTGGGTAACAAAAGAGTGGCAACACAGAAGATAATATGGTGTAGAACGATAACCACTGCAACTATTTAAATACCTAAACAACATTATAACAGATAAAGCACCTGGTATGAACAGCATCCTTTTCTGTGCAATAAAAGAATGAAGCTCAGTGGACTGATGAACCACTGTATTGTGTCTTTTTCCAACATCTAGAACAGCCTCTCTCATCCTTTTCAACACAGAAGAACCCCTGAAACATCTGTCCAAGCTCAGGGAGCCTCTGCAAAAAAATTACTATATCTACAACTCATGATACACTAGTGTTATATCCAGTGGTAAAAATGCTCCTTACACTTGTAGTCATTGCAAAGAATTACCCCCTAAGAGAAAGCGAAAAAGATCAATGAAACCCCTGGTAACCTCTGGAGGAACCCTAGAGTTCCATGGAACCCTGGTTGAGAAACCCTGATCTAATGCCCTCCTGTCTAGTCTTTAAATATCCGGCATACAAGCAGGACTCCACCACATCAAATGTTTGCTGTTTGCCGATGACCCTTTACTTTATGTCACAAACCAATACACAACCATGCCATCCATCATACATAAATTCAAACACTTTGAATTGTTCAGTAACTTTAAGGTCAAGTATCCTAAGTCTGAAATCATAAATATCTCCCTCTCACCAAGATAGGGCACTCTTTTTCACAAGAATTTCCACTTCAAAATTTGTTGAAAAAATGCAAGGTGGTTATACTGGGACTTGTTTCATTCTTCTGGTGAATACTTAACGTTTTACTAACATGCATTAATTCACTGCAGTGAAACTGCACTGTAGCACCATCGCCCCCACGTAGACCCCCTCTTCCCATACCTCTCCAAAACATTCCTTCGACCCCTCCATACCTCCCTTTCCTTTTTTTTTTTCTTCTTTTCTGAATCATCTTGCTTCTCCCCCCCCCTACTTGGACACTTTAGCATGTCACATTTCCTTTCTACACTATTGATAAAACCTTGTAAGGTGTGCATTAACATGGGTATGACTGATAGGAGAACCTTGCTACCTTGTGCTGTGTCATTTCCACTATATGACCACCCACTTATTATCTGTTTATTGTGGGTATGCATGGCACCTCAAATCTCTTTGCTTTCACCTTACCTGCAATAGTTGGCCCTGAATTTTGTAAGAGACATCCACGTCTTAGCTATATATTATTATAATAATAAAAAACAATATTAATAAATAATAATAATAGCTGTTGCACAGAAGTAACGCAAAATAACTTGATACCTTGTTTCACTTTTATTGGATTTTGCCATTGCTGGACTATTTGTACCCAAAACTATTGCAATGTTGTATTGTAATGCATGCCTTTAAATAAAGAATTAACAAAAAATGTTTAAATATCTAGCAAACTGCATTCTATTTGATACATCCCAACTTTCTACATTGAAATACAGCCCTCTCATCCAAAAGAACCTTTCAGATTTACAAACACAAAAATGTATGTAAAATAAGAACTCAGCTGATTGATGATACAGAATATATATTTAAAATACTATACATTCATTTAATAAAAGGCATAGCAGCACCACTAAATATTTAGTGGCAGTTGCAAAATAAAATACATTTTTGGGATCGATAAAAGTTAAAGAAAACATATGATGCTAACAAAGTACTGTCTGTATAAATTGCTTGTAAGGCAACATAATATGTGGTCCAGTTTTGAGCTGTACATTGCAAAAAGAACAATGGAATTCTGTAGAGCGTTCAAGAGCAGACAACTAAATACTGAAAATCTTACTTACAGAGAAAGATCAGAAAAATAGGGCATGTTCAGTATGGGAAAACTAGACATATTAGAAGTGACATAATTAGCATGTTTAAACATATCCAAAGACAGCATAAAGATTTGTTGAATGCCATTGCTCTATGGAATTGACTTTTCTATGAACACAGTAAAAAAAAAAGCGGCAAATTGCTCACCCAAGCGCTCAAACACAAGACAGCAATGCACACTGTAGAGAACATCAGAGAAGCAAACAACATTTTACACTTCAATGCATAGCCCTACAATTTACAAAATACTAAAAACTCCTATATAACCTTACCCAAAATAGACACACTCATATCAAAATACAGCCCTAAGCAATTGCTAAGCTAGAACTCCTCACCCAGGAAGTACATACTATGGGGAAAATAATTATTTGATTTCCTGCAAATTTTGTAAGTTTGCCCACTTGCAAAGAGATGAAGGGTCTATAATTTTTATCATAGGTGTATTTTAAATTATAGAGACAGAATATTAAACAAAAATCCAGAAAAAACACAATACAAATGTTATAAATTGAGTTGCAGTTCAGTGAGTAAAGTAAGTACCGTATTTGATCTCCAAGCAAAACATGACTTTGTACTTGGTGTAGACCATTGCCAATCCTGAAACAATGTCTTGATATTCAAACATGGTTGTTTTCATTTATCCTTTATTTTTGTATTCTTATTTTAATGGTACGATTCTGTTGGATTGGTGCTGTTTTTGGTACTGCCGTGCTGGGTGCAGTTCAGGGATGGGACGCACAGTGGCACTGGCTTTGGTCTTCCCATTTCGGTGAAGGTGCGATCCCTTGGGTGGAGGGAATAGTGGAAGTACACTCCTCCTGGATTCCCTCCTCCTGCTTGCAGGGCCGCTGAGCAATGACTTGTTCTGCTCCTTGCGTCTCGGGCACTGGCACTGCGCATGCCCTGGATTCCACCTAATGTTCAGTTAGCGATCGGGTTCGGTGACATCACTGCCAGCTGATGGGCTGGCTGGGCATCGTAGGATTGGAGCGCTATTTAAAAGGCCAGTCTCCATTGGAGTTTTTGATGGCGATGGATGATGGTGTGCTGACATTCACTTCAGGTATATACTTGAATTTTGTTAATTACTCCTGCTCTGCTTTATTCAATTTGGGCGATCAATGTATGGTGGCTTATTGTGTCTGAGCTGTCTTTTAGGGGTTTGCCATGTGGGCGTTGGTTCTTCATTAATATGGCGTATGAGATTGTTTGCCGTGTTAATCTGCCTTTACGAATTAGGCGAGTTGCCAAGCAAATGATAGTTTGGGAACAGTTTCTGAGTATGTATTTTAACCACTTTCCCTCCAGAGGATTTATCCCCCTTCCTGACCAGGCCATTTTTTGCATTACTGCGATGCGCTATTTCAACTGGTAATTGCGCGGTCATGCAATACTGTATCCAAACAAAATTTATGTCCTTTTTTCACACAAATAGAGCTTTCTTTTGGTGGTATTTAATCACTGCTGGGTTTTTAATTTTTTGCCTTATAAATAAAAAAAAGACCCAAATTTTTGAAAAAAAACAAAACTATTTTCTCACTTCTGTCATAAAAAATATCCAATAAACTCAAATTTTGTCATAAATTTAGACCAAAATGTAGTTTGCTACATGTCTTTGGTAAAAAAAAAAATCCCAATAAGTGTATATTAATTGTGTGAAAGTTACAGCGTCTAAAAACTATGGAATAGATATTGGAATTTACACAGCTTTTACTTTCTGACTGAAAGCATTTCTTGAGGTGCTAAAATGCCAGGGCAGTACAAACACCCCCAAATGACCCTTTTCGGAAAGTAGACACCCTAAACCATCTGCTGAGAGGCATGCTGAGTCCATGGAAGATTTTTTTTTCCACAAGTGTTTGTAAAATAACAAAAATATTTTAACAAAGTTTTCACTTAGAATGATATGTTGCTCACACATGCCATGGGTATATGTGGAATTACAGCCCAAAATACATTCTGCTACTTCTACCGAGTATCTGGATACTATATTTATAAGACTTTTTGAAAGCCTAGCCACATACAGGAACCTGACATCCAATGGCCACTTTGAAAGCCTGAAGGTGTGTAACTTACTTGTCACAGTTTCAGAGGTCCTAAAATGCCAGGATAGCATCAACCCCCCCCCCCCCAAATGACCCCTTTTTGGAAAGTAGATACCCCAAAGGAATTTAAAAAAAGAGGCATGGTGAGTATTTTTCAGATCCTATTTCTTCCCACAAAGTTTTGAAAAAGAAAAATGAAAAAATATGTTTTCGTTTTCTTTCTTCATTTTCCCAAAACTTGTGGCAACAAAAGACATCTGCAAAATACTCAATATGCTTCTTATCAAATTCCTCGGGGTGTCTACTTTCCAAAAAGGGGTCTTGGGGGTGGGGGGGTTCATACTATCCTGGCATTTCAGGGCCTCCAAAACTGTGATAGGCAATCAGGAAGTGTAACGAGGAAATAAAGCCCTTTAAAAGCCTGAAGGTGCTTACTGGATTGTGGGGTCCTGTACGTGTCTAGACTGCTAAAAAGCTCTATGGTCAGCTGGCAGAAACACCATTGCATTCTCTGGCTCCCCCGATGGCACGGGACTGCCTGAGAAAGCCGTGGAAGGCGGCGGGCATCTTCTCCCGCTGCTTGTAAAAGCAATCTTGCAGCTAATTAGCTGGTCTTTGTTGGGTATATTTGCAGTTCATTTTTTTTATGCAGCCTGTGGGCTGAATGAAAAAAAGAGGAGAAATCTCTGCCAGAAAAAGTGTGTGGTATGCCCACCATTAGAATATACCACCCTATATCCACCAACTTCTAAAGGTGGGCACACATTAAATGTGAACGAAAAAAAAAGAACCTAGTTGATTCCTCTATTCACATCGATCGATGTGGATGAAGAAATTTTCTGCCCCCAATTTTTTTTTTAAATATAAGCGGAAGCATAGGGGCCATCCACTCCCAGGCCCCCATGCTTGGGTATATATGTTGGTTTTTAACAGCGGATGAAAAATCTCATCCAACAGCACTGCACACACTTACTTACCGTATTTGCCGGCGTATAAGACGACTGGGCGTATAAGACGACCCCCCTACTTTTCCTGCTAAAATTTAGTGTTTGAGCTATACTCGCCGTATAAGACTACCCCTCTTACAATGCACACCAGTGGCAGGAATAGTGCCCCATCATTGGTATCAGTGGCAGGAATAGTGCCCCATCATTGGTGTCAGTGGCAGGAATAGTGCCCCATCATTGGTATCAGTGGCAGGAATAGTGCCCCATCATTGGCATTAGTGGCAGGAATAGTGCCCCATCATTAGTATCAGTGGGGGGAATAGTGCCCCATCATTGGTGTCAGTAGGAGGAATGGTGTCCCAACATTGGTGTCAGTGGGAGGAATGGTGTCCCATCATTGGTGTCAGTGGGGGGTGGAATAGTGCCCCATCATTGGTGTCAGTGGGGGGGGGGGAATTAGTGCCCCATCGTTGATGTCAGTGGGGGGGAGGAATAGTGCCCCATCGTTGGTGTCAGTGGGGGGGAGGAATAGTGCCCCATCATTGGTGTCAGTGGGGGGGAGGAATAGTGCCCCATCGTTGGTGTCAGTGGGAGGAATAGTGCCCCATCGTTGGTGTCAGTGGGAGGAATAGTGCTCCATCATTGGTATCAGTGACACCAATGATGGGGCACTATTCCTCCCACTGACACTTGCTGACCCTGTTCTCGTATGGTGCTGCTGCAGCCAGCATATGTGGTTGCAGCAGCACCTCTACACTGACCACTTACCTGCTGGTCCTGCACTCGATTTTCGCGGGGCCGCTCGGCTCCACCCCCTCGCCGGTGATTGGCCGCCTGTGTGCCTTTCCTGAGCTACAGTTCTGGCGGCCAATCACTGGTGAGGAGGCGGAGCCGAGCAGCCGCACGAACATCCAGTGACTGAACTGAAGGCGCAGCCGCGCTTCCTGGACCGGATCGTCGTGGGACCGGAACCAGGTAAGAAACAGCCGCTGCCCACCCCTGTACTTAGTGTCCCTTCCATTGGGGGAAGGGGGGGGCGGCGGCGGCAACGCGCCGCCCCCCTAAAAAGTGTCAGTATGCCGTATACCGGCGTATAAGACAACCCCCGACTTTTGAGAAGATTTTTAAGGGGTAAAAAGTCGTCTTATACGCCGGCAAATACGGTATGTATATTCTGAGAGCAAGACCCCTGTGCTGTCAGAATAAACAGATCAATGCTGCAGCTGAATGGCATTCCTGAAAAGAAAGCAGCAATGGTTGACAGTAAAACTGTAACTCAACAATTAAACGATAACTATTTTTGTTTATTTTTTTTACTTTTTATGTTTTTTTTTTTTACTTTTTTGAACTTCTAGGTGTCAGGGTCTGTCAAAATGCGATGCCAGTTTCCTGACTACCTAACATCTTTCGAGATCCTGTGTAAATATGTACCCTAGACTGTGCCGTGCTGTACCTTATACTAATAGTCTACTAGTGTATGGTAGCGACGGAAGCAGTCCTTGAGGCAGAGACAAGGTTAGCCAGGACAGGAGGGACAAAAAAAAAAAAAAAGCAGGTGTCATGCTTAGTTTTATGTCTGCTACATACACGACATCTTTTTTGGGGTGTCCTTTGGGTTTTGGTACCAGGAATGGCTTTGGGAAAATGCCTCTTCTGCAGCTGGCTAACTGCACCTGGACTGGGGGTTTGGGCCACAGCACCTTCTGGATACATAAGGGCTATGATGATCTTCCTGGAATTTTAGGAATGATCCACTACATCCAATTGCTTGTAAAGCACAAAAGCATTATACAGAGCCAATTGAAATAAACAGACATTTTTTTTGTATCAGCGTCTGGCTTTATGGGAAACCAACTACGGCTTCATCATCTGGTCATTGAAGTCCACCCTTCCCATGTTAAGCTTACAGCCGTGGGCACAGAGGGGCTTCTCAACAACACCAGCTGCTGTGGCAATTTGGATGGTTGTGTCTGCGTGAAGGGAAGAGAGGATGAAAACATCCCGTTTGTCCTTCCACTTCACTGTGAGAAATTCATCATTTCTCAAGCACGCTTTTTCCCCCTTTCTAAGACGGGTATTTACAAGCTGTTTGGGGAAGCCCCAGCGATTAAGTTGCACAGTGCCGCATCCGCCAATTCCAAAATCGTGCAAATGTATAAACAGTGGCACGCTTAAATAAAAATCGTCCATGTATAAGTGGTACCCCATATGGAAAAAGGATGACACCATTTACCAAACTATTTTCCCAGTGCTCCCCATGTAGTCTGGGCATCCGGGGGCTTCACGTGACTATCTTTTCCCTCGTAAATCCGAAACTTATATGTATAGTCTGGTGCCCTCTCACAGGTCTTATACATCTTGACCCCATATCTGGCATGCTTGATGGGGAGAAACTGTATGAATGCAAGGCGGCCAGAAAAACGAATTAGGGACTCACCAACACAGATGTTTTGCTAGGGAGCATAGACATCTGCCAAATTTTGATTAAGGCGATTTAGGAGGGGGCGAATTTTGTGGAGCCAGTCAAATTCAGAATCACCTCGAGGATGACAGAGTTTTATGAAATGCATAAATCACATTTTATTATTATAGCGGATTTATATAGCGCCAACAGTTTGCTCAGCGCTTTACAATAGAACGGGAGACAATACAGCAACAATACAGTTCAATACAAGAGGGATAGGAGTGCCCTGCTCCTTGGAGCTTACACTCTAGGAGGGAGGGGCTGGTGGTACAAAAGGTAATAACTGGGGGGGAATGAACTGATCCCTTTTGTATGGCTCAAATCGCACCGCATCTGCACCAAAATGGTGCAGGACCCCTTTTTGGTGTGCGCCAGAATTGGATCACGTGTATTCACACCCATGCGATCAGATTCTGCATATTGCACTGTGTGGTACAAAAGGTAGTAACTGTGGGGGATGGACTGGTTGGAAGAGTAGAAGATTCCATTATTAGCTGAGGGCAGGATAGACTTCCATGAAGAGATAGATGTTCAGAGATCGCCTAAAAGTGAGCAGAGTAGGCGATAGTCTGATAAATTGGGGTAGAAAGTTCCAGAGGATGGGGAAAGCTCTGGAGAAGTCCTGGAGACAAGCATGGGAGGAGGAGACAAGGGAGCTAGAGAGTAGGAGGTCTTGTGAGGAGCGGAGAGTACGGTTTGGGTGATATTTAGAGACAAGATCGGTGATGTAATTTCGGGCAGAGTTATAAATGGCTATATTCTCATATCTATGCCTGGCCATGTCAGCAGAGAACACGGGCATATGATGAATCGGGTCTGTGGACAAATAGAACCGCAATTCATTTTTTTTAGTAGTGTATATGTTGAGGGTTAGGCCCAAAAAAACTTTACATTCGGAAACCGTAATAGGTTTCCATGCAAATGGTCTGGCAAGGTTTGAATGTGGGTTGGCGGCGATAAACTGTGCATATAAATTGCTTTGATCCACAATCAATACATTTTTAAAATTTATTACAGGTACTTATATAGCATATATATAGTTACATATATATTGTCACAATATAGGTGCTCTACCAGCCCCAATTATTCATTCTCTCATTAATCCCTTGTGCCCAGAGGAAGTACATCCTCAATGTCCCACTCTCTTGTGCCAAATACTCCCAGCTTTGATCAATGCATCCCCTCCACCCTCATCCTGCCAAATGTCCCCAAATTCAATTAAACATGTCCCCCCCCCCCCACCGTCATCCTGCTTCATAGCCCAAATTCAATCAATGTATCTTCTTTCCTGGCATCCTGCTTTATGTCCCCAAATGCAATTTAGTGTCTCCACCATTGTTGCCCCTGCCGCTATCTCTTCCCAGAGATAGTGAGATTCACACCTCTTCACGGAGAGGTGCGAACCTCCTGCAGGGATGTTATGGACCACGGCGTCAGACTGACGCCACCCGGTGCCGTCATCCACAGCACGGGCACGGAGTACCTGTGCTTGCGGATGTCCCTGGAAAAAGGTTGCGCTCACGAGAAGCGCAGCCCGTGTCCAGGGGGCGTGCCTCATTGCCGGCCCCGGCCTGCCCACAGTTGCCAGGACGACCGGAGAGCGTCCTGCATCAGCTTAAGAAGGCTGATGTCGGGCTCCCCGATCGTCTTCTCCGCTGCGCAGCCATCGAGGGAGCCCAGCTGCGGCGGGACCCTCGTGGCTAACTCTGCCTGAGACCCCCAGCCAGAGGGGACACCCCGCAAACGCCAGCCTGCCTGAGACCCCCAGCCAGAGGGGGGAGGCCGCAAACGCTAGCCTACGTGAGGCCCCCAGCCGGGGGGGGGGGGGGGAGACTGCACACGCCAGCCTGCCCGAGACCCCCAGCCAAAGGGGGGAGATCGCACATGCCAGTTGGCCTGAGACCCAGCTAAGGGAGAAACCACCTGCCTACTCCGGACCCCAACAGGTACCTGTGTATGCTTTCCCCCCGTTTTGCCTAAACTGTTCCCGAGCTGTTCCCCTACCCCCCTGTTGGATTACAATCTGTCACAGAG
The DNA here is from genome assembly GCF_062004578.1 of Staurois parvus. Lineage (NCBI taxonomy): Eukaryota > Metazoa > Chordata > Amphibia > Anura > Ranidae > Staurois > Staurois parvus. The sequence goes on from NW_028317943.1 coordinate 26,758,607, forward strand.
ACTTTACCTTTGCCCCTTGGGGCTGGACTACAAGTTCTTTTCCCTCTCCTTACTATTCCCCTAGTGGCGAGGGCTCCTTCCTTGCAATCCCCCCTATTGAGTGACTGTCTGTTTGCCTCAATAAAGCTTTGTCTGTTTGCTATCCGCCTTGTGTGTTCTGTCCTGCCTACCCTCCATCACAATTGTACATTCACATCAGTTCCTAACCCTCAAGTGGCATACAATCTAAGGTCCCTAACGCACATTTATTCATACATACACATACCAGAGCCAATTTAAACAGGATCCAAGTAACCTACCAACATGTCTTTGGAGTGCTGGAGGAAACCAAAGTACCCGGAGGAAACCCACACATTCATAGGGAGAACATGCAAACTCCAGGCAGGTAGTGAAGTGGTTGGGATTCGAACCAACAATCCTAGTACTGCCAGGCGGAAGTGCTAACCATTTAGCCACTGTACATACAGATCTGGGAATGAGGTAGGGTAAGCATGACCTTAGCAGGGACCGCTACTCCATTGTCTGAGCTATCTCTGTCAGGGTGCCGCTGCTGTCACCAGGTTTGTATTCTGAGCCTGATTCTGTCAGTAAGACTTCCCCTTCGCTCTAATCTGACCTGGTCAGAATCCTGTAGGCCTCTTCACTAGAGTACCTTTCATTGGACATTTTGGCAACTACATTTCTAAGTACCTAGTGCGACTCACGGGAAAAAGAGAACTCGGCTGTCAGGGACTGCTTGAGCCACTAGAAAAAAATGTAACTGGAAGTGCTAGCAGAGATCAGGTCTGATTCTGCCAACGCTGAGGTTTTGTGTGCAAAGTATCAAGTGACAGTGACCTACTGACACTGCACTAGCTGGGGGAGAAGGGTGAGGGGTTAAGCGTAGGGGCTAAATGCAGGTGCTGGCTGGTGGTGGGGCTGACCCTGCTAACGCTGCGTTTTTGGGACACTATACTATTGTGAACTCTGGTGTAGTTCTGATCTGATCAAAAGATATTGATCCATTCAGACACTATACTAGCAATGGAGGTTTACTGTGTATGTGAGCGTGTTCCTGCCAATCAAGGAGTTAAATGTGATGACTGATGTAGTGGCGGGCAATCTGAAGCTATTTGGGAGGGACGCTAACACTATCTGAAGTCGCTGGAGACACTAACAGTGATCAGAAAAAAAAATCTGTACACTGTACTAATGACACTGGTGACAGGGCAGTGAAGGAGTTAACTGGGGGGCGATCAGGGGGTTAAATGTGACCTAGCTGTGATTTTACTGTAATTGTGTGCTGTTTTTACTCATGTGGATCTGCTTTCTTCTCTCTCTCTGGGATGGAATGTGTCCAGGGAGAGAAGATTGCATTCTGTACTTGTGTAACTGTAAACATAAATACAGGAAGATGTCTGATAGGGCAGGGATCAAGCAGCAGATCCAGGCCGCACATCACTGGCCTAAATCTGATTGATGTCAGGCACCGAATCATGGCATCAGTGGGTCGGCGGGCACGCGCACCCCTGGCCCACTATCAAGGCTTCACCTGGTATCTTGCGGTAAGTGCCAAGACAGCTACCACCTATAGAATTTGTTTATAGTTATTTTGCATTGTATTGTTATGAGATGAGTTGTGTTATTGGTATATTTTGTATTACTTTGTACAATTTTGTTTTGTTATAGAAATATTTTCCCTCATTGTTCTCCCGGAGAAGCAGGAAACCACGAAACATGTTTAAAATTAAAATTAATTTATGTATACATAAAGGAAATAAAGTTTTGCCATCAGTGATTTTTTCCTGTGTGTGGCATTACTGCCAAGAGTTTAATGAAAGATAATGAATTGGCAAAAATCCTTGAGCACATCAAGATTTATATCTATAAATAATGTATACAGTCCATCTCTGTAGCCTATACATGACTTATAGTATTACAGACCATTAACCAAGCCATGTATAGCCAGTTAGAGGAATTAATAGGCATAAAAATTTCCCCGGTTTCGCTTTCTATGAACAAAGCTATCGGTCTCTGGAGTCTACACTGCTTGCCAGAGATACTTCCAAAACTTAGCTCTTGGGCTCCCAGTGTTCTAGGATGCAATCAATACTGGAGTGAGTGGATATAATCGTGTTTGAAATGGCATTGTGTAGTTATAAAATCAGTTACTGCTTAGTAAGCTTTGCAGTTAAATGTCAACAATGAAATACCTTCCAGCTTCCACTGCGGTAAAACTAGAGCTCTGATTTTTAAATTGAGACTTTCGTTAAAAGTACAAAAACATATAAATGTGTATCAAACCAGTGGAATAAACACATTAGCTCGAATTTATTTTCATTATTTGTGAAATATCTACAGTCCAATTGATATTGTTTATCTACAGCCAATTCATATGGTTTCCTGATCCTTGAAAAAAAAAAAAACCTACAGACTTCGTATTCTAAAACTGTGATTTCATCACACACAAATTGCTAAAAATTCACTAAAGCTGAAAAAGGGGCACTGCAGTTTTGTGTCTGATCACAAATAACTTGTAATGTCCTTATGTTGCAGCATCCAATTGTCCCTCATTTGGACAGACAGCAGCTCTTTCCAACGCAAATACTTTTATGTCCCTCTTTTGTATATGATTTAAAGCTACAACATATAAGTGTCATAACTGCCATGTTGGCTTTTATTAATCTTCATAGTACAGTCCACCATGCAAATTACTTTGTTACATATTTTCAAACATGTTTGATCTGTGCTTTTTAAAATTTTAAAGTGATCCCTGGTTCACACAGATGCGGTGCGGAATTCGCAGCGTTTTCAGTGCAAATTCCGCACCGCATTGCAATCGCACCCCGTTCATACGAAACGATGCAGGTGTGTATGTAAAGTTAACAACACCCCAACATCGGACCTCAAAACGCAGTGCGATCTGCAGAATCGGATCGCATAGGTGTGAATACCTATGTGATCCGATTCTAGTGCGAACCAAAAAAGGGTCCTGCACGTTTTTGGTGCGGGTGCGGTGCAAACAGAGCCTTACAAAATGCATGGCTCTAATCGCACCGCATACAAATCGCGTGTGATTTGTACAGGAATGCAGTGCGGTTCCTGTGTGAATCACATGGGATTTACTGCACTGCTGTAGTGTGAACCTAGGCTAAATGGGGTAAAATAGAAGTGTAGTGCTACTTCCCTTGAGAGCTGCTGGATTTGAGTCCCCCTTATCTCTGCACAGCCAGGCAACACGCATTTTCAAACTTCTATTCAGAGTGAGTAACCAGTCCATGGGCTTGTTTTGTTGTTTTATTTGAGGTAAACAACTTGGATAGGGTCTATGGGTATATGGGATGCCAAACTTGACTTGAAACCAATACTCGGAAAATAAACTTCCCAAATTCTGTACAAAAATGATGAATCCTGGACTTTCTACTTCCCCTGGAGTGGCAACAGTCTCTTGACAGATTAGAAACAGTCCCTGTGAGGAGCACCTGGTCCCCTCTAAGTAAGCCTCTTCAGACCCCAGCTAGAAAATGCCCATCCACCTGGCTGTTTTTGAAAAGCATTCTGGAACAGACGTGAAGCCCTACCCAGGGAGAACTGGTTGAGTGTAGAGGTACTCACACTGTCATTGTGTCCTGTAGCCTTGGATAAACTGCTTTCAGGCTTTCTTCTGGGCTGGTTTCCTTCTGGGCAAACAGACTGTCCTTCCCCAAAGGACTGCAGGGCATCCTTCTGATCTCCAACCTGCAGGCAGAACCCCCCTTCTCTGGGGCCCCTTCCCAAGCTACACAGCAGCACACCATCTTCCACCCAACTCTTCTGCTGGCCAAGCTCTCCTATATTTATGGTCCTGTGCCACACTTTCAGGCCTCCTGCCTGGGATTGGTCAAAGTCCCATGAATATTCAGATCAGCACCTCCTGGCCTCCACCCACTAGCTTCTAGAAACTTCTCGAAGCTTCTAGAACCAGGGGGAGGTACCAGGGGCCTGACCTGCAGAGCCCTCCAACCTGACCTCAAGTAAACTCACTGACTCACACCCAGGCTTCTAACTACACTAAAAACTATGTACAGCAGAAGGCACTATATCAAGTTGCATCTTTTATTTAAATATTTGGTAGTTAAAGTGTCATCTTTTTCCATTTCTAAAAGATGGAGGGAATATTTAAAAAAGATTTCTATGAAAACAATATTTTCAGATTTATAAAAGCAAAATAACAGACAAGATTGCCTTGCTTTTGGCAACCAATGTGATGGCAGATGCAATTTTTCAGATGGTTATAAAATGAAAGGAGGACACCACATACATTCACTCATTTGCATGAGTTCATTCCCTGTGCGTTAAAAGGGTAATCCAACCAAAGCAGAATCTCAGGCTTAGAGAAATGCTTTAGAATGAGCTGCCTAATAGTGCATACTTTACTGAACCCAGCAACTCATTTATTTTTCAAGAAGATCAAATCAGGAGAACCAAGCCATGATTATTTGGTTTTGTGTTGTCTGTAAAAGTAGTTACAGCCAAGGATTCTGGTGAATAGACCTCACGGTCTGTCACCAAATATTAATAGAATCCTGCAGCTAATCGTTACCAAAGGTGAAATATTAGTGGCAAAGGAGGGTGATAGAACATTGTTAACTGATGAGATGAGTATCTTCCGCACTATTGTGTACAGTATATGGTAGATTCTAACTGCATCTAACTTGATGGCTATGTTACAATACATTAGTTTGATAGTGGAATACACATACACAAGAGGCAATGGGTATTGTAGTTCTTCCATGACTGAGGCTCCCATCTTGTGTAGGGAATGCATTTTGCACATGCGCATAAATGTGGCAGTGCAAATTACATTAGATCCTGTACATTACCATGTATGTATGATGTGTGTGCATATATATATATATATATATATTTTTTTTTAACTGCATACTAATTTGTTCCTGCACGAACTAAACATATTGTGGATATAATCAATAGATAACAAGAGATTACTTTCCTTTTACATGTGCCAATGAAAAGAAATTTGAGAAAATTCCTGCGTGTATAAAGAACAGACAACCATTGCGCATAGTTATGTTTTACAAAAGACATTGTTGAGTGAAACTAAAATAGGAAGAGACATTGCAGTGCGTTTTTGTGACACAGAGAGATTCGTTGATCACACTAAAGCAAAGCATGCAAATGAAAAATGAATCATATATCAATTATTCATGTGCACGGATGTGGTAGTCATTAAAATATTTACACCATGGTTCTAGCACTTACAAGCTGAGTTGATTTATTTGATACTTAATTGCTTGCGAAACACTAATTTTCTAATTTATTAACATCTTCATTACTAGGGAAAGCAGTGAGGCCAACAGCAGGAGCAACCAAAGCGGAAACATGTTGTGCAGAAAGCGTTAACATCACTTTCTAAACACCCTGGACAGAAAATAATTTTCATTAATAGATATTAAAGTGATACTAAAGGCTTAAACTTTAAAAAAAAAACAAATACGAAATATGTTATACTTAGTAGTGGTTTTGCACATAGCAGCCTGGATCCTACTCTTCTCAGGTCCCCTGGCCCCTCCTTCCTGTCGGGTGCGGCTAGCTATGGGGGCACCCAAGCAGGCATGTTCCCAAGTCGCTGCTCAGTGTGTCCATTCACACACAGAGCCACAACTCGGCCCCGTCCCTCTCACTTCTCATGGGCTCACTGCCAATGGCTCAGCCAATGAGGAGAGGGAGTCCCGGGATAGTCGAGACTCCAGTGTACATCGATGGATCGAGAGGGGGCTTAGGTGAGTATTAGGGGGGGATGCTGCACAGAAAAGTTTTTTTTTAACCTTCATGCATAGAATGCATGAAGGTAAAAAACCTTAAGCCTTTAACAACCACTTTAGTATACTTTCTAGTTACAAAGTGACTACTACAATATTTTATCTATCCTGTAACACAGATTTTAATGATGGTGTATTTGGAATTCAATACAAAACCCATTCCAGAAAATAAATTGGGATCCTGGGCACTTTCAGACCAACTGGAGCACAATAACATAGAAGTTGTCAAAGAGACCTTAGGTCATATGTAATAAAAAAAAAAAAAAAAAAAAAAAAAAATATATATATATATATAAATAAGAGAGAGAGAGAGAGAGAGAGAGAGAGTCCAATCCGACACATGCCATGCATGTGTGGACACAGGAACATTTAGATTTGTTAAAAGATACAGGTAAGTTTAATTACAAATTACAGGAGCATCACAAACTTGGAATGCAATTATTTCTTACAATTTTGAGAATGTGCCAATAATTTTGTCTAGTCCATTTTGGGGTTTTGCATTGAATGTGTCAGATTTGGCTTTTTGTTTCTCTACTTTTTTGTGTCATACCAACACAAACAAAAGAAATAAATATGAGAATACCTAAACATTTGTAATTGCAACAATTTATATTGGTATGACACAAAAAAGTGGAGAAAAAAAAGCCAAATCTGACACATTCCATGTAAAACCCCAAAAATGGAATGAACAAAATTATTGGCACTATTTCAAAATTGTAAGAAATAATTGCATTCCAAGTATCTGATGCTCCTTTAATTTGTAATTAACAATTGTAATTGCAACAATTTTCTGGGAGAAGTGGTGCATTATCTGACAGAAATGCAGGGGTGCCATTAATTTGGGACATGACTGTAAATAATTAAATATATATATAGCCTCTATTCAAACTCTTGTAATCACCAATATCAAATTTCTTTTCAGCACAATCAGATTAACAAGATGCAAAGCCCTAAGCATTTATGGCTTGTGTTGTCATCAATCTCAAAACACAGGGGTAGATTTACTAAAACTGCAGAGTGCAGACTCTGGTGCAGCTCTGCATAGAAGCCAATGAGCATCCAGGTTTTTTTGGCAAAGCTTATTGCAGGCCATACATGGTCCAAAAATCGAAACGTTGTTCGTTCTGTAATCCGATGGTGCCACCAATGATTTAAAAAATCGGTAGTTTTTCACAAATTTTCCAGCATACCCAATAAACGAAATGGGAAGGAATCATGAAAATCGGCCGATGCCATTGCCCCACTAATAGAGAAAATCGGCCGATTATTTTTAGGTCCGATTTTCGTACGAAAATCGTTTGGAATTCGAACCATGTATGGCCTGCATAACTGAATAAGCTGAAGTTAGAAACTGAATGGCTACCATGCACAGCTGCACCAGATTCTGAGTGCTCCAGGCTTAGGACTTTATTGTATTCTTTCTCATATATATGTGGATTGTGTGATTATAATTAAAGAGATAGAGCACCTTTTCTGACTATTGTCATATATATTTTGTATACAGATATTGTTTGTGTGCAGCCTTCATTTCCTTTAAACACTTAAAGCAGATTTTTTTTTTCTCACTAAACTGTCTGCCATAGTGATTTCATCTGCTGTATATGTTTGGATCTTACATTGAATTCAGTTGGAAATCGGTTATCAGAGATCAGAGTTTCATTGCAACATGTAATGCAATGCAATGGCCATGGAATTCATATATATTATAAGCTCACAAAGATTTATTAGTGGTGTTACAAAAAAGCTCATTTTATTTACTGTTACTTTCCTGATAAAATGTGGTGATGTGGCAGCAGTGCGGGGAGCATCCTACCCTTAATACAACCCTAAGATTACTTCAGCTTTCTTAAGGGGCCATTATTTACCTTATCAGGAGCCAAAGGTATCCATGTCAAAAGCTACCAGTCTTGTCAGACATCACAGTGCTAAAATATAGACACTGAAACCACTGATATATTTAAGTGTTACCTATCAACACTATCTAAAAAACCCCCAAATACCCAGAATAATAAATTTTCAGTTTGTTTCTACCCTTCCTGAAAATGTATCTGTCAGAATAGAAGCTGCCATTGTTAAGATTAAAATGTATGTAAACCCTAGTAATTAACTTATTTGTAGCCTTTTGGTCTGCTATACATACCAATAAATGTGTTTTAATTTATTTGTTCATTAAATTCAATGTGCTTCTAACTGCCTGTAGTGAGCCAACAATGCTGCATTGAAATTTAAAACATTATTATTATATGGTATTGTATATATAGTACAGTGAGTAAGCGTGGTCACTATAGGACAGGAAATAGGTTACTGGCAGAATCACTAGGTGAAAGAAAGGAAACTACCTTTCATGTGCAACCACCACATGTAAGGGCTAGTAATCTCCAGTATATTACATTCTTATTCCTGGGTGTAGATAAACTTGAAAGGAGCAAGCACCATTTTATCCCTATTTTTGCTAGTTAGTGAGTTAGGTGAAATATTACACAAAATACACATGATTTTTGCATGTATGTGACTCAATAACTAGTGAAGCAAGGACATTTATTTACATTTGTTCAATTGTTACATACTAAAGATGATGGGTAGCCAAGTGTATGATTTCCTTTTTAAAGTGGAGTTCCATTCACTCTGTAAAAAACAAAAACTGTAGCTGTTGACTTTTAAAAAACAGTCACTCACTTGTCCCACGATCCTGCGGTGCCCCCCGCCGTAGCCTGTTTCACTGGCCGTCCTGTATTCCAGGCGCCGGCATCTTCAGTGTGGGCACCCGGCTGTGACAGCTTGTGGCTTCACAGCCGGTTGCCCACTGCGTATGCACGAGTACCACTGCCCTTCCTGATTGGCCCCGTCATCTTCTGGAACCTGCCATGTGTCCCACAAGACTACGGGGAGGGAGAGTAAGAGGACAACTTCCGCTTCCGATCGCCTAGGCGATTGCAGCATAAGTGGGAGCGGGTACCTGTCAATTGCAGATACCCGCTCCTCAAAGGTGCCAATCCTTAATGGGAAGCGGGGGAACAATCTTTAAAGCGGAACTTCCCCTTTTGGGTGGAACTCAGCTTTAAACTCCTTCATATAAATGCTAAAGAAATAGGAATGCAATAAAAAGATATTGTTTTGCATACAGAAGAAAAGAGGCAAAAATTGGCAGGTCACACTCTTAGTTTCAAGTACACTTGCTTATTATTGATTAAATAACAATCCCAATGTATACGGAGATCTGCATCCCTGACTAACTGGAAGTGCTGGTTGAGAAGCATAAAAATGATCAACTTTACACTGAAAATTTAAATCCCACATTTTTCTTTGAAAAACAGACAGACAATCACTTCATGGTTTATGCGATTAGTAAGATTTCCCTAACTACTAGCAACATGACTTGCCAGGCCTGCTACAAACGTTCATGAAAAAACAGTGAAGACAAACTGTGAGAGGTGAAGAAAGCTATAATAGATGTCTGGGAAATTAGTGTGACCCAGTGCAATTCCCACTGAACAAATGTAAGACAAGCATTATTACTGACATGTTAGGAGAAAGGTGACATGCAAATAGAATGCATCTAAAAACGAATTCTACATATTGTACATTAGACTCATAGGTACTGATACAATTAAAAAGTGCAAAGACACAATAAGACTATACAGCGCATCTGCCAATAAAATTGGCCAGAAGTGTAAGAAGGATTCCTCTTTAATAGACTTTTGACTTTTCATAAGTCTTATGCAGGCCATAGACGGTTCGTTTATCGGCCAATTTTTCGCCCGAAAAACAAAACATCGGTCGTTCTGTTGCCACCAATGATTGCGAAAATCGTCCGTTTTTCACAAATTTTCCAGCATGACCGATAAAAGAAATGAGGAGGAAACGTGAAAATCAGCTGATGCTATTGCCCCACTAACAGTGCGAAAACAAACGAACAGTCTATGGCCTGCATTAGTTTAACTGTTTGTTGAGTTTAAACCATACAATCACCGTGTAATCATTGAATCTATGGGGTGGACCTGAAAGCAGTACATTTATTGCATGTACACGAACATGTGTTTCCATTGATACCTTATGCAGGCCATAGACGGTTCATTTATTGCCGATTTTTCATCCGAAAAAATAATCAGCTGATTTTTGCACTGTTAGTGGGGCAATGGCATCGGCCGATTTTCGTGGTTCCTCCTCATTTCTTTTATCGGTCATGCTGGAAAATTTGTGAAAAACAGATGATTTTTGCAATCATTGGTGGCAACAGAACGACCGATGTTTGGTTTTTCAGACAAAAAAATCGGCCGATAAACCGTCTATGGCCTGCATGAAAGGAATGGGCTGACAATGGCAGAAAGGAAGAATTATTCTGGCGAATATCTGGCTGCTTTTGGTAAACACAGCATTCATATATTGTACAAAGATATCCAAATATAATCAGAGGCAAGAACTCTCTGTGTAAACCTATGTTTCACAAAGCATAGTGGACTTTATAGGTGAACAGTATATGGGGTTAATACCAATGATACAGCAGATATGTCATGTAAAACATATACATTTTCTGCTAATGGTGCATTAGAAGACAGCAACAGATTATTACTATACTACTGGGATATCAATGTTGTATCAGAAAAGCAAAGCAAATTGGGTAAACTCCTCCAACTTCTCCCTTTAACATCATCGGCTATTAACCAGACAAATTATGCTGAAGGAGCCAAAAAGTTTTTCTATAAAATACAGTACATCATTACAGTCTTAAAGTAGTTGTAAACCCTTACATATATCCAGTGAAATGATCAGCCTCAGGAAATACACAGAGATTAAACAAATCCTTCTACATAAGATATATCTGTCTATCTGCAGTCCTCTCTTCTCTACAGTCATTCAAAAAGCAGAATTTACACCAGCTTGTCTGAGCTTTCAAATAGCAGGGGGCGGTAGCTGAAGTTACATTCTGCAGAGCTCAGTGAGGAGAGCTGACAGCTTCACCTCTATTTTTGTCAGGGAAACTTGTAATTAGTGGCCCATGCTGATAACAGAGATAACAAGGGAGCAGAGTATATGACACTTAGTGCACTGAACTGAGACAAGTACACACTATAGAGAGATAAGCTTTGTTCATATTTCATGTCTGAGGTTTACAACCACTTTAAAATAGAAGACATTTACTTCATCCCTTCCATTACAAATACACAAAATTGCTCAGCTGGCCTACACCACTGCTGTGGAATCTATGCCCCAATGGGTCTCGACTGAAGCATTGGCATGTCCCTGTTGCCCAATTAAGGTCCTTATGTGGATTCCAAGCAGATTGCGTCCTATCTTGTGCCCTACCCTGTCGTGCTCACTGGCTAAATGAGATAGGTTGAGGTCTAGGCAGCCCCTTTCTTCTCCTCACACTCCCTTGGCCCCAGTATTAGATAATCCAGAGTTTGAGCTCGGGATGCATTCCTTTAAATTTTCTTGGTGGAAGAATAAAGGATTCCTACAGACAGTCGATTTTTTAAATGGTGATACACTGTATACTCTAGCTCAGTTTCAGGACACTCTAGCCCACTTTCAGGACATTCTGCATATGCCCCCTTCTGCTTTTTAGATACCATCAGATAACATCTTTTCTATGAACCAAGCTGCACTTAGTGTCTGGTTCTCCTACATTGACCTCGTTTGAGCTGTCCTGCAGGTAGACAGATTGGCCCATGGGACCAATACTGTTTATCATATTCTGACGGACTTTAACAGTAAGCTCCCACACATGACATTATGAGAGAGGGATTTACAGATTTCCTGGGACTTGTCGGACTGGCAGGACATGGCAAACGACTTATCTAAGATTTCAATCAATACTTTCTTGATAGAATCCAATTACAGAACCCTTTTATGCTGGTATTTAGTACCAACTAGGATAGCTAAGATGCACCCAATGCAACCTGCCACTTCGATCTGTATTCACCAATACGTTCAGCCGGGAACAATGATTTGTGTGTGGCGGCAATGCCCTGAGGTGTCACGGTTTTGGATTAGAGTTTTTAACCTCATATTCTTGGTCACGGATGTTAACCGCTTGATGACGACGTAACACACATATGCGGCCTCACAGAACTGGGCTTTTTTCCGTGGGGCCACATATTTGTGTACTGGTCTTTCTGCTGGAAGCGTGCTGCACGGCGTGCTCCCAGCACAAAGACAGAGGTGTCACTGAGAGCACCAGGTCCGTTCTAACAATCGGGACCCGGGACTCTCAATTCTGGGTCACATGATCGCTGTGATAGCCTCTGATTGGCTATCACAGTGATCAGTCACTGTACAGCCTGGCCCCCTTGTTTTTTTTTTCTCTCTATGAATGGAGGAAAGAGATAAATTGGATCTCTCTAACTCCTGGCATAGAGGGGGAAAACAATTAAATAAAGAAATATTAAAAAATAAAGAAAAAAATACCTAGATCAAGGTTTGACCTAGTTCAGTGTCAGGGTAAGTGTTTGGGTCAGGGTCAAAAGTCAGGATTTAAAAAAAAAACAAAAAAAAAACCATTTGGTGTCAGTGTGTTTCAGGTACAAAAACAAAATGCGCACGATTGTTTCTGGGCTGTACTACGGGTACAAACAACAAATAACATACACATATATGGTATCGCAGCGATCATCAAGAGCTGGATAATTTATTTGGGTGGGTTGTTCTTTGGCGGTAGGTTATGGTAGTAACAAGAAACACAGCTAAATAAAAAAAATATATATTTTTTTTTACTATTTTGGGCCAGTTTTCATTTGATAATAAAAAAAAAAATCAGGAGATATGCATTACCATTTACCAACAAATGAAAGCCCAATTTGTCCTGAAAAAAAACAAACAAGGTATAATTCACCTGGAAGTACAAAGTAGTTGTGATGATTTACGGTTGTACTAACACATGTCAATGTTGCAAAACTGTGCTTATGCATTTAGATTTCTTTTACCCTTAGGCGTGAAGTGGTTAATCTTACTCAGGCCCAAGAAATAGCCTTGTTCCAGAAATTGGACTCCAATATCTCAAAATGGCCTAAAAGGGTTATACTTTATATGCTCTTGGCAGTAAGAATCGTTATAGCGCGTTGTCAGACAGCAGTGGTGCACCTAGAATATGTTACACATAAATTAAACTGGATTATGGTGAATGATAAACTCACCTGTACCCTCTGGAATTATATTGCTAAATTTCTCAAAACCTGGGAACCCTGGATTCAATACATCTCTCCTGTGCACTGAGAGTGGACCTACTTTCCTATCTCTTAGGCTACTGGGACACCCTCCCCTAGCTTTCTCTTCTTTTCACTTAATCTGACTTCTCCTCTCTTTCTGTTGGATTTGAGCGGACTATATTTTAGAGGCAGCCCCCTTCTTTTTCTTTAGGATAGGAGCACCCATAATTTTATTATTATATGTATACCCCTGCTAGGCCTTGATAGCTTCCATTCTATTCCTGCCACATGCTATATGATGGGTGCTTCCACTAATGTATTTGACCTGCTCATGGGGTGCGCTTTGTAGTAACAAACATTTTCATCCACATTTACATAATGCACCCTTCTCCCTGTTCATAGGAGATGTTCATGTATATGTCCTTCGTTCTTTTTGTAACCGCAACATATATGGAACAAATGAAAATGTAAATACCGGATGTATTTACATGCAGCATCCTTAAAACGTTTGAACTCCTGGGATTCTCCTGAAATACAGAGCTGAGTTTAAAGATAATGGTTAAAATGAAAGCCATCTAGGGAGCAACAGCTCTGTGGGTTAAAATATCTTGCTAAATATAGAGATCAGATGAATAACCAGACTTGTTAAAAAGGATATTCCACAAATACTCACATATCCTCTTTTTACATCGGTGGATGCATTTCTGAATGCTGAACACTTCGAGACTTAAAAAAGATGGGACATAGCAGTAGAGGATTATGACAAGCTCAATTCTTGCCATCTAAGGATAGGAAAACGCGCCTGCAGTGTGTGTTGGATTGGCACAATTAGAAGACTGGAGAACATTACCTGGTTTTATGACTCTGGATTGTTTAAAATAGTTGATCTTGATGGCAAGGCCTCAATTTGGTTTATACAGCAATAAACTATATATCCATTCCGTCAATAGTTTAACTACTTGCCAACCGCAGATAGCCGAATGACAGCTACACTGCGGCCGGCCAGTTCTGGGAAGGCGTCATATGATGTCCTCCCAGAACGTGTTCTCCTGCGCAACCCCGGCGATCTCTGTGATCGATGTGTCCTACAGACACAGCTGATCACGTGATGTGATAAATGGCCAATCACAGAGGCCTTTTACCACGTGATCAGCCGTGTCCAATGACACGCTGATCACCGGGAAATGCAATTGCCGGTTCTCGGCTGCACTTTCCTCACGCTGTCAGAGTGCAAGGAAAGTACTGCCAAGAACCGGCAGTTGTCAGAGCAGGGATCGGCACCGATCATTAGGGCACTGATGATCAGTGCCCTGATGATCGGTGCCCAGCAGTGTCACCCACTAGTTCCGCCCACCTGTGCCCAGCAGTGCCACCTACCTGTGCCCAGAAGTGCCACCCACCTGTGGCCAGCAGTGCCACCCACCTGTGCCCACCTCTGCCACCCACCTGTGCCCACCAGTGCCACCCACCAGTGCCCATCAATGCAGTGCTGCCAGTCAGTGCCCATCAATGCAGTGCTGCCAGTCAGTGCCCAGCGGCTGTGCCAGTTAGTGCCCAGCAGTTGCACCAGTCAATGCCTAGCAGTGCCGCCAGTCAGTGCCCAGCAGTGATGCCAGTCAGCGCCACCTATTAGTGCTGTCTATCAGTACCCATCATCAGTGCCGCCTATCCTCGACACCTCATTAGTGCTGCCTATTAGTGCCCTTCAGTGCTGCCTATCAGTGCCCATCAGTGCTACCTCATCAACGCACATCAGTGAAGGAGAAAAATTACCTGTTTGAAAATTTTTATAATAGAAACAAAGACTTTTTTTTCAAATTTTTTCCACTTTTTTTGTTTATAGAGAAAAAAATTATAAAAATTTCATATGGGTACAATCTTGCATGACCGCGCAATTGTCAATCAAAGTACGATGACGCTGAAAGCTGAAAATTGGCCTGGTAAAGAAGGGGGTATAAGTGCCCGGTAGGCAAGTGGTTAAGCTAGTGGTGGTGTAATGGTGTGTGGAATGTTTTTTTGGCACTATATAAGCCTTGCAACACCAAATGAGAATCATCAGCCTGTCACAGCAAATTATGAAAAAAATCTAATCCTAGTTTTAAAAGCATAGCTGCCTTTAATACAAAAAGTTCTATTTCTCTACAGGAATTATGGAGAAGGCCACATGGTTTAATATACAATACAAATAGTTTGATGGATAAATGAGAAATGTGCCATCTTAGTTCAGTAATATTTCAAATGACCTACATATTAAATAGCTCCAATACATTTTCACAATAACAACACACTGACATACTATGTCACTATCCAGAACTGATTCATCACACATCTACCAATGTGCAAGCGCAGTAAAATGGAGACTTAGCTGAGATTTTTTTGTCTGTAGCATCTAGAATGCTATGGAAACATTAACTGGGTATTTCACAACAATGCCAACCGACCATTTGTCACGGTTAACGGAGTAATCTTAACTGAATATAAATAGTGCTAGTACCTGTTTATTGTAACTCTGAAATAAAATATGGCTTGAGATAATAATCTCTGCATACTATAATATATGGACTTTGCTCCCTTGTTTAAGAATTTAGAAGGTATTGCTTAGCAATTTTATTTGTAACAATATGCATAGCAAATATGTTTTATTATGTCATACATAAATAAATAAAAATTAAATGTTTTACTATTTGTTTTTACATTAGTTTTCTTCATATATCAATTTTACTATTATGCTTCCAAATTGGTCTACATTATGCAAATATTATGTCTTTCATCTTGCAAGTACCTTATCATTGCCTCACTCCCTTCTACTTAGCTGTAAACCAGTAAGTACATATATTTTGTACATTGCTCAGGTAATAAAAGTGTACCTGCATTATTTTAACACTGTACAATAAAGATTTGTATGCTGGAAAAACAAAATCTTAAATTCAGTAACCCTTGCAACCAATTTCAATGTATGTTCAGGCCTGGCTTCATCAAAATAATCCTGATTTAATGCTATGTACTAAAGATAAGTGGAAAATGTTTTTTTGTGCTAAGTAGCAATTTTTATATTATGGTGAATGAATGGCCCACATGGTTATGGTGAAGACTGAAAAAACACAGAAAACAATCATTACTCTGGATAATGTATTATGCTATCAGATACTGAATTTCCATTTTTATCCACCCCACACTTAAAGGCATATTTATGAGGCAGTGAATGTGTCAACAAACATTCACTATAGGTAAATCATTCACAACCATTTAAATTAAAACACGTGTCAGTAAGATCCATCTGCAGTGAATGTTTGTTGAATCTCATTCACAGTTTATTAAACCTTAGTCATTTTGGAGGGATCCATGATTAAAGATGACATCCATAGTGCTTTATCAAATCTGCAATCCAACATGGCTTAAAGGCCCAAATGAATACTAATTAACCTCAAAACACAGCAATACTAAAATTGCAACTGTAAATACTGCCATTACTGTAAACACAGATATGAAAAAATGAACAGAAAACATCCTTCAACAGTGTGTACTAGCCTAAATCTAAAGCACCAAGTATGGCTCCTCTTTGATCCTTCTGCAATCTGCTTGAGTCACCGAAACGACCCTAAGCTGACACAATAGCCTCAAGAGAGACCCCCCCAGCTCACTGCAGGTAACGCATACCCTCAGCTGTGTGTTTTTCCATGTCAGTGTATTTGTGGTGGTGGTGGTGGGGGGGGGGGGGGCTTTCCTTCCACTTGGTTTTCAGATATCAGGGAACTCTGTGCTCTAGCTCTGTAATATCTGTGATGTCAGATCACCACCTCCTGCTTGCTAGAGCTGAGAATCCTTTGATCAGTGTTGTTTTAGGAGGCATTACTGTATAGAAGAAATTACTGCAGATTAACAGTAACATCCTATGTTAGAAATTTTTTTTTTTTTTATCTCTGTGTATCACCTCAGGCTAGTCACTTCAGTGGGTATACGTAAAGCCAGCCATCTATTGGCTCTAATTTCTTAATTCAGCCAGCTGAACTAATTCCCTCATCCACACAATCAAGGAGGATGGGGGAATACTCCATGCTGTACTTTTCTATTCTGACAGCAGGGAGACGACTACTCTGTCAAAATACACAGATCAGCGTTACAGCCTTTGGCTGAACTGGCAGAATTATAATCCATTTATAGCCTGCTTTAGGAATTGCAACCAATTTAAATGTCTTTCTTTGTTTTCAAGAATAACATTTTACTAAGTTTTCAAAGTTACAAAATCACAGTGTGCATACATAGTCAGATAAAGAGTTTATAGTACAGTCTGTCCATCATAAACATGCTCCATGACCAATCTTAGAATGTTTGGTTTGCCACATCCCAGGGCTGGTGTGCAGAAGATTTCAAACAAACCAGAGACTCTAGCGATTCATGTGCTAGAGATTTTCATCTCAGAATAAAATTTAAGAAACTGTACACAAATCTGATTCCTAGTTGGCTCTATGAATCCCTTTTTTTAAAATAATACAGTATATCAATCCTTGTATAATCAAGAGTTAAGTGGAAGTGAAGAAAAAAGATGAGGCGTAAAAGGGGGCATCCACCCGGCAGGTTGATCACCCCAACTATAAATGATTTGAAAGGGTTCCAGCAGTGGTTACAAGAAAGGCTGCAATTTAGGGAACGGTGAAAATTTGATTCAGGTGTACCATAGTGACATGAAATTTGCGTGGCTGTCATGGAGACAAGCAATCAACTCTTCCATTCTCATAATTGTGTTCCACTCTGCTACCCGCTCCAATTGTTGGGAGGGTAGACAAGTTCCAGTGCCTGGGGATCAACACGCTGGCTGCAGACTAATGGAAGTGGAACAGGCCCTTTTTGATCCATGAGATTTACTCTGGGATAACAGACAATAGGGTGACCTCTGGGGTTCCCGTGATAAGACAGCAGAGCTGGAAGACTAAGCGCTAGAAGGGTAGGCGCGGGGACAGGTCCACCACAAATTAATGAATTTAAATATTTTATGTAAATTAAGTTTTTAGGCTAGTATCCCTTTAAGACAGCAAGATTGGTTTAATAGCATAGTGCGTCACAAAGACACATTTAATACAGCAGGCTGTTGTTTTACAATAGAGTTACTGAAGTTTTATTGTAATATTATTAAACGATTTTCCTTCATGCTACGTAAGTTTCAGTACCTTGCCTGACACCATATTTAACTTCAGCCATTAAGATTATTAACTGGCAGCAAGAAAGGTTAAAATTCTCCATATAAGTCGAGCTGTAGATAAATTATTTATGACCTTGCCCTGAGACTAATCAACTTGTAATCATGGTATGAACAGTTCCTTTTACTTCTGTAAATGTTTTTTTATAGCAGCATTCAGATAAGATTTATTTGTACAGGTCCATCGTTATCATTAGGTCACCATATTAAACACAGCAAGCTGAAAAATCAGTAAATGAATTAAACCTTTGTAAAAGAGTTGTATGAACTTCTATTGAATAACAGGTCCCTGCTATATTTCACATTGGACATCTTTTCTCTTCTATCTAAGATAGGCAACTTTTTATGGTATACTCTAAGACATCATATCATCATCTGGCATGAATGAAGGTTTGTTAGGACAATGTTGAATGGTATTTAAACAAAAGTGGCTCTAAGGTCACTTTAAATGAAGCGATATCCATTAGCAGTCATGATCACACAAATTATTTTTGTATCACACAAAAATAAAAAAATAAGCTTGTATTAACAATCCCTGTGTATAAGAGCAACATTTATATAAGCTCAGCATATTCCAATAATGTAAAATATAATGCAAACTGTGCAAGCATGCACATGACTTCCTAATCTCTATAAAAGCAATGTGGCACAACTACTGCATTGGGGCTTCATCTTGTTCCTAGGTGTTGTGGGGAAAGATATTGTCCTAAGAACAGCAGAATTCCTGTGCAGCAATGCCAAAGACAATCTGTATGGTTGTTCAGAAAAGGTTAAGGGCTCAAAATATATAAACAAACCTCCTTGATTTATACTATACTTTCTCTGTTTTCACTATAATGTGCATCATAATAAATCTCCATCTGTAAATATACCTATGATATAAAGTGCTTCTAATAAAGTGTCTTATTATTTGTGCCACACTTCATAAAACCATGTAAAACCATATACTTAAAGTGATCCATGGTGCTCCTAAAAAAAAGTGTCCATTTATTGTGCTACTGTTCATATACAAAAGCGTATAGATCTTCCTGTGCAAAACTGGACTGTGCTCCACTTTACACAAATGGGTAAATTTACTAAAACTGGAGCACTCAGAATCTGGTGCAGACGTGCTTGGTAGCCAACCAGCTTCTAACTTCAGCTTGTTCAATTAAGCTATGGCAATAAAACCTGGAAGCTGATTGGTTTCTATGCAGAGCTGCACCAGATTTTTCACTCTCCAGTTTTAGTAAATCAACCCCAAAGTGACTTCAATGAAGTCTAGTGACTGAATTCAAGGTGGCACTCCACACATCCCTTTATAAACCACACTCACCAGATATAATGTGACCCCTTAACCTAATAAAGTGTTAAGCACCTTTTATCAAAAGCTCCAGCTGCAAAGGGATTCCTAGTTTGCCTCCATGCCATCATAAAATGAATACAAGGGAAATCCAAATATAGTGCAACACCGCTTTATTAATAAAACACCAAAATCCAGATTGCACACTTACATTTGCCTGTGATAGAATCAGACTATACAATTTCAATTAGCACCGACATCTCCTATCCAATATGGCCATGTGTTCTAAACAGGACATACTGAAGGTAGCTCCATCCAATATGTTTCTGCTGTAAGAAGTCTTCTGAGATCGCTGCTGGCCCTCAGTAACTCCGCTATTTTTATACTACATGTTCCTCAAGTGGTATTAATCAAAACTGCATATATAACAATTGACACCACCTAATATATATATATAACAGTTGATACCCTCTATTATTCTTCATATGTTTAAGTGTTCTTTTTCATGTGTTTTCACTATCGAATGCCCCTAAAATGACAGCATATACAATGATCCTTACTATTGCCAACATGTGGTAAAACTTCTTGTTAGCAGCCACTTGTAATGAGTAACCCTACTGAATATATATATAAAAATATAAAATCAAAGTTGCTACACCTAATAAATGTCCATATCTACTCATGCCTAAAAAATTATTTTTATTAAAACATTATATAACTAATAATTTGTCATAAAATTGTTTAGGTCAATATCTATATTAAGACCATTGGGTGTCAAGAGTATCTAGTTTGTATATCCAGAGAGTCTAATTTTTTGAGCTTTCCTGAGATCATTAACCCTCCAGTAGTTAAAAACCCTATCTATACCATACAATATTAAGCCCCTGGGGTCGCAGATCCCCCTCTTAACCTCCTTGGCGGTATGATTCTTTCCGATTTTTTGTGCTGAAAGCGGTACCATTTTTTTGCATGGAAATATGTAGTTTTTTATTGTAGGCTGTAATTTTTAGGAATAACTCACTGAAATCTGTACGAACAAGAGTCTATTTGAAACACAAAATCATAAATTATAATTTAATAAATAATCAAAAAAAATAATAATATAATAATAAATTTAATTCAATAATATAATCAAACCAAAAACACTGAAATTTGAAATACAGAGGCAAATTCGCACATCGCTGAGCAAAGTCGCAAAATTGTTTTCAGTGTCTGATGATGAATTTCCCTACGAATCATTATCACTCAATTCTGCAAGTGGTTCTGATTTACTATCGCTGTTCTAAAACCGCTTTTGACGTAAAGGGACGCTTTTTGGACGCCATGGACTTTTCTCAGTTTCCAGGCAGAAAGAACATTCAAAATGCAGGCAGGGCACAGGACAAAGCAGTAGGGACAAAATATATGTGAAATGCATTGCAACAGCAATGACAGCAA
Organism: Staurois parvus; assembly: GCF_062004578.1. Lineage (NCBI taxonomy): Eukaryota > Metazoa > Chordata > Amphibia > Anura > Ranidae > Staurois > Staurois parvus. The sequence continues at coordinate 26,779,463 of NW_028317943.1, forward strand.
AAATGACATTTTTAAAAAATTTCAAATTTCCCGCCGGTTCCGGCGCCCGTACGTCCCGACGTCACAGGGACCGGAACACAGAAGCCGGATGCTGGCATCGGCTGGAGGAGATGGCCGGGGATACTGCAGGGGACACATCGCGGGAGCGAAGGACAAGGTAAGTGCTACAGGGACCCCAGAGCAACACCGCATGGTAAGCCCGAGTGTAGCCCGGGGTTACCGCTCTTGGTATAGAAATTTTACCCCGAGCTACACTCGGGATTACCGCTAAGGAGGTTAAGAGGATCTTTTACATTATGGACTATTTTAGTCCTGAGTGTGGGTGCTCTTCTGTAAATAAAACATTTTTTATTAGGTATAGTGTAAATCAAAGAGGTTTATTTATGTTATTATTCTGAGCACTGCACCTTTTGTGAACAAACATAATATTACAATTTTCCTTCCTTGGGATTACAGATAGGTGTCCAGCAGCCAATTTAGGGATATAGGACTGGTGTTTCCATAAATGGAGAAACCCCTTTTTTTCACAAAAAAAAAAATCTATACAAGATCAGTATCTTCCCTCTGTCTGCTACACTAACTTAAAACCACTCTTACTGCTTAGTCAAATGTTACCATCTTTTATATGGGTAGGGTCACCCTAAATACATTGGTAGCTTCCCAAAACTTTTTTAAGCTATGCAGATCCTTCTTATTTACATTAAAACTTTCCTATCTGCTGTATCTACAGCATGCTCTGGGAGTTCGATTGGGGCAGTAGGAGAGCAACTACTACCCAATGCACTTTACCGCAAGACCTTGAACTGTACAAATTTAGCTTTCTTTTACCAGATATATAATTGAGAGAACAGCACCTCAGTGTACACTGATCTTGACAAGAACATGTGCCTCGCATTCATTATACGTTCTCTATATTTACATATTCCAGAGGTAAACATGAATCCCCTATATACTACTTTTCTCGCTGGGCATAAAATTCACACTTGCCTGTTGAACAGTCATGTATCCACTTTCTCCCAATATGGAATAACAATGGGATCTGGAGCCAGCGATAGTTTCAGTGCTTTAGCCAACCGGGATGTAACTTGCTTCCAATAAAATGTACCAGTGGCATTGAAATACATGTTACAGAGTGAAGAAAGGGTATGATTGATCCAGTACAACCTCTGAGGGATATAATATATCCTATGTAAACATTTCAATGGCATACATTTATTTCTAGCAGATATCATAAGTTTAGTATATTGAGCTACCACATCTTCCCACTTCTCTTCAGAGAGGGTAGGGTTATCAATTTTCGACTTCTAAAACTATAGAGTTTCTAGCACCATGATAGATAAGTTGAAGAAAGGGGCTTCTCAAGTTTGAAGGATTCTTGGGAATTTTGTTGGAGAATAGGTGCTTGGGGGAATAAGGTCCCAATAGTGTGCTGCAATTATAGGTATTTGAATAATACCAGTTAGGAAGGGAAAATTCTTCTTTCAGCAAGTCGTAAGAATGGAGCTCTCTCATTTGGAAAATACACTTACTCTTGTCCAAATCAGGGGACTTTAGAGAGTGGAAAAATGGGGAGGATGGGATTGCCCAGAGGGGGGTATTAGAAGACTAAATTCCATGAGATGAGGACCATTTAAGTATTGTAACTTACAAAATACTCAAGTGTGAATGCAGCCTAAGTCCAGGGGCAGGTTCCCATCAGGGAGGCCATGCCACTTAATGTGGACTTACTAAACGATTTCAAATCATAAAAAATACAAGTCAGGCAGTGCGAGATTCTCCTTCCCAGTAATTAACAGTGAGAGGGTACTTTGGAGTATCTGAAAGGTTTCCTTCTTACAATATTTTCTTACCCTGCATGAAGGATATAAAATTTCCCCTACTTTACAAAATACTATTACCATTGTCTTTCCTCTCCATCAGAACTGTACCCAGTATCTTAGAGACAGCAGTAGCTATAGAAGTCTCTTAGGGCCCAGAGCAAGGACAGATCTTAAACCATGGCCTTTGGTGCTTTCTGCACAGGGATATTTCTCCTGTATGCAGATGAAAGTATTCTTGCCCTATAATACTAATAAAAGAACAATCCAAAGGATAAAACTGCCAGCACTTTTTGGAAGTCAACCAAATGGTAATAACATTAACTAAGTCCTTGTCAATTAACCATATTGACGAAGAATATTCACATGGGTATGATAGGGCTTTAATAATAATGTGATAATTGGATATTTTTCTTTAACACATAGCTACCAGATCTGACAACATTCAATGCCAAAATAGTCTTTGCATCTCATTATATTATTGCTCAGCCAAGGCTAAGAAGGAAACCAGCAGGTTCTGATCAAATGGTTGTCCACCATTAAGAAATATAATTCAATATTACCAGAGTGTATTGTATACTATCACATAAGTAAAGTAATAGGATGATTTTTTTTTCTTCTTATCAACGAATAACTGCGATCAAACCTAACTTGCTAAAGGATAAGTTCACCTTTCATAACACATAACACCCATATTCAGGATGTAACATGTAACATGCTATAAATGCACCAGCCAGCGCTGCCCTGCTTTGACAGCTAGCCTGGCCGCATCAATCATTCACTGTGTTCTGTGAATGAGAAACGTAGCAGCTGTCGCCTTGCAGTTCTCAATGAGCTACTACAGTGCTGTGGAGCATCATGGCAGGTTATTGATTCTTACTGACAGTATGGGGTTGATTTACTAAAGGCAAATAGGCTTTGCACTCCAAGTGCACTGCAAGTACACTGAAAGTGCAGTTGCTCTAGATCTGAGGGGAACATGCAAGGAAATAAAAAAAAACAGCATTTTAGCTTGCACATGTTTGGACAAAAGAAATCAGCAGAGCTTTACCTCATTTCAGAGCTTCCCGCTGAATCTAAAGCAAGTGCATTTGCAGTGCACAGTATATTTACCTTTAGTAAATCAACCCCATATCTGCTTACTTGTATATCCTGTACTGGCAAGCAGATATACTGAGAGATCTGCAGGAGACCTGCATGGCACCAGCGATCTGCTGATTGCTGGCGCAATGCTTTACAGGCTCCTGCAACAAAAAACCTGCAAAGAAGTTTGCATTTATTATTTTTATTTGTATAAAGGTGAACTTTTCCTTTAAAACAAAATACATATATATACAAGAAACACTTCTCAATATATCAGTTTCAAACCTATTGCTCTTTTGAGCAGTCAGAACACAAGATGATTGCTAATTGTTTTGAACAACTACTTATTGAACATTGTCATTTGCCTTAATAAATAAGCCATTACAGCTTTGTCACTAAACAACACAGACTATAGGCTCAATTCACAAAGCTAACACACCAGGATATTGATCTTTGTTTCAAAAAGTGACAGAGCCCAATGACATTTTTAAAACTACAATCGCATGGTAAAAACGTAATTTTTTTAGTTCATTGATGGACACAGCTCTTCTCATTCATGACCATAGGGTTATAGCACCATCTACAGGAGTAGAAGACTAGGCAGAAAAAAGAACACAGCACCATTTATGGGAAGTCCTAGCTGGTATAAACACCCTATTTACTTCAATGCTTGCCTCATTCAAAGTAGACTGTATGCTGTAATTATGGAAACATTTTAATAGAGTATCATAATTTGAATGTTTTCCATTTGATTTTACTCACATTGCTTTTGGAAATTAATCTAGTATTCTGTTGGGTTGTAATGCAGGTGTTATTACAGGGTTCATATTTGTGCTTTCAGTGATTTTATGGTGTAGGTCTTTGACAAACCAGAAAAAGAAAACTGAAAAATAATTAAAAAGTACAGTGTTGCCACCCTTTTGATTGGCCAGTGTTTAATTTCCATAAACCCATGCATGATTACTTTGATTGGATTTAAAGATGTGATTGCATTCTTCTTTTTTAGAATGGGCCCTGGCAAATTCTAGGCGGGCTTTTTTGTTCATGAGCTTTAGGAGAGGCTTCCTTCATGGACGACACCGATGCATGCCATTTCTCTGCAGTGTATGCCATATTGTGTCACGGGGACCATTCACCCCAGTCTGGCTTTCTACTTCTTTAACTAGCTGCAGTGAATGGTGATTTTCTTCAACCCTTCTAATCAGAAGACACTCCTGTCGAGGTGTTAACTTCCATGGATGGCCTGGATTTCTCTGTCAGATGGTTGCAGTTCCATCTTTGTATCACTTTTGCTAAAGTATTCTAACTGATAAGTAAATCTTTGCTGATCTTCTTGTAGCCTTCACCTTTCTTGTGTAAATAAATAATTTTCTATCTCAGGCCTTGTGACATTTCTCTTCCATGTGGTGCAATTGCTGACAGCATGAAATGGGAAGAGATTTTCTTTGTTAAGTAAAGCCCTTCTATAGTCAACTGTCAGCTGGACACCTGTTTAATGAATAATTAGACTCACCTGCAGTTGAATTCTTGTTAATTAGGATTTTGTTGTGTAAAATTTAGCTTTGCTCCTAAGGCTGGCCATACATTATACAATTATCTGGAGATTTTTGGTTTAGATTTACCAAAAACCATATAATAGGACAAACCTAAACACTTTCAGTTGTATCCAATTAGGCAGGCACTTGCACTACACAGTTGAAGGTAAATCTAAAGGAAATTGGGCAGAAAATTGGAAGATAATTGTATAATGTATGGCCAGCCTAAGGCTGGCCATACATTATACAATTATCTGCAGATTTTTGGTTTAGATTTACCAAAAACCATATAATAGGAGGACAAACCTAAACAACACTTTCAGTTGTATCCAATTAGGCAGGCCCTTGCACTACATAGTTGAAGGTAAATCTAAAGGAAATTGGGCAGAAAATCTGCAGATAATTGTATAATGTATGGCCAGCCTAAGACTTTCATTGGGGTGTATTCATTTTTGCAACATGCTATTGAATGAATTTGTGTGTGCAAATTAACAAATCTTGTTTGCAATCAATGGCCCACATTTGTGAGAGTATTTTGTAGTATAGTGTCCCATAGAAAATGTTGATTCTGAAAGGAAAGTTGGGTAAACCTGCCAATACACAGCTGCCTATTTGGACGATGTAGTCATCCACAGCCCAGATTGGGAGTATCATTTGCCCCGGTTGCAATCAGTAGTAAATTCGCTTAGGAAAGCAGGTCTTACCGCCAACCCCAAAAGTGTGCCATAGGCTTGGAGGAGGTCAAATACCTTGGTTACATTATTGGTAGACTAATTAGGCCTCAGATCAAAAAAATTGAGGTGTTTTATACCCAATTTTGCCACCATTGCAGCCCCACTGGCAGATCTGACAACAGGTAGGGGGTAGGTTATGATTGAGTGGAATCCTGAGGCGGAGACAGCATTTCAAATGTTGAAACAAGCTCTCTGTGCCCAACCTGTGCTCGTGACCCCAGATCTCACAAAAGACTTTGTGGTATAGATGGATGCCTCTGATGTGGGACTCGATGCTGTGCTGTCCCAAATCAGAGATGGGGAGAAGCACCCCGTAGTCTTCCTGAGCAGAAAGTTTAATAATCATGAGAAAAACTATGCAATTGTTGAGAAGGAATGTTTGGCTATCAAATGGGCCTTGGAGGCCCTGAAATATTATCTGTTGGGGAGACAATTCAAATTGGTTACCGATCATGTCCCTCTGAAGTGGATGTGCGATAACAAGAAAAAAAATAGTCGCGTGACAAGGTGGTTTCTTGCGCTACAAGCATTTAAATTCACAGTGAAGCACAGAGAAGAGAAACTTCAGGATAATGTAGATGCCCTTTCCCGTGTCCATTGCTTGGTTGGGACAGGTGCTCAGTCGCAGTGGCTTGAGCAGAGGGGGGATATGTGAAACTATGAAAGGCAAGGTGACTGATGGACGTTATGTGTCACCTCGCATGCGTTCATATCTAGGAGACTAAGGTGGAGTCCAATCTGGGTTTTCCAGGCCACTTTGGCAGTGTTGGTTCCGAACTGGATTTTGCGGTCCACTGATGAATACCAGCAGGTGGTATAAAGCAGGACTGGAGCAAGAATTTGCTCTTGGCCTGGGATTCAGGAAGCCATACCTGAGAGAGATGAAAGAGTTTGCTTTGTACAAGAAATGAAAAGGTTTGCACACCATTTTGTTTTGTTGGTGACAGGGAGAAGCCCTTCACCTGTGAGATAGGAATCTCCTCTGTTTAGTTAGTGCCTGGATGGCGAGGGTTTATTTTCTGTTCATTTTTGTTTGATGCATGCAACCTTTTAAATAAAATTGGCTACAAGTCAGATTTTTAAGAAAGACCTGCAGTCTGGACTACCTTTTTCCCAGGAAAGGTGATCCCCCACATGAGATAACCCCAAAAAAAAAAAGAAATAAAAAAAAAAAAAAAAATATATATATATATATATACATACATATATATATATATATATATATATATACATATACACACACATATATACAATAGGTTCATATATATTTGGACACAGGCACAATTTCATTCTTCTGGTTCTGTATGCCACCAGAATTAAAATGAAATAATCAATTAATTCAAGGGGTTGCACATAAATATCAAGTACAAATTTTAGGAACTGGAACCATTTTTATACACAGCCCCTCTATTTTCAGGGGCTCAAATGTAATTGGACAAAGGAATATAATCATAAATAAAAGGTTCATTTTTAATATTTTGATGACAAAATGACTTCCTGAAGTCATTGGACATTACCAAAGGCTGGGTTTCCTCCTTTCTGATGCGTTGCCAGGCTCTACCTGCAGCTGTCTTCAGTTGTTCTTTGTTTGTGGGTCTTTCTGCCTTGTTAAATGCATGCTCAATTGGGTTGAGATCAGGTGATTTACTTGGCCATTGCAGAATATTCCACTTTTTTCCTTCAAAAGCCCCTGGGTTGTTTTTGCAGTGTGTTTTAGATCATTGTCCATCTGTACTGTGATGCGCCGTCCAATCAACTTTGCTGAATTTGGCTGAATCTGGGCTGACAGTAAATCTCTAAACACTGCAGAATTCATCCGGCTGCTTCTGTCACATCATCAATAAACACTAATGACCCAGTACCACTGGAAGCCATGCATGCCCATGCCATCACACTGCCCCCAACATGTTTTATAGATGTTGTGCTTGGATCATGAGCTGTTCCAAGCCTTCTCCACACTTTTTTCTTCCCGTCATTCTGATACAGATTATTCTTTGTTTCATCCGTCCACAGAATGCTTTTCCAGAACTGGTCTGGCTTTTTTTAGATGTTTTTTGGCAAAATCTAATCTGGCTTTTCTATTCTTCAGGCTTATGAATCGTTTGCATCTTGTGGTAAACCCTCTGTATTTGCTCTCGTGAAGTCTTCTCTTGATTGTAGACTTTGACAATGATACACCCACCTCCTGGAGAGTGTCCTTCACTTGTCTTTATGTTGTGAATGGAATTTTCTTTACCATAGAGATGATTCTGTGATCATCCACCACTGTTGTATTCTGTGGACGTCCATGCCCTTTTATGTTGCTGAGCTCACCAGTGTGTTCTTCTTTCCTCAGAATGTACCAAACTGTTGATTTGGCCACTCCTAATGTTGCTGCTATCTCTCTGATGGATTTGTTTAGTTTTTGAAGCCTTACAATGGCCTGTTTCACTTGCATGGACAGCTCCTTTGAACGCATGATGTAGGTTCACAGCAATAGATTCCATATGCAAACAGCAAACTTAGAATCAACTCCAGACCTTTTACCTGCTTAATTGATGAAGAAATAATGAAGAAGTAGCCCACACAGCTTTTGATTCAATTGTCCAATTATTTTTGGTCCCTTGAAAAAGGGGGGATGGCTACTCTTAAGAGCTGTAATTCCTAAACCCTTCCTCCAATTTGGATGTATATACTCTCAAATTAAACATGACAGTGTGCACTTTCAGCCCATATCCATTATATAACTATAGCTTGAATATGTTTTGGTAAATACCTGAAAAAAACTAAAATTGTGCCTGTGTCCAAATATATATGGACCTAACTGTATACACACTCACCGGCCACTTTATTAGGTACACCTTGCTAGCACCGGGTTAGACCCCCTTCTGCATTCAGAACTGCCTTAATTCTTCGTGGCATGGATTCAACAAGGTGTTGGAAACATTGCTCAGAGATTTTGGTCCATATTGACATGAGTTACTGCTGCCTTTCTATCATCTCCAACCAGTCTATCCATTCTCCACTGCCCTCAACAAAGCATTTTTGTCCACACAACTGCAGCTCACCGGATATATTATATTTTTCGGACCATTCTCTATAAACCCTAGAGATGGTTGTGCGTGAAAATATCAGTAGATCAGCAGTTTTTGAAATACTCAGATCTGCCAGCCTGGCATCAACAACCATGCCACATTGAAAGTCATCTAAATCCCCAGTCTGATACTCCGTTTGAACTTCAAGTTGTTTTCATGTCTAGATGCCTAAATGCATTTAGTTGCTGTCATGTGATTGGCTGATTAGCAATCTGCATTACCAAGCAATCAGACATACATACATATTATATACATATATTATACACACACACACACACACACACACAGTTATGCTCATAAGTTTGCATACCCTGGCAGGAATTGTGAAATTTTGGCATTGATACTGAAAATATGACTGATCATGCCAAAAATGCTCTTTTATTGAAGGATGATGATCATATGAAGCCATTTATTATCAAATAGTTGTTTGGCTCATTTTTAAATCATAATAACAGAAATCACCCAAATGGCCATGATCAAAAGTTTACATACCCTGGAATGTTTGGCCTTGGCACAGACACACAAGATGACACACACGGGTTAAAATGACAATTAGAGGTTAATGTCCCACATCTCTGGCTTTTTAAATTGCAATTAGTGTCAGTGTATAAATAGTCAATGAGTTTGTTACCGCTTACGTGGAAGCACTGACTAGGCTAGATACTGAGCCTTGGGGATCAGAAAAGAACTGTCAAAACTCCTGCGTAACAAGGTAATGGAACTTTATAAAGATAAATAATAATAATAAAAAAGCATTTTTTGACATGGTCATATTTTCAATATCAATGCCAATATTTCACAATTTCTGCCAGGGTATGCAAACTTTACAGCAGAACTGTGTATATACAGTTGTGTTCAAAATAATAGCAGTGTAATGAAAAAAATGAATAAAGCTCAAAATCCTTCTAATAGCTTTTATTTCCATACACACAAATGCATTGGGAACACTACACATTCTATTCCAAATCAAAACATAAAGAAAAATATATTAAATTTGTGTTCCTCAAAAAAAATTGAAGAAAAGTGATTAGACTGTTCAAAAAAATAGCAGTGTTTGTATTCTTCTTTACAAACTCAAACATTCATTATATAAACTGAAAAATGTTTGAAGATTTTGCTTTCCTTTGAATCAATTAATATTTAGTTGTATAACCACAGTTTCTGAGAACTGCTGTACATCTGTGTTGCATGGAGTCAACCAACTTCTGGCACCTGTGAACAGGTATTCCAGCCAGGATGATTGGACTACATTCCACAGTTCTTCTCTATTTCTTGGTTTTGCCTCAGAAAGTGCATTTTTGATGTCACCCCACAAGTTTTCTATTGGATTAAGATCCGGGGATTTGGCTGGCCACTCCATAACGTCAATCTTGTTGGTCTGGAACCAAGATGTTGCACGTTTACTGGTGTGTTTGGGGTCGTTGTCTTGTTGGAACACCCATTTCAAGGGCATTTCCTCTTCAGCATAAGGCAGCATGACCTCTTCAAGTATTCTGATGTATTCAAACTGATCCATGATCCCTGGTATGCGATAAATAGGCCCAACACCGTAGTATGAGAAACATCCCCATATCTCGATGCTTGCACAACCATGCTTCACTGTCTTCACAGTGTACTGTGGCTTGAATTCAGTGTTTGGGGGTCGTCTGACAAACTGTATCCGGCCACTAGACCCAAAAAAGAACAATCTTACTTTCATCAGTCCACAAAATGTTGCACCATTTCTCTTTAGGCCAGTCAATGTGCTCTTTGGCAAATTGTATCCTCTTTAGCATGTCTTTTTTTCAACAGTGGGACTTTGTGGGGGCTTCCTGCAGATAGCTTGGCTTCACATAGGTGTCTTCTAATTGTAACAGTACTCACAGGTAACTTTAGACTTTCTTTGATCTTCCTGGAGCTGATTGTTGGCTGAGTCCTTGCCATTTTGGCTATTCTTCTATCCATTCAAATGGTAGTTTTTTGCTTTCTTCCACGTCTTTCAGGTTTTGGTTGCCATTTTAAAGCATTTGCGATCATTTTAACTGAGCAGCCTATCATTTTCTGCACTTCTTTAGATGTTTTCCCCTCTCCAATCAAGTTTTTAATCAAGGTATGCTGTTCTTCTGAACAATGTCTGGAACGACCCATTTTCCTCAGACTTTCAAAGAGAAATGCACTGTAACCAGCATGTACCACATTTGCTGCCTTCCTTCCTTAAATAAGGGCAATAATTGCCACCTGTTTTTCAAAGAATGAATGACCTCACTAATAGAACTCCACACTGCTATTATTTTGAACACGCCCCTTTCAATTAGTGATTCAATTACACAGAATCAGCAGCATGCATGTCATGACTGTTGGGTCTGTTGGATTTCTATTACTCTACTACACCTGCTAGTAAATTATTTGCCATGTAGAAATATCATTTCTACCAAAAACAGTGATTGATCAGGTTAGTGATGTCTGACTGCTATTATTTTGAACACAACTGTATATATATATATATATATATCTCCATACATACACACACACACACTCACCAGCCACTTTATTAGGTACACCTGTTTAATTGCCTAACATATACACACACAGTATATCAATGATTATTAAATTATATGTAAAAAGATATATGTTAAAAAAACCTGAAATCAAGACCACCAAGAAGCAAAAATAATTGCAATCACATCTTTAAACCCAATCAAACGAATAATGCATGGGTTTATGGAAATAAAGCACTGGCCAGGCAAAAGGGTGGCAACACTGTACTTTTTAATTATTTTTCAGTTTTCTTTTTCAGGTTTGTCAAAGACCTACAACATAAAATTACTGAAAGCACAAATATGAACCCTGTAATAACACCTGCATTACAACCCAACAGAATACTAGCTTCATTTCGAAAAGCAGTATGAAAGAGTAAAATCAAATGGATCTTCAAAAAGCGTAGCTTTATGAAAACATTAAAATTATGATACTGTATTAAAATGTTTCCATAATTACAGCATACAGTCGATTTCAATGAGGAAAGCATTATAGTTTATCACATTGAGGTTTAGCACGCGAACACTTAGAGCTGAAAAAAATATCCTTATTACTAATGCTAAAAGCAAGAGGTACAAAGTGCGGCTATGTTATGAACTCATGGCAAAATGTGAATCCAAATTAGGATACATATAAAAACCATGAAAGTGGTTCTAAAGGCTCGATTTTTGTTACTTAAAGTAATAAACACATCATACTTACCTGCTCTGTGCAATGGTTTTGCACAGAGCAGGCCCGATCCTCTTCTTCTCGGGCACCCCACTGGCGCTTCTGTTTGCTCCCCCCCCGACTCTGTCTCCTAGTACTCCCAGAGCAAGCTTCAGAAAACAAAAACTTCAGCCTCTACAACCACTTTAAATTACAGCTACTATTACTGTGTGAAAAAAAATGCTTTGAAATATTTGACATATTAGCAGTCAGTATAACAGCAAGAAAATATACGCAGGCAGCTTATGAGCTTTTTCAGTAGCTACCCAAACTGCAGGGCATACTGTAACCACCACAGAGATGGTGGCTCCTTCAACTGGTGCATTCAGGAAAATACTACTTTTCTATGATTAGCATTGAAGTTAATCATTATAATAATGTTTAATGCTCTTTATAAAAGTGCTTGTGAATGTATTAAATCTCTAAGTCATTATGTACAAAGCGCTATTCAGCTACTGGAAATGACAGGTGTCATTTGGGAAGACAATGGGGTGGATTTACTAAAGATAAATTGACTGTACACTTTGCAAATACAGCTGCACTCTGTAAGTGCAGTTTCTCCAGAGCTTAGTAACTGAGATGAAGCTTCACTTCGCAAAGAATTCTCAATCACATGGAAGGAAAATTAAGAAACAGCATTTTTTCTTGCACATGATTGGATGATTAAAGTCAGCAGAGTTCACCCTTATTTGCTAAGCTCTGGAGCAACTGCAGTTGCAGAGTGTTCAGTCTATTTGCCTTTGGTAAATTCACCCCAATGGTTATTCTGAACTGACTAACTCTGAAACATGTAGGGAATATACATCCTTTTAAAACATTAAGGGATTCGTAAAGACACAGGCTACATAGAGTATATAATATTTTGTAATCTGTTAACGAAGACACTTATTTCTTAAGTAAATATGTGTAATAGCAGATATACAGTATTTATCTTTTATACGGTATATATTATTCTTCGGATGTAATTCATTCACAATAGTACAGTTATTATAGAAGGATGCACAGGAGTTGAGAATTCAGTGCTCCTTATTACAGATCACTGTGCTCTATTACAACCAATGCTGACAATAAAATGAATATGTCACAAAAGGATAAAGTTTCTTTGATGAACTAGCCATTATCTTCATCACAAGATTTACTTCCAAAACTGGGTGTAAAATGGTAATAACTGTAATCATAGTTAATTATGCAAATTGCCCATAAATGAAAAAGGCCAGGCAACCAGCAACATATAATGAACATAATATGTTTAGGAATTTAAAAAAATTATACACCCCCACAAAGGAAACATACGTTACTTCAACACAGTTTCTAGGTCACACAGAGCAGTAAGTAATTAGGTTTTTCACTATTTTGCAATAGTGGCTGTATTAAGTCCCAACAAACAATAACAACACCCTTTAGTGAGTTAACTTACATATTCATTTAAAAGACATGAAATAACTTTGAACTTTCAGTTTGGGTTATTTGAGGAAGCTACAAGCAATAGTGTTTCGTGTAGGTGTCCATAGTGGGAAGTTGTTAACTAGTAGCTGTTCCGCTCCTTATGCTATGCAGTCAAAACATAGCATGTGTGGGTAACAAGTATTTTTTGACAAATGGTTTCACACATTGGTTTGGCAGGTAAAACAGTGGCCAACTGTGTAGTTAGCTGATGGACTAAAGTTATATTTTAAGAAGGTGAAGTGCTATTTTCTTCCCGAGGTTCAGTAACCTATAGATATAGTGTACAAGGGCGTACAAGCCCCAAAAGCAGGAATTCACGGTTCTTCTGCCTAGAATATGCCATTCTCAGCAGAAAACCTACATTTTTCCCCTTTAGGTGATTTTATATAAGATATGCATAGCTAATCCAGAAATAATTCATAAATTATTGATCTCCTTAAAAGGTGTCAGCAATAGTCTGAACGTATGTACCAGTATCAATATTTTTGCTTGTGGTCCTTGTCTATCAGATGGAAATGATCCTAGAGTGCATTGGAAAGGTTCACAGATGTGGTAGCAGGTGTTTTTTTTAACCCCACTTCTACTGATCTTACTCATATTAAAGGATCAAGAAAGCTTTAAAAGAAAACCTGTCTAAAATATGGAGACAAAGTGATGGTACATGTTTTTTTAAAAATAACAAACAGATTTATACTTACTTACCCTATGCAATGGAATTAACCAGAGTAGCCCCAAACCTCCTCTTCTCAAGTCCCCTGATGGCACTCCTGGTTCTCCCTCTTCGGTGAGTGCCCCCATAGAAAGCCACATTCTATGGGAGGACTTGTGATGGCTCACTGTCGAGCCTTGCTGTCTGCATATGTAGACATAGACAACGAAAACCAGCCCACCCCCTGCTCCCTTGTCACTGATTGACAGCAGTGGGAACCAATGGCTCCCACTGCCTCAGCATAGCCTGTGAGACCAGGAAATGAGGGGAGAGAAGAGCTGAAGATGGGTGCAGTGCTGGATAGAATGAGGGCTCATAAATTAAAAAGGTGGAGGGGGTGAGAGAGCAATACTGACGCCAAAACATTTATCATGCCCTTAAAATCATGTTTTAATCATATAAGTTCATACTCTAATATTGTACTTGTGAATTGTGAGACAAAGCTTTTCATTAATGTGCATTCAGCCTCAATCTTAGTATATACAAGGCTTGTCTTACTGGTCTGAAAAAAAAGAGAACAGAAGGACAAAAGCAAGATTCATTCCATCCCTGGTATGTCAAGTTTGACCTCTTGTGCTTTGGTTCTTTTTGTGCATTGGCAAGAATTTTCTCAGATTATTTTTTAGCTTGATCAGCACATCTCAAAAGAAGGCAAATATTTACAAAGAACTGAACATCTATTTCAGCTTCTTTTAAAGGTAAGGGTAGAACACATAGGAAAACAATCCTCAATATTTTATTAGAAACAAACTAACACAATTTTATGTGTACATTAAAACGGATAAATGAGAGAAGACAACACCATGGCTACAAGCACATATGAGGATATACAGACAGCTATGGATCAATAAGAGGTCCCAGCTTACCCATCACAGAGACATCATATTCTATCAGTAAGGTGGCTTCCTGACCACATTGCTTCAGAATACTCATGGCTTCAGAATGTGTTGTTCCATGCAGGCGGATTCCATCCACGCTCAGCAGCCTGTCACCCGGTTTGATTGTGCCCTCCCTGGGAAAAGATGAAAGAAACAATCTTTATTAATTTAATGTAATGCGGTTGAGAGATAATAGGCACTTAGGCAAAGTGATTCCCTTGTGCTGTTCATGACATTAATCCCACTTGTCCATACTCTTAACATTTACCTTGACAGTTACCAAACGCGAGGTCACTACGGAAAAGAAATTGCTATAATCGGAAAACCAGTGATGTGAAAATAACTGCTTATTATTATGTAATGAAGACCAAGTATACCAATAAGGGCCTTTTCTTGGACAAATTCAGATTTAAGCAATCTGGAATAAAGGGTTAAAAATAAAGCTTGGGTCATTTTTTTTTACTACACAAGGGACATGTAATGAAGGGTATCCTATAGTCTCTGTTGGCTGCTTCTTATTGTAGAATTTCTCTCGTTCGTGATACTGGATCTTCCTCTCAACTGTGAATTTCTGGTACTGCATGGGTTGAGAGCAGTATCTATGAAAATCTCCAGACACCCATCCTCTCCTTCCTCTTCACTCCTCCACCAGTGTTGCCAACCGTCCATATTGTTAGGGGCAGTTAGTAAAAACTGGGCACTTTTCAATTGCAGGTAAATGCCCGTAAGATATTAAATGTGTCAAGGAAAAAATGGCTGTGATGGCTTGGCTTGTGCAGTTCTGGAGGCACCCAAGCCAAGACCATCCAAGTCACCAAGTATGTGTTCCGAGCCACGCCAGCAAGGGGTGGGTCCTATGGACTCTGGCAGAGGCTGTGCGTGAGTGCGCGAGGTAGCGCTGGAGACTCAGGCGAGCATGTTCACTTCACGCTGTGTTGTGATGACATCATGAATGTCAACATTGGTGCATTTCTAGCTGCCGCCACCAACCACAGCCGCTATAAACAGGCAGGAGCCGAGCAGCTGGAGCGAAGCAGAGCTGAAACCTTGCTTGCAGGCATCGGAACGGTCACAGACCGACTGCAGAGGAGGAGACAGGCTGTGACGGACAATCCACACGGGTTGGTGCTAGATACAGGCAACCGAGGCCACTTGTGTCATTACCAGGAAGAAAGTGATTGAGCTTTGTATGAACGCAGGCTGGCTGGAGGGTGCAAGCCACCTGTGCCACTGGAAAGTGATGGAGTTTTGTATGAGGGCAGGAGGGGTGCAGACCACCTTTGCCACTACTGGGAAGTGATAGAGCTTTTTATGAACTGGGGGGGGGGCAGCAGTCTGTTTGCTGGGCACTGCAGGCTGTCTGAGGGGCTCTCTTGGCTCTTGCTGTCAACACTGTCCTTCACTGAGAAAATCCTTGCATATGGCGTGGCTGACCATTGAAGATTGAAGACGTGTGAGACAGAGCTCTGCGTCATAAGGGCAGATTCTATAAAGTGTTAATAAACTCAGGACCCTGCATTCATTATATTCGGTCTCCCACAGTACACAGAACATGGAAATGCAATTATTTTAGTAAATATAAACTGCTAAATACCTTTTCTCATCAGCAGTATATAGCAGTCTTGTGACTTCTATCAGTGTTAAGAAGAGCACATGTAAAAGCTTGTAGGAGGAGTTTTCTTTCTGCTCTAGGATGCAAAACCCCTGAACTCTGTCTGGACAGTGCAGATTGGCCCTGTGCTGATCACATGCACTCTCCCAAGAAAAAAAAAACCTCTCTAGCAATACACACTAAACTGAGCTTGAGCAGAGCATCTCCACACGATATGTCTTATCAGGAGATAAGAGGGAGATACTGGCAGAAGGGTAGGATCAAACAACATTTTTTACACAATGCAGACAATTAACCCTTTAGGTTCCACAGTGAGTATAACAAGCATGCTTTACTGCATATACAGACTGATTTTACTGTTGTGGGTTTAGTCACACTTTAAGATAATATGGTGTTCTGAGCAACCTTTCAGACACCCTACTGATGTTGAAACAAGGAAAGCTCTTTGGAGTCCCTGAAACACAAAATCAAAGAACTACAGGAACACACTGTCCAAACAGATGCCAGGTTCTAGTCACTGTAAACAACTTCTTCCTCACAGGAAACTCATCTTACAGACCTAGAGTCTACCAGTTTACGCAGATTCAACTTTGTACCAAGACTAAAAACTGGATGTGCAGAAACCTTCAACTCTGCAGCATACCGGAAGTGACTATTGTGACGGACGCGGCGTCAGACCCCAGCCCTTCTCACCAAACTCGTGACCGAAGGACTAGCCAATCTAAAACCACGCTGTCAAGTGCGTAACAATGCCACATCCAGCTGCACCCTGCACACCGATGTTCCGGTTAATTGGACAACGATCGACGTACCGGCAGCCTGAATGCGATTGTTACTGGTTCAGGTTAATTACGCAATTAACCCTTCACACTTCCACCACCTCCTTTTTATACAGAGGAGGAGGAAACTCAGCAATACACTAGGATGATTGGTTAACCGTCAGTATCCAGCTATCTCTACAGACCGGTTATACAGAGGGTTAAATACTCATAGTAGCGCTCTTTTAGAGGCAGGAATTCGTAAGTTGCAATTAAGAGCTATAGAAACAATTGAACACTTTCAGAAAGTAAGATTTATTACCAAAAGGTTAAAAGGGTGCATTAAAAATATTTACATAAAGAAGATGTAACCAATATATATATATATTCATTCGTATATATATTACATTCGTAATAAGCTCTGCATTCCTAGTTGGGGCCTCTATAAACTGTACCATAAAATTGTCCTGTAGAAGATTTATACATTTTTGCCCTCTAACTGTTCCTGCAGTACCATTACTCTAGTCAGTTTCTGGGTAGTTAAAATCCCCCATTATTATCACTGTCCCAGCCCTTTTGATCTGTGCAAGGAGCTGAGTTTCCACCTCCTCATTACACTGGGAGAGCTATAACAAACTCCAGTGATTACCTTTGTAATACGCACCCCCATGTGCAATTCCACCCATAATGCTTCAGCCTCATCACACTCTCCATCAACTAGGTCCTCTTTCACACTCGCTCTGAGATCACTTCTCACAGAGACAGAAACCACCACCTTTCCTTTTTACTCTGTCTCTTTGAAAGAGAACATAGCAAGGAATATTAATGGTCCAGTCATGTGAAGAATGAAGCCAAGATTCAGCATTACCAATTAAATCATAGTTCTGTTCATGTACCAAAGCTTCCAACTCATCTATTTTGCTTAGCAGACTCCTGGCATTGGTGAACAAACATTAATTCACTGACAGCTTGTGCACACGTATTTTGCATATTTTTTAATTTTCATACAAAAATGGTACCAATTCCAATGGTTGTTTGTGACATGGGAACCTTCTTATCACCTGCCATAGCCCCCCCCCCCATCTTTCCCCATTCCACCCACCAAAAAGAACTGACCCCTGTCTGATCTGTCTACCCCATTATAATCTTAGTCTCCCTCCCACCTCGATCCTAGTTTAAATACTCCTCCAGCCTCCCCATAAACCTCTCCCCCAGCACAGCAGACCCCCTTCCAATGAAAAGTCAGCCCAGTGCTCTAGAAACCCAAATCCTTCCCTCTTACACCAGGTCTTTAGCCATGAATTTAGTTCTCTAATCTCCCCGTCTTTCCTGAGTTGCTCATGACACAGGTAATATTTCAGAGAATATCACCTTGGAGGTCCTTCCTTTCAGCTTGCAGCCTAGAGATTGGAAGGCCTTGAAGAAATGGAAACATTTGGAAACTGTTTTTTTTCCAAATCCTTTTTTTTCCCCAGACAAACTGAAAAAAAAGAGCAAAATATATTCTTTTACAATCATTAATATATCTATGACGTGGCATTCAAACTATATAACATTAAAGACCGTGATGAAAGATTTCTGGAGGCTTTATGTAAAGTCTTAAATTACTGCAAGTTCTCTCAGCTGAAGACAAGAAAATCCAGGAATACAGTTCAAGTAACACTGTACTTC
This sequence comes from Staurois parvus, assembly GCF_062004578.1. Taxonomy (NCBI): domain Eukaryota; kingdom Metazoa; phylum Chordata; class Amphibia; order Anura; family Ranidae; genus Staurois; species Staurois parvus. Next base: position 26,798,005 of record NW_028317943.1, read on the forward strand.
TCAATGCAGTTCTCAAACAAGAGAAATATGATTTCTGCCACTAACGGGCACTGCAGGGGAAAAGCTCCAGTATATTTGCGTGTGGGCTCTATCTTGTACGTCCTACAGTTGATAATACTTTTTGTCCTATCAGGCCTTAACTGATAAACAAGAGGGTTCATTTGTATGACACATTAGTTTATCTTTTTTTTAACCTTTAACCACTTTCCCTCCAGAAGATTTACCCCCCTTCCTGACCAGGTGATTTTTTGCATTTACGGCGCTGCGTAACTTTAACTGACTTATATTACATAAGTCCATTTTTTCCCATGAATTGAACTTTCTTTTGGTGGTATTTGCTCGCCTGTGCGATTTTTATTTTTTGTGCTATAAAAAAAAAAAAAAAAAAAAAGACCAACAATTTTGAGGAAAAAAAATTATATTTTTGACTTTTTGCTATTAAACATGTCCAGGAAAAAAATTTAAAAAAATCAAATTTTGTCATAAGTTTAGACCAAAATGTATTCTGCTACATGTCTTTGCTAAACAAATCCCAATAAGTGTAAATTAATTGGTTTACATGAAAGGTATAGCATTTATAAATGGAGGTAAATACACACTGGGATTTTTTTATTATTTTTTTTACTTTTACTAGTAATGGCGGCGATTAGCGACTCATCAGGACTGTGGCAGACATTCTGACACTTAGGGGGAACTGACTTGGTGTCACTGACATCTCCAGTGTGTTTTACTATGGGGCGGTGTCTGTGTGCTTCACTGTAAGCACACTGCTTTGGATGGCTGTGCTGTGAACAGCCATCTAAAGCACTCTGCTCGAGCTGACAGGGAGAATTGTTCTTAAACAAAACAGTTCTCCTCCCCGTCGGAAATCCTCGGTAATCACCAGGCGCCGGCAAGTAATCACCACCCGGAACCTGGTGATTAACAGCCGTGGCCATGAATGGCGTGCCCCCTACCCAGAAATGCAAAATGTGTGGAGACACTCTGCACAAGTTCAGTTTGATGTGTATTGCTAGAGAGGGTTTTTTTTTCTTGGGATAGTGCTTGTGATCAGCAGAGGGCCAATCAGCACTGTCCAGACAAAGGTCAGGGGTTCTGCATACTAATAGAGTAGAATGTAAACACCTCCTACAAGCTTTAACATGTGCTCTGCTGGACACTGATAGACATCACAAGACTGCTCTAACTCCTGATGAGAAAAGGTATTTAGCAGTTTATATTTACTAAAATAATTTCATTTCCATGTTCTGTGTGAGACCAGATATAGTGAATGCAGGGTCCCGGGTTTAGTAACACTTTAAGGAAGTGTTGCAAACCACTCTCACAAAAATACACAATACCTTCATTTATAGACAAAATGACACTTGAAAATCAAGAGGAAATTGATTAAGCTCTTGCAAGAGTAATATAACCTTCTGTGTCAGCATTGCCAATAACTGAAAATGCATATTGGCAAGAAGCTTTTAAATTATTACAAGGGAAAGGAGGGTTGGTTACCTGTTTTTTTGCACAGTTGAAATGTTCTTAAAGGATAAGTTCACCTTTCTAAACATGTTACAGCCATATTTAGAGTGTACCATGTAACATGTTCAGCTTTAGACCCCTCTCCCCACCTCCTTGTGGCAGCAAGCCAGGGATTTTCTCCTTGTACACGCTGCCACAATTCAAAGTGCATAGCTAAGGAGGACACAACAGCGATTCCCTGGATGGGTTGAACCTCCTCTTCTCCTTTACCCGTACAGCCCCCCACACCCCACCCACTGTCACATATTGTAGGGGGCTGATCCTTGGGCCCATGCCTCCTATGGTGTTCAGTGGACAATAAAGATTCTTATTAGGGATGCACCGAAATTCCGGTGGCCGAAATGTTTCAGCCAAAAAAAACACCCCTTTCGGCTGTCGGCCGAAATGAAAACGAAAAAGCACCGATACGGGTGCCGAAAAAAAACCCCGCCCCTCAAAGCCTCCCATCCCTCGCCGCCACCCGCCATTTGGTAGTTCAGTCTTACCTGAGAAACCATCGATGCCGACGCTGGTCATAGAGATGAGTGAAGTAAAGATGGCCACCACACATCTCTATGCCCGTGGAGAAACGGAGCAATGTCACTTCTAGTGCTTTAAAAAAAAATGTCCGGAACCAGATCAATGCTTTTTTTTTTGTTCCAATCCTTTACATTGCAGAGGGGAGATGTGGGGTCTTATTGACCCCGCATCTTTCGATAAAGAGGACCTGTCACTAATTATTTCTGTCACAAGGGATGCATGCATTTCTTGTGATCAGAATAAAATTGATTACAATATTTTTTAAAAAGTTTAAAGTGCCCCCATCCCCTTGTGCTCACACATAGTGGTGAACGCATACTTAGGCCATGCCCACATATGTAAATGGTGTTCAACCACACAAGTGAGGTATCGCCATGAACGTCAGAGCAAGAGCAATAATTCTCGCACTGGACCTCCTCTGTAACTTTACACTGCTAACTTGCAAAAATTTTTAAAGCATCACCCATGGAGATTTTTATGTACCGCAGCTTCATGCCATTCCACGAGCGTGCACGATTTTATAGTTCAATAATTTGTATTAAAGGATTTTGACATAACAGAAAAATACAATACTGCAATACGGTTCATAGTAGGATTAACAATACACATTGTTTTGTTGAAGAATACCCACCAATTGGCTGGGGATTATATAGGTTGTAATGTATAGTCATGAGAGGTATATTATGTTAGATCTGAACCGTGTTATGGTGAGCAGGTTGCAACGTAGAGGGGGGGGGGGGGTGAGGGAAAGGAGTGTAAGAAGTGATGGGGAGGAGGAAGGGGGAGGGGAAAGTGCGCCAGTCTAGGGATAAGGTTCTAAATGTTAAACAGAAGAATGGTGTATCAGGATTTAACAGAGCAGTTTGGGTTTTGTAACCAGCGGGACCAATGAAATTTGAATGAGTGATATGTGGAGTTATTAAGGGCTGATCTTTTTTCCATATCGCATTGGAAATAGAGGTCTGTTATTAGAGAGTTGATAGAGGGAGTTTTAGTGGTGTTCCATAGTTTGGTGATATTAATTTTGGCAGCTGCCAAGGTGTGGATAATGACGGTACGAGAGTCTTTTGGGAAATCGATTATTCCAATGTGCAGAAGGGCTAGGGCAGGGTTTGGGGCAACTGGAGTTCCCGTAAGTGTTGAGATCAACTGAAAGATTTTATTCCAGTAGGATCTGAGTGATTTACACATCCATAATATGTGGAATGTGGATCCCGGTTCACCGCAGAGTCTCCAACAAGCTTGGGAATGCTTTGGGCAGTATAGAGAGAGTTTGGTGGGTGTTAAGTACCATTTGTGTAAAATTTTCATATAAGATTCCCAGTGTGAGCTACATTTGGACGCTTTGTATGTAGTTTTAAAGATATTTTCCCAATTTTGTAATGTTATTGGATGCAAGAAAATTTTCTCCCAGTTGGTTAGGGATGTGGTGTGTAGGGTAAAGTGTGTATTTGTTGTGTGAGCATAAAAAATTAAGATGCCTTTTTTTGGGTATTTTGCTTTGTTGAAAAAATTATATGCGGTCGAGGGGATTTTTGAAAGGAGCGGGATTTTTGTTGTTTGTAGAGAGTGTGTTATTCTCAAGTAGGTGAAGTATTCAGTGTTGGGAAGGTTAAATTTATTTTGTAGAGTCGAAAAAGTATTTAGTTTATGGTCTATGCATAGGTCCTGTATATGAGTTATACCACAATTGTCCCATCGTTGTAGGTTTAGGGAGGGTGTAGTTAGGAGTAGCGTATTGAGTGGGGAATGTACTAGTTTGGTTTCTAGAGATTTAGACGATTGGATGTCATACCATGCTTGAAGGGAGGCCTTGATATATGGGTGTTTAAGTAGTGGTTTAGGTGGAGGTATATGTGGAAGGAGGAGTAGATTGCATGGTGTGAGAGGAAAGAGAAAAAGTGTTTCCATGAGGGACCACGATTTTTCATTAGTTGGGTTCCACCAAAAATAAAGTTGGTCGATAAGAGAGGCAATATAATAAGACTTTAGGTGTGGTGCGTGCACAATTTTAAAGCGTGACATGTTGGGTATCTATTTACTCACCGTACCATCCTCTTACATATTTTACAAAACAATTGGGGTATATATTGTTTTTTTTAATCAAAGTGTATTTGTTTCCAAAAAATATACATTAATTTTTAAAAACTGTGCATTTCGGTTTTCGGCCAAGTGCATTTTGAATTTTCGGTTTCGGCACCAGAATTTTCATTTCGGTGCACCATTAATTCTTATATTATATACTTCTGTGCCTTTCTTAAAAGGGAAATGACTCAATAGGAAAGAAATGTTTTCAGTCTGTTGGGTTTGCTCTTTTTTACAATATAGTTACAGCGCTCACCATAAATGAGTACACCCCAAGATTTGTCAGAGAACCTTTCCTTTCTGAATCAACCTTTTTCTATGGGACACTATACTACAAAATACTCCCACAAACGGGGGCCACTGATTGCAAACAAGATTTGTTAATTTGCACACACAAAAACATTTTTTTCCTAAAAAATTAAATCAAGACCATGTTGCAAAAATGAATACACTCAAATGAAAGTCTTAGGTGCAAAGCTAAATTTTAAACAACAATATCCTAATTAACAAGTATTCAACTGCAGATGAGTCTAATTATTCATTAAACAGGTGTCCACAAGACAGCTGATTATAAAAGGGCGCTACTTAAAGAAAACCCCTTCCCATTTCCTGCTGTCAGCAATGGCACCACATGGAAGTGAAATGTCACAAGGCCTGAGAAAGAAAATGATTTCTTTACACAAGAAAGGTGAAGGCTACAAGAAGATCAGCAAAGCTTTACTTATCAGTCAGAATACTGTAGCAAAACTGATACAAAAATTTAACAAAGATGGGACTGCAACCATCTCACAGAAACTTCCACGAAGTTAACATCTCGACAGCAGCGTCTTCTGATGAGAAGGGTTGAAGAAAATCGCCATGTAAGTTCACTGCAGTTAGCTAAAGAAGTAGAAAGTCAAATTGGGGTGATTGTTTCCCGTGATGCAATATGGCGTACACTGCAGAGGAATGGCATGAATGGGTGTCGTCCATGAAGGAAGCCTCTCCCAAAGCTCACGCACAAAAAAGCCTGCCTTGAATTTGCCAGGGCTTTTGCTAAAAAGGAAGAAGACTACTGGGACGCTGTACTCTGGAATGATGAAACCAAGATAAATGTTTTTAGAACTAATGGCTTCAAAACTGTATGGCAAAGGTGAGGAGTACAAAGAAAAATGCATGCCCTCAGTGAAACATGGGGGTGGCAGTGTCCTTCTGGGGAACTGCGTGAGTGCTCCTGGTGTCGGAGAACTGCATTTCATTTATGTATCATGAAATCACAGATGTACTGCTCTATATTGAAAGAGAAGATGCTACCATCACTCCGTTTCCAACATTACAATGACACATCTAAGTCTCCTGATCTGAACCCAATCAAACACCTACTGGGAATTCTGAAGAGACAAGTTGAATATCACTCTCCATCCAGCATCCAGGATCTAAAATAAGTTGTTCTCAAACAATGGAAAAAGATAGATGTTGCAATATGTCGCCAACTTGTTCATTCCATCCCTAGAGGACATGGTGCTGTCCTTACAAATCATGGAAGTTATACAAACTTCTAGATGTAATAGTTTTTGTTGTGGGGTGTATTCATTTTTGTATCAACTCATTTGAGTAAAACTGAAGATTGTGTAATCTAAGTTATATTATTAACCTTAATTTCATGTAATGAGCTAAACAAGAAATTATTGAGACATTGATTAAAAAATCTTACTTTTCAAACGGGGTGTACTCATTTATGCTGAGCACTGTACATACAATTTGCAGAACACACGTTATACGTCCTTACACCCAAAACTACCTGGCATGTTTAATACCCTAGGTGTGCCTCAATTGCTTCTGTGGTAACTTTTCCCACGCAGAACTGACCAGACCTGACTGGTTTGGGTATTTGGGTATAATTACACTTCTATCTTTGAGTAACCTACCTGATCTTTTTTTTACTCCCACTTCTGACCCTATCTTCTTAACCTAGATCCACTTCACCCTATCCCCCCCACCCATCTCTTCACCTATTCTTTTCTCCCCAATTCTCGGGTGGCCTCATGGACAAATTCAAGATGACATCTTTAAACGCTGAACGGGACTATGTTTTACTCCTCTCCACATGTAATATTCTCACACATAGACCTCTTCTTGAATTGGCCTAATGACATCCCTCTGACAGTTGACATAGGCAACATCATGGTGCCTGACAATGCCCCTGTCTCTATTCAACTACAGCTATCTTCCACAGTAACCCCCAGGGCATTATACTGGTGTCTAAATGACAGCCTACTTCAAGAACCCCAAATCCAAAATGATATAGTTAGAGAATTAGGCTTATACAAGAGTTGGACAAAAATATGGAAACACTACATGATTTGCAGATGTGAAAATGATGACATGTTTTGTGTTGAAAGCAGAAGTGATATAACACTCTTGCTTCCACTGTGTGATGCGACACCTAGCTAACAGGTGGGAAGCCTCACTTTCGTCAGTCACTGCATGCGCTGCTACAAATATGGAGTCATGTCAGAGCTTACTGAGTCTCAAAGAGGGCACATTGTTGGTGCCTGCTTAGCGGGTGCCTCTGTTCCAATCTATTTGCCGTGTCATGAGGTACAGTATCAAAGGTTATCGATTAATGGAAGACTAATATGGTCCGATCAATCAAGCTTCACACTGTTCCCAACCACCGGACGTGTATATGTGTGGGGGAACATGGCCATGTTCACCCTATGGTGCAGACAATGTTTCCTGAATACAGCGCCACTTACCAGGACAATAATGCCCTGATTCACACAGCTGGTGTTGGCAAATTGCAGCTTGATGAGCATGCAGACGAAGTCCCACACTTTCCCTGGGTACAGCAGTCACCTGACCTCGATATCATACAGCCACTAAGGTAAATTTTGGAGAACAAGGTTCGGACTTGTTTTCCACCTCTGGCATCTCTGCGAGAACCTGAACAATGTTTGCATGAAGAGTGGTATCAGATTCCATTATCCACCATCCAAGACTTATATCTGTCAATTCCCAGGAGAATTCAGGCCATCTTGAATGAAAAGGCAGTCCAATACCATATTACCAGGTTTTCCCTGACGAAGCCACGTGGCTGGTGGCATAACGAGTGGGGTCAGAGCCTAGTGATGTCATTGGCGGCTTTTTACAGAGTGGAAGTTTTGAATTGCAAATCGCTATTTTACTGCTTCTATCATGTGAGTGACACTCTGGAATTATTTTATGTGGAATTAAAACAGTATTACACTATGGGAGATATCCTCTGTTCTTTTTATATGTGGAGTTGAGCTGAGAAGAGTCCCATTTTATAATGTTATTGAAGGTGGTGCCTGTCATCAGCTCTCTGCTGTCATCTAGAGCATCATTTTGGAATTACCATGCTTCGTTGACCTGTATTAATTTATAGGTCCACAGTAGGAGGTGAGCGGCCATCCATATATATTTTTAGGTGGAGGAGCATTGAGTTAAGGTGGAACATCGTGTTTTTCAAATAGACTTACTTTATTCAGAGCACATTGTAGTGATTCTTCACCATTCAAGCACCTTAATTGATTTTCATCATTCAAGCACTTTATATGTATATTTATATTTCATATTTGGATTGAACTATCATGTTTGAATCTGTTTATGAACTATTATGTCTATATGAGTTAGCGCAACACTATTTATGTATGTTTTATGTTTTAAGTGTGGGATCATCTTTTAAGTGTTATTGCAGCGGCTCTATTTCATTAGCTTATGCACTAGTTTGATAGCGCACATTGTTTTTTATTTAATATATACCAACACCATATTAGGTAACCATTTAATTCTTTTACCTGGTGTTTTCATAATTGTGTCCAATCCCTGTATTTTTCTATTACCTAAACTAAGGATAGCAACCTCATCTTAGTGCGGGAAGCACACAAACCACTCATCCATTAGTCAAGCACCTACAGTCAAAAGTGGAAGGGAAGCTAAACTTAGCCAACTCCTTACAGATGATTATTAACTGAAGATCACTCACACAGAGAAAGAACGGACATCTTTTAGGCACCACGTTACCCTTCTTCATTCCTACAAAGCCAAGGCCACCCTCATTCGGTTTTACAAACTGTTCTACGAACAGGGAAAAAAATGTGGCCATCTCTTAGCTAAATCTATTAAGGCCCAACAAGTCACATGTTATGTCCCATTCATCTCTACTACTATGAATCAAGCTGTGCACCACCAAGAGATTGTGAATGCTTTTGGCTTTTTTATTCCTTTTATTAGAGCCTCGGAGGTAACAACAAGAGATACAATACCCCAACTTATACATAAGGAAGACAAATACATACTTTCTCTTATCTAATATGCCCAAGTTAGGCTGCTTTCACATGGATCAGTTTTCCTTCCACTTTTGCATTAGAAAATTGCGTTTTTGGTGTGTTGTTTGAGTTACGTGTCCTGTAAAAAACGTGCCACAAACGTGGGAAAAATGCGGCAAAAATGCATATGTGTATTTTGCCTCTTATTTACTACAGATCAGTGTGAAAGTAGCCTTAGACTCTATCCTGCCACAGGACCTAGAAACACTCATATTGATAAAAGGAACTTGACACAGTCATCTGCTCCACCAAACCTGACAAATCCCCTGGGCTGGATGACTTCACACTTTTGTACTACAAGACATGTATGTCCCAGTTAACACCACACTTCCTTAAAGCCCTAAATGAGGGCCACTTCCTTATCTTTAGGGACTTATTTAGGGCACATAACTGTCATAACTAAAGAAGGGAAAGACCCCTCTCCTGGTGCCAGCTACTGCCCTATTTCCCTATTATACACTGTCCTCAAGCTTCTGGCAAATTGCCTTCTAGTTATATCTTGCATAATTGACCTAAACCAAATACAGTTGCAAGAAAAAGTATGTGAACCCCTTGGGATTACGTGGAGTTTTGCATGAATTGGGCATAAAATGTGCTCTGAACGTCATCTAAGTCACAACAATAGAAGAACACAGTCTGCTGAACATAATACTACACAAACATTAGATGTTGCCATGGTTTAATTGCACATAACATGTAAACATTCACAGTGCAGGGAGGAAAAAGTATGTGAACCTTTGGACTTAACTGGTTGACCCTCCTTTGGCAGCAATAACCTCAAACAAACGTTTCCTGTAGTTGCAGATCAGACCTGCACAACAATCTGGAGTAATTTTGGACCACTCCTCTTCACAAAACTGTTTCAGTGTAGCAATATTCTTGGGATGTCTGGTGTGAATCGCTCTCTTAAGGTCATGCCACAGCATTTCAATCGGGTTGAGGTCAGGACTCTGACTGGGCCACTCCAGAAGGCGTATTCTGTGCTGTTGCAGCCATTGTTTTGTTGAATTACTTGTATGCTTTGGGTCATTGTCCTGTTACATCACCCATCCTCTGCGGAGCTTCAGTTGGCGGACAGATGGTCGTACGTTTTCCTGCAAAATGTCTTGATAAACTCTGGAATTCATTTTCCCATCAATGACAACAATCCGTCCAGGCCCTGAGGCAGCAAAGCAGCCCCAAACCATGTTGCTCCCTCCGCCATGTTTTACAGTGGGGATGAGGTTTTGATGTTGGTGTGCTGTGCCTTTTTTTCTGAACACATAGTGTTGTGTGTTCTTCCCAAACAACTCAATCTTGGTTTCATCTGTCCACAGTATATTTTGCCAGTAGCGCTGTGGAACATCCAGGTGCTCTTTTGCAAACTTCAAGCATGCTGCAATATTCTTTTTGGACAGCAATGGCTTCCTCCGTGGTGTCCTCCCATGTACTCCATTCTTGTTTAATGTTTTCCCTATTGTAGATGTGTCAACAAAAATGTTAGCATGTGCCAGAGATTTCTGTAGGTCTTTAGCTGACACTCTGGGATTCTTCTTTACCTCATGCAGCATTCTGCGCTGTGCTCTTGCAGTCATTTTTACAGGACAACCACGCCTAGGGAGAGTAGCAACAGTGCTAAACTTTCTCCATTTGTAGATAGTCTGTCTTACCGTGGACACATGCACATCAAGGCTTTTGGAGATACTTTTGTAACCCTTTCCAGCTTCATGCAAGTCAACAATTCTTGATCGTAGGTCTTCTGAGAGCTCTTTTGTGTGAGGCATGTAAAAGGTGCATTCCTCAAATTCTGTGATTTGTTGCATAAATGAGATGTGGGGATGTGCTCTTGGTTTGGGCAGAACAATCTCCTGAAAATATCAATTCTCCCAAAATGTTAATATCTCTTGTACACCTTCCCATACGCATCCCTACATCATTACAACAGGTCAGTTCTAACTTTGCCAAATTTATCTGGGCCAACAAATGTCCTAAACTGAAGTTTCACCTCCTCAGCCTACCCAAAATCTCAGTAAGGATATCCTTACCAGGTCTTCTCACATATCACATAACCTGCCATCTGGTTAGGCTGATAGACTGGGTACAAAAAACAATGGATCTCCATAGAACAATCTGTCTCTACCTCCCTGCTACTCGGGGTTACTCTGGTGTTATCTCCTTATCACCTCTCACCTGAAATACTATCTCACAATTGGGTCCACTGTACAGGTATGCACCCAAGCCCCTACAAAAATATGATGTCACCAACTAACTCACCACTATACCCAACTGTTGGCAATACAGCCTTCCCCTGGGGATCCAGGAAAGGACACATCTACCCTCTGTTGGACAGGGAAATGTATTGTGTTTCCCCATTTTTGTATCTGCAGGGAGGTGGCCCATCATGAACCTGCCATGATGATGAAAAGGTCCAAAGGAATCAGGACCTAAAAGGGGAGCGCCAAATTGTGGAAAATCGAAATACGGGTCTGAGCAGACATGGACACATAAACCAGATGTTAGGGGAATAGAACAGGATGAAACCAATTGGGGGGTGGTGAGATGTGCCAAAAAACTTTTCGCAACTAGCTCATCTATCAATGAAGTTGAGGTCTCAATGGTTTATTTCAGGTGGTAACATCTCCTTGAGGGCGGTTGAGGAGGAGAAATGGAGCCAAATAAACCATAGCATTTTATATTTCTCAGAAGTGTCATTATCAAATGCTTACATCTCTTCAATGCGCATGATATCATTCATTGTGGAAACCCACAAAGACAGGGGCAGGGTGATCGTAGTCTTCCAAAAAAGGGGTATCAGTTGATGTGCAGCAGAATGGAAAAAATGCAATAAGCATTTTTTCTGGGCAGTTAATGAGCCCAGGAGCATGGACAAGAGGGTGATTTCTGGAGAGGGGACAAAGGACTCATCATAGATTTTGTTATATATATCAAAAACCTGGGACCAGAAACAAATGTTGGAAGTGGAAAGGAATATATTATATAAGGAGAAGGGATCCCTGTACCATCGTGAGAGAAGCTTAACAGTTTTCTCCTGTGCATAGCAGGAGATGGAGGATTTATGTGTAAAATAGAATGAAGTCTGCAGCAGACAAATCTTTTCTCACATCCACAAACCAAGCTCTGGTGTAAGGTCAACATAAATAGAGGAATACAGTACTTTATAGAGGGAGGCAAACAGATGTCTCGGTAACACAGAAAGGGAGCACACCCGCTCGTATTCAGTGAGTGGACGATGGACTTGAGAGGTAGTGTGCAAGTATCTACAGAACGATGATAGATGTAGAGCAGTAAACCAGTTATCTGAACCACCCGGAAGGTTAGGTAGGCCCGAGTGGGAATGAAAGAATGGGGCGCCAACCATGTACGCGAGAAAGGGGGACAATCTCAGTAGACCCCAAGCCTTGTGGGAAAGCCAGGTTGTCACATAAAGGTGTCAAAGGGGGATGGGTCTGGAGGACAGGATAGCATTAAGTCTGCACTTATAGCACAGACATAGGACAGCCACCGTTAAGGGTGAGAGGGAATGAAATAGGTGCAAGTCCTGCCTATAGCCCCAGGGAAGGGCCCTGAGGTCAACAGGGGACAGGTCCTGTTCTACCATGGTGGATGCCGTGCTGAAGGGTCGGGGATACCAATCAAGCACACGAGCCATAAAGATGGCTTTATGATAAAGTTCAAAGTCTGGTAGGCCGACCCCACATTGAAATTTCGGATAAGTAATTTGTGTTTCAGTCTTGAAAAATCGCGTTGCCAATAAAAAGGAACTGACATGAAACGTAACGTGAGGAAGAAACTCCTAGGTACTGAGACGGGGATAGTCTGGAAAACAGAGCAATTTTGGAAGCGTATCCATTTTAAGGGTGTTAATACGTCCAAACGAGGATAAAGAGAATGCTCCCTAGGATGTTAAATCTTTGCGGATGCGGGATAATAGGGGACATAATTAAGCATATGTAGATCTGAGAGATAAGAATGAATGGTAATGCCTAGGTAGGAGATGTCCTTAGGTATCCATTGAAAGGAAAAATTGGAACGTAAATGCGACATCGTGGTTGCGGGAAGAGTAATGTCCAATGCCTCAGTTTCGTTATGTTCAATTTAAAATTGCTATAGGTTCCAAACCTACAAAATTCATGTAGCAGACAAGGGAGTAAGGTATGTGGTTGTTGGATGTAGACTAAAAAATCATCCGCATACAATGAAAGTTTGTGATGGAAGGAAGGGGTTTGGATGTCAAGTCACTGATCCTTAAAGCATGGGTAAGGTGTTCCATAACTAAGACAAAGAGCAGAGGGGACAGGGGGCATCCCTGCCTGGTGCCATTCGATATGGAAAATGGCAAAGAGGACGTGCCATTTGTAGCAATCGTGCACACAGAGATGGACGCGATCATCCATTTTGCTCCAAACCCCTCCATTTCGTATCTCTCCCAAATGAATTTTCCTCATCCACCCTCCCTCTCTGTTGAGTGACATGCGGTCTGTTTGATGCAGATCACAGGCAGCAAACTCATTGGGAGGGCGTCATGGTTATAAATCTCACAACTAGCTGGTGCCCCTCTGTCTACGAGACTCTTGCTAGAGAGGGCTCGTAAAGCCATAAAGCCGAAAGCTCTGACTCAAAGGCATTCCAGGGAGCCGTAAAAACAGACTTACATTTAAAAACTCACTTTTTCATATAAGTTTATATCTTCAAATAGGACATTATTACATAAACATGGAGCCCATATTCGGACGGCCCACTTTAAGACAAGTCTCCTGGTATATCACACCCCCTCTCTGGCATATACAAGAGAGCAGAAAATTATATCTCCGTAACCATTCAAGCGGATATTTCATATCTAACCGTTCAGCAGAAGATTCTGGGTATTAATCTACTCGTGGATAGAATGTTATGTGTGTCCAGGGTAAGTTATGAACCATAATATAATTTGTTCAGGCTTTGGTCATAGTCTGAGGTCTCCACCTACAACTCCCTCCCCAAATGAGGTGATTGGTTCTCTGTTTCAGGGAGACACCTTGTGCAGTTGCTAGAAAAAGCTAAGCTGAGCTAAGTTGAAGATTTCTCCCTTTTTAACATCGGAACCAACTTTGGGAGAAAATGCCCTTTTGTTCAGAAAACTTGAAAGCTGCTTAACCCAAGGGTTTTGGCAAGTACTTTATCTATCTAAATTCCTGTTATCTCTTTGCTGTGCTATTGCTTTCTGTATATTTAGATATATATATATTGGCTACATCTTTTTCTGTAAATATTTTTATTGCACCCTTTTGACCTTTTAGTAATAAATCTTACTTTCTGAAAGTGTTGAACTGTTTCTAAAGCTCTTTAATGCAAACTCAGAACCCCTGCCTCTGAAAGCGCTACTGTGTGTGTGTTTTAAACTTCGGTATATCGCTGCCTGTGGTGACAGTAGTATACCGACGATGATATTGCCGAGTTTTCTCTTTCTCTGTACAAAAAGGGGGTGGTGGCAGTGTGAAGGGTTAATTGGTGTTGTCTCTGCCTTCCCTGCAAGGGACAAAGCCCACCTGATCTTTGTGAATGAGAGAGGGTAGGAGTGGGGACAGGCAGGTCTCTAGGACCTTTGCAAATAATTTCGATATCCAAATTAAGGAGAAATATTGGGTGGTAAATATTGTCGATGGCGTTGAAGGCGGGGGGGGTAGGGGAGAAAGGAAGATACAGACCTAGCAAACTTCAGAAATAAGTGGGAGAGAGGAAGTGTAAAGAACAAAGGACAGAGAGGTAGAGTAGAGAAAGGGTAGGACCACTGTGTCAGGGACTGTGGGTCTTGCCGCGGCACACAAGTCTGCGCATGCGCAGATTGCTTAGGCGCATCAATGTGCAGGCATTAGGACCTGGGCGTCCGCAGCGGCAATTGCGGCCACGCATGCGCACTCACGCACGTGGGCGCGCCTGGCACCAATGTTGGTGCAGGGCGCACTATTTAAACTGGCCAGGCGGTGTTCATATTGCCGTAAGGTCTAGTTCCTGTTACCTGTGTTCCTGATGTGCGTTCCTTGTTGCCGACCCTGCCTGTTCTGAATCGTGTTGACCTCCTGCTCTGACCCCTGGCTCGTCCCTGACTATTCCTCTGCCTGCCCTTATTATTATTGGACCTCCTGTTGCTGAACCTTGGCTCGTGACCCGGCTACTCTCCGTCTACTGCTTGGTACCTATCTGCCTCCACCATTACCGACCCGGCTAGCCTGACCACGCTCTCTCCTGACTGTCATCCATCCATCCCGCTCGGGACCTGGACCTGTCAGCCTCTTCACATCAGGCTCACCCCTGGCACATACCCTCAGCGGGGCCCCTCTACCACAGTTGGGTGCACTCAGGGGTCACGACCTGGTTTCAGTCTTGCACCAAGTCCATCCCCATTATCAGGGGCTCTGGTGAAAAGGCAGACTGGGACTTAGACTCCGCGTCCTGGGGAATCCCGTTCTGTGGATCACTAGAGATCCCTCCGGGCGGTGTCTGACACACTGACTGTGCAGGGTAGGTCATGGATGAAAGCAATAACAGAGATGGGATCCACCCAAAAATTAAAAAAGAGGGAGCCAGTAAGTGGCTCTAAGGAAGTTTCTCAACCTTTTTGCAGTCAAGGCACCCTTTAAAATTATGGACAGTCTTGAGGCACCCTTTAAAATCATGGACAGTCCCAAGGCACCCTTTAAAATTATGGACTTGAGGCACCCCATTCTAAAAAGTGAAAAACGATTCTAATAGTTTTATATAACGCAGCAACATCCAAACATCAAACAGTGCATAACAGTAGCACTGAGAGGCCTATTTGGGGAACGTGAAAGGCACATAAAGCAGATCCTGGCCCAGGACTCCCGCTGGGAATGATTGGAGTGGAAGACCACTCAACTGGTTCAGTAACACATAAGAAGTTGAAATAAAACCTTATAAAAAGGAAAACAAAATTTTGCTAACCACACAAACGTATTAAATGTGCTGCATAAGTGATTCTGGGGTGCAACCCAGAGACAATAATTTTGATATGCCCTATGTGATTGTAGAAAGCTCCACTCTGCCTACCTAGGTGACACATACAAGGGGAAATGGGAGCATGCCACAATCCAAGGTGTCCTGAGCATAAAATCACCATTGGAAATCAACAGGAGTAATGGATTGGTAAAACTTAACAAGGCTTCAAGCCGAGGGTAAAAACCCTCAAGGAGGGGGCAGAGAGGGAAACCTCCCCTGAACTTAGGCAGAAACTCAGTCAGTCATCCGAGCACTTGTGGGTGGAGGACCTTGAACATTTCTTCTTGCCCTGTCGTTGCTATTGCGGGGTGTAATCCTGGAGTTGTCAGTGGAAAAGGCCAATCTAGTAAGGACAGTTGGGGCATTTCAAAGGGGCCAAGGTAGTTGGGTAAATCCCCAAAAGTGCAGAACTGTTCAGTCTTGCCATTGTGGGAGGCTCAGAGTTGAAAATGGAAACTCCACTGGTACCTTATGCGGCGATCTTGAAGTAGTTTCATGAGTGGCTTTAAGGCCCTTTGGATATTCAGGGTCTGATGGGAGAGGTCTGGAAGCACAAAGGGAGTCTCGTTAAAGAATATGGTGTTTTGCGTGCTGGCTGTGTGCATGATGGCACCTTTGACCTTGTAAAAATGAACTCTGCATAGTGTGTCACGCATAAATGAGGGGTCAGGATTTCTTGGGCCCGAGGTCCTATGTACCCGATCCAATTCAATAGGTGCATCTTTAGGCTGCTGTATTAGTTGATTGAAAATAGCAGTACGTGCTGCTGCTAAATACTTAGGTTCCACTGATTCCAGAATGCCCTGGATTCTGATATTATTGCGATGGTTCATATTTTCTATATCATTCTGTTGGTACATAAATTGCTATAATAGTACCAGCTGCAAGATAAGAGTCTCCTCATGGGATTACAAGGCATTACAAAGTCCATTAGAAGTGTTTTCAATTTCTTCCATGCAGACACATACATCTTTAAGTTCTGATATCTCTGTTTGTATGTCTATTTAATGCGTTTTACACAATTCACACAGGGATTCAAAGTAGGAATGCAGAGATCTGATGCGGGACTGCAGGTCCCAGCTGTCTCTGGAACACAGTGAGACTTGGGAGAGGCTTTGGGAGCGCTGAGACAGTCTATCTGATCCTCCTGGGGAGGAGAGGCGACCGCGGGAGCTCACCTGCAAGTCGGCCGAAGGCTCTGTTCCAGGAGGAGGAGGCGCCATCTTGCCGGCCAGGGTATGGAAGGCCGTGGATCTTGTGAAGCGGCCCAAATCGCCTCCAGAGCGGTCCCCTCCAGACTTCTTGGAGTCCCTGTGTTGGTTCTTGCACATGTGTGGGGTTCAGAGAACTCTTGTGAGGGTAAATAGCCCTGAGGGAGATATAGGATCGGGAGCTACCGAGGAACACATCCTACAGCTCCATGCACCAAGCCACGCCCCCTAAGCTCTGTCTTTAGCCTGAAACGCATTTACCTGCCAGTCTCCCACTGTACTTCCACTGTCTGTATTGATTTCATCCTGGTTCAATAAACTGGATTGTTTGGAGTGCAGATTTCCTTTGTTCTTAACTGCAGGGAACAGTACTTCTGTTACAAAATTATTAGTAACAATGAACTGAATAAGAAGGAAAATCATCTGAATGTGTGAGTTAAAGGGTTTATAATATGTAGTTAGATATATAATGATTTTCATTACATTGACCCCTATAAGTGCCAGAGGAGTGCACCAGACTCTTCTTGTTGACGATCTTGTGGGAAACAGTGATCAGCCATCCTGGATAATTTCATCCAATAAACGTTGTTATCTGAGATAAGCTGGGGCTAAAGTGGGTGTGCTCCCACCTTCATAAATATAAAATTCACAGCAGTGAGAGTGTGTATAAGGGACCAGTGCTGTATGGAAAGATAAAATACACTGGTTACAAAATAGGCTACTCTTGATTAGTCATTATCTGCATATTTGTTTCACCTCATATGATTAGAGTGTAGGTAGAGTAAGGTAGCAAGAGTGTCTGTATGACAGCCAGGCAACAATCATTTTCAGAAGAGGAGGTAATCAGTGGCAGTCTCCGTATGTCTTTTGTGAAAAGCTTACCTTAAAGTGGTAATAAACCCAAAGACAGAAATGTTATATATATTGCAAACTACCAGTCTTTGAATGTGGTGGCTGTATTATTCTTCTGTTTTTAGGCTTTTTTTTTCACTTAGCGATCCTACCAATAACACACTTTCTGTCTTAGGGTGTCAGCAGATAGATTAAGTATTAAAGACAACTTTGGACAGAAGCATTGTCATTCTGGTGAGAGGGTAATGTTGGATACACTAGCAGATTTAGATGGACTTGACTAACAAATTAAAGGAGGATTCCAGTTAACACTT